>NC_084764.1:18395000-18740000 GCF_028858725.1 Colius striatus | reverse complement strand
TCAAAAGAGTATTTATTGTAATTTTAGTTTACTGTTCAAATATACTGTTATTTTTACCAGGAGTAACTTTATTATCATAATTCCCAGACCACCTCCCAAGATACTGTTTTATCAGATTTCTTTACTATTAGCCCTGCAGTTATCTTAGAACATCATCATCCATCTATTTTCTACCACTTGCTATCAATGTTTAGAAAAGAGAAAAATTTAATTCTGTGAAAAACTGTTTTTACCTGCTGAGACTCTGTACAAGGACTATTTTCCTTCAGCTAAGAGACATGAGATTTTGCTTTGAAAGTACAAAATAAATTGTTTGTTACTTCAACGTACTAGTTAAAACAGAAAAAAAAAACCCAACAAACTAACCAAACAAGGAAGAAGTCTCTAAGAAGATATTTGACTAGAAAGTAAAGTCAGTACTCTAAGATGATTCAAAAAAATGTTTATTATGTGCATCTAGTTTTTCTGAGGTGCAAAGTTTCCTAGAGATTCTATATAAATATATAGTTGGGGATTATCAGGACAGGGACCTATCAATGTTCACTGGCAGTGCAAGAAATGCAGCACCACATGTATGACAGAGCACCATTCCAGAAATTCAGAATTCACAAGTATTTTAAGACTATTGTAGTGCAAATATTAGCATTTCTATATATAGTTTGATAAATGTTTTTCTGGATATTCTTGCTAATTATTTTTTGTAACAAACAACCTTTGAATAGTGATTAAGTAACAAGTAGCAACAACATTTCTATTGTCATTATTAAGAGATCTAGATACATATCATTATACCAAGAGGATGATATATTAAAAATATAAATATGGTAGGTCTGAGATACACAAAATGTCTCTGTAAGACAGATGAGAACAGCAAAAATCACACATATTTTAGTAGATCTCAGTAGATCTCACCTATGATTGTATTAAAACCCACAGTCTTGGTTCTGATTTTTGGTAGATTTTTCCATCAATACTTTCAATAATGAATGAAAGGAAACATCCTGATATATCATATACTCTAAGATGCAAAGACAATTGCTTTATTAATCTGAATCTTTGCTTGAAATGCATATGGGGATCAATAGGAAGTGTAAAGGCTCAACGACAAGATGTAAGTTCAGAGTAAGGAAAAATTTAGCTACTCCTATAGTTAAAATGACAGTGGCAGAAAATGCTTTTAGCAACAGACTAGCATAGGGTTAAAGCCAAATTTTTCTTGAACAGATGATATTTCAGATGGCCACACTATTCCAGATGCATCAATTTCCTTGAAAATCCAATCCATATATGTGCATATGCTGTGCTGGCAGGAGGACTGACTGAAATGGCCAAAACCCAAGAGCTAATATTCTTTTGGCCAGAATAATGCAATTATTATTTTCCTAGCTATCAGTCTAAGCATACAGAGCCATCTGTTATGCAAAGCAAACATACACATCTCAATTACAGAAAATGCAGTTGCCTTGACAGAATTTGGATTACACCACTAACCAGGGCTGTAAAATTTGTTTTAAGCTAGTGTATAATGGATGCCTTTCAGGAGTTTCCTAATTAGCATTTACCTGCTTAAACTAATTATCCATCCTTCTTCTTTACTGGCTTATTAAACTTTGTTGGATACTATGCATAAAACAGATTAATATGAGCAGAAGACAATAATAAACATTAAAGTTCCGATTTTTTACTGTATTAGCAACATGGTGGCGCACCGATTTCAAAATCTGAGATTCTTGATATTAACTCCCAAACAGATTAAGGCAGGGATTAAAGTCTATTACAAAATGAGTAACTTTAATGAGAGACAAGAATACTGATACGAGTTAGAAACAGCTCTGTTTCCATTCCTATCATTTGATTTGCTAAATCCAGCACAAAACAACAATTACTGAACTTATTACAGCCAATTGCTTGCATGATCTTTGAAGAATTAATGAACCTCTATTCTGATTCTCACCAGATAATATTTAAAATTAGTCTTTTTCTTCACCAAGTGTTCCCCAATTCACTGTTGTGGTACAGCAAAACTGACAGTTGCCAGTGCTAACAGTTGCCTCCTAATAGCAGTATGGGTCACAATTTATGGGAGCTGAAATAAACATAATCTCAGTTTTCTTTTTTCTCCTCAGGGTGACTGCAATAGAAGTGCATTATCCTTCTCTGAAAATCATCATGCAAAATCTTTCTGCTGCATTTCTAAGTACAAGCAGAAAGAAGCTATCCTTCCTAAACATTTCTGAATGCTGCAGGATTAGGAATAAGCATCAACAAGCAACTTTTCTCCCCACTTTTGTCCTGCCATTTAGTCTTTGAAAAATAATTGTCAGTAATGAAAAAAAAAAAAAAAAATCTTTTCATATTAGTGAGCATTTGTGAAAGAGGCAAAATATGTCCTTGTTGGAACCCTTTCTGCAAGATATTTTAATGGTCTCTTTCAGTATTTCTTGACTCCAAATGACTCCCTGTCATCGTGTCAGCTCCCTGGATAATGCAGGGTACTCCATAAACATCCAGTAATAGGACACAAGGGAAGTACTATTAGTGTGTCCCTTTCCTATCAGGTACAGAGGTTTAAAGTTCAAAACAACTGAGAAAAGAAACTTCATTTGTTCTCAATAAATTAATAATGATCTTTCATGACAAAAAGTTTTCAGGCACAAGTTTGTCTTATCTCAACATCCAATACTGATAGATATGTTATTAAATTACTTTTCAGGATGAACCAGATGCAACTTTAAATCAGTAATCCAACAATCCACACAAAATACAGAAACCAAATTATTATTTAAGAACAGAAGAATGCTTTATACATAATTATGTTCTAGAATTGAAAGAATGTACTTACTTGGGACAGGCCTAAATAGATGGA
The DNA here is from genome assembly GCF_028858725.1 of Colius striatus. NCBI lineage: Eukaryota > Metazoa > Chordata > Aves > Coliiformes > Coliidae > Colius > Colius striatus. Next base: position 18,737,134 of record NC_084764.1, on the reverse strand, counting down.
GACAGTTTCTGAAATGTACAAAAATTTTCCTTCTTGATTTAGTGCAAATACAAATCCATCCAGGGACTACAGAGTAAAACAAACAAAGAAACAAACAAGGTAAATAGATTAATAAAAATTTCTAAATTTGAGTTAGAAATAATATTTAAACAAAGGCATCACAGAACAAATTGAGGAAAATGTTCTGATTTATAGAAGCGTGTTTTTAATTTGAAATCTTAAGACAATTCCTTTTATTCTGCCTACTTATTAATAAAGAGCATATGAGCACATACTAAAGTTCAATGACTTATTGTCATGCTTATGTCTGCCAGTTACATTATAAAATTTATATAATTTGCATTACAGAAGCAATATAGAAAAATAACATGTTTAACTGTTTGACTGAGAGAAATAAAGAAAACAAATAACCTTCCAAATAGTGTATGTAAGAGGAACCCTCTACATCCCCTAGAATCAAAGCAGGGAATTTTCACTTCTAAAAACTGAGAAAGGGAAAATACAATTCAACCATCACTCAAACCACTATGGACCTAAATAATTTGTTAATTAATTGAGGATTACACACGCACACGCACACACATACACACACATATACAACCCCCATTTTCCTTTTGTGAGATAACAAAGCCAATCAGTAGATTACTGTCAAATACGTTTACAGCTTAGGTCTATAAAAATGATATGAATTTCATTCCTTTGGAGTAAAACTCTAGATCAGATTTTACTTTGACAGGTTCAAGTCTTTGGATGTGTTTTCCATTGCAACTGCAAAAATCAAAATATGACTACATAGATTAATGCACACCTTTTGAAACATGAGTGCAGTTAATAAACAAAAGACTAAATTCTAAACTGACACACAGAGTAAATCACTGCATAACAAGATGGAAATATATCGCTAGGAATAAAAGCAAATCTGCACTAGGAAGAAACTGCCTTTCATACGCTGTATGTGTCTTTACTTTTATGCTTTTTATGAGGCTGATTATTGGCACACAAACATTCACTATTTCAAAAGCAGAATCACAAAATTCCAGAAATCAGAAATTCTAAAACAAATCAGAAAATAGTAAACACTCCAAATGTTAAGATGAATAAGTAACAATGCACAAAAAAACTCCTCTCTCAAATATCCCCTTAGCATAAATATATGTGTAATGTAAAAATATAACTGTAGCATTTGAGAGGTTTTGGAAGAAAAGATAAGAGATGCACACAAATTTGATGGATTTATATGATGACAAACGCATGTAATCATTTCACTTTTCAGATACTGAACAGTGACTTCTGAAGGTTTTAAATTTTTTTATTCTTCTGCTTCTTGATTAATTTCTAACATGCTGCTGGTCAAAAGATGTCTTTGGCAAGTGTTCACCTTCTTCTGAAGTAGTAGGTGGTGGAATTAGTTCAAAAAACTGTTTTCTAAAAAGAAGAAACCATATATTGGAAAACAAAACCTCACTAAAGACACTGCATTAAAGAAAGACTCCAATTTATATTTATGAATTAATAAAAATGTAAATCTGCATAGATTTCCTTCATGTAAAAACATTTACATTACGCAAGCCATTTATGGCCTCTTATAAACCATCATCATTTCTTTTCAAACGATTAACATAATTTTCTTGAATTTTAACATCAATAACAGGTGGAAAATTTGGAACAGTGAAGTTCAAATTTATATCCATACAAGGACAATTAAAATCTTTACACATTAAATTTCTCCCACTATGTATAATTTCTTTTGCTGCTTCCTGTCACAGAAAGATCAGAAGAGTAAATCTTTAAAGGTCTTGGTTTAAGTTTTCCTGACTCTCTGTTCCATGTTGCTATGAGGAAATTGCTTTAGCCCTCTGTTAGAAGTAAAACTGAGTACTGTCACCCTGATTCCCTGGGCACCTACATATGTCTTTGCTAGAACACCATTCTCCACAAGCAACAATAAATTGCTTCACTGAATCAAAATAATGGCCTATCTGCAGTGTTTGGTTTTCCTGGGTCTGACAGTGTGTATCTAGATACTTCAGAGCAGTGTTTGAAATATCCATAAAGGATATGTAGGTAAAGACAACCCTACTAGAAGTTTCTTTCTAACCTTGGGTTGTTACTAGTTGGCATGACCAAGATATATGATATTCCTTACAATAATTTCTTATAACTAGTGTGCTCAAGACTTTTTTTTTGTCCCCTGTTGTGTTCTAGGCACAATGATATCTTGTGGAAAGAAGTTTCCCAGGTAATTTGTGTATCATACAGAACCAACTTTTCTCAGTTTTTTACATATCCAGGCTTCTCGTGTGGTCCCCTTGCTCTTTTACTCAAGTTACATGTAGTAGAGCACATATATGGTCTAGTCTGTTTAGTACACTGCACTAGTGTGTAATTATCTGGCATATCTGGACAGAGTTTTGTAAGAACAATTAAAAATAATTCTCCAAGTCACTGATGACTTTCCTGCTTCTTTTTGCATCACCTTAGGTAGGAGTTCAGGCTTCTTAATGAAACAAAAGTTTGAAGAAAACTGATTATGTAGAAGAGTTTTTTCCTCAGTGTTCTTTTGGAAGTGGCTGTAAACAGTTTTTCTGGAAAAACATAAATAAATAAAACTCTCTTTAAACAACTGTAGAAAGACATTTCGGTCTTCATGGCTACAGTCTGGAAAGTCTTCAGCAACTGGGAAGAGTGTTAAAGTGAGAAGCATTAGACTTAAGCACTTGGGAGTTTTCCGTGTTATCGACTCATTCTCTCCTTTCAATTGAATAGTTTTAACTCTTTACCCCTTTGTCCTCTTTGTTTCTGGGAGACCATTCTTTACTTTTGCCTCCTAGATTTACAAGGGAGGTACTAAGGAAGCACCACTGATGGACTGGCAGGACCAATGCAGCATACCCATCGCTTCTTTGGTTTCTTGCATGATTAGTTACTTTCCGTGTCATAAAATTAATTCATTATGTCTACCAAGACTGCTAAGTTGTGGTCAGTCCTTCTTCCTCCATTTCCTTTCCCACCTCTCTGAAGTTATGCTTGGGTACAAATACTAACCAGATTTAGCATTTTGTTCAATAAAGCAAAATCAGAAAGTTTATCTAATGGTATTTTGAAAAATCCACTGATTAACAGCTAACTACTTCTATGCCCAGAATACAAAAGACATTCGAAAAAAGGTCCCAGGTGCCAAGCTCAAGTCTTACTATGTAAGAAAAATGACAATAGAAGTAGGTGGAGAAATAGTAATCCTCAATGCAAGGCAATTCCTCCTACCAGTATGAAAATACTGAGCTGGACCACTTTTGTGACAATGTTGTTGTTTCTTATACAGGTCAAACAATAGTTCTGAAGGACTGTCTCATTCGTTATTCATAGGTATTATTTATGAATATTTATTATTTAAGTAATGCGTGTTGAAATTTTTCAATTTTTCATAAAGCGTATGTCCTTTGTGCATGCCAAGAGAGCAGCAGACTTCAGAGAAGGTGGCAGGCAACATAACAGAGGTTATGTTATATACTAAAGAAGAATATGTGATACCATCCTATACTACCTATCCACAAACAATTTTGCTTTACTGAGAAATCTCTGGAAATATTATTCATATTATCTTTGTATAATTAAGGACACAATAAATGCAAGAAGGGTACTGGATTTAGCCAGCTTTCAAATCTCTCTTTTTTAAAATGAGCGCCACAGTGTAATTTCAGTCGGAATCTCTGACCAGAGTCACTGTCGTTCAAAGACAGACAGGATATCTGATTCAGATGTTCCATAGTTATCATCAATTATAATATAGAAATAGGGCCTGCAAAGGCAACTATTTTTTCGTATCATGTCCTATTGTCATTGAAGCAGAGGTCATGAAAATAAAGGTGGAGTATCTTCTGCTAGGAAAACATTCTTGAGTTCATTCTCCAAAATTTTTATAAATGAAGATGACTGCAATGAACTCAAACCTATCCCTATCCCATCTAGTGTAGCAGCTGAAAAGGGGTCAGGGTGATCTCAAATGCCAATTTTGAGTATAATCCAATTTTTAAAATACTATCAACTTCTTGTTTTAACCCATACAAAATGTGTAGGTTATGCAAAATGTGATTAAAACTGAAGTTCCCTAGTACTTTTGATTTCAAAAAACATTATGTATTATGCTGTTTCAGTCACCACAGGCTACTTCTTAATTTTTTTTTTTTTTGTAACTGCCCCACTGTTTTTAACAGGCACCAATTAAGATTCTAGGGTCAAAGGGTTAATTACATCTTCTTACCCACTATGTAGACTGTTCTGATTATTAACCAAGGATGGATTAAGATGAAAAAGAACCGATACAAATGTTAATGCTTGCCCCTCCTCGAGAAGATTTATCATAATACCATGCAGAAATCTATATGCTTTCTTCAAAGCTGTTAAGAGAATGAAATCTAAGAGGAAACACTGAAATAAATGCTTTAAAGACATGCAACTATCTGATTTATTGAGTCAGCTTTCTTAGTCCTGAAAACTGTTCTACACTAGCCAGACAGGACTAATACAAGATTTCCTTTGTCACATACTAGCAAGTCAATGTGGTAGACATGAAGGAAGTGAGACTCGGATATAAAAGTCCCTAGCTACAGCACCTGTGAATAACAATGCCAATAATAACAATTTATATCCTCTGACATCAGAATAATGTGAAAATGTAAAGCACGGGTTTTTAACTCAAAATACTAAGTGCCTTTTACAGTGTTTGTAGAATAGTGAGGTTATTTCCTCTCAGGATATGAAACCTACTGTGCCAGTTTGACCGAATATGTGCTAATGTATAATGCATTGTACTAAATGGATTTATATTTGTCAGAGGAATTTTGCATATTCCCACTACAGGCAAATTTAATTCACTGGAGTCTTACTACAGTGTCCTTCTGGAGAATATCCTCGTATTTCATATTATCTATAAAGTCCCTAACTCTTTCTAGTGTATTCCAACGCTGCAAACAATGCTGTTACCCTGACCTAAACTCCAGTTAGAGTGAAGAATTACCAGTAGGCTAGGTTATTTTAATGACAGATTATTTTAAACTAAGTCTTCACCATCTGTTCCACCCCCTAATTATGAATGCAAAAAGAACATATTTCACAATTACATCAGTAAAAAGTAAGATATACATGATTTAAATGCATGCATGTGTTCTTTGTCCAATCCAGCATGCATCTGTGATGTTTTTCTCATAATTCAGGCTCTGATCAGGAAATAGAGACTGAGGAAGTACTATTCCCCCTGATAAAACAAATTAATTGATATACTAAACTTTTTCACAGAATCACAGGCAAACAGATCATCTTAATTAGTATTTTTCACTGTTATGACATAATGATATTACAACTTGAGTCAAGCATTACTTTGAGGACCAAGCCTGTCACCAATTAGACACACAATATGCAATGATAGCAAAAATATTTTACTCTTTTTAAAGGAAAGGCAGTACTGAATGCAATTGACATTTAAGAAAGCAAATTCTCCCTCCTTATAATAAACACATCATTACATAATTCATTTATTGTATTATAGCATGATTTACTAAAGACAGCAACAAAAAAGTAAATTTCATGGCAACAATTCTTGGATGTGGGATTAAAATGAAATAAAAACAGTGGCTAACAGCAATATGATTCAATGCCTCAGTGACCATCTACTGTACCATCACTATTAAGATATCAGAGTAATATCCTCCAGCAACACTAACAAACATACAAAAGCATATCTGCTTAGGTAGAAAAGCTGACCTTGAGCTTTCACAGTTAAGTACTATAAGACAACTAGAGTATTATTGCTGGAAAGAGGATTTTACTTGGCATATATTTGATACATGTGAATAAAAATGAGAAACTAAAGTTTGACCATCTTCTGATGTACAAAAATCTCTAAAAGCTTTATTCATCCTCTGCCATCTTTTTAATTCCTCACAGAAAACAAAGCAAAAAAAAAAAAAAGCCTGAGTAAAATAAAAAGGCAGAACTTATTGCAAGGACTTACTCCTTAGGCTACAAGCCGTCATGGTTTTGTGTGGAGCTGTTTCTGGTAAGGGGGAAGGGGCTGTAAAGATGGCTCCTGTAAGAAGTTGCTCAAAACTCTGCCCAGCTCTGAGCCAGACCCGCTTCTGGGGCTGAGCCAATTAGACGCCTCCACGGATCATCTTTTAAGAAGATGAAGCCACAGGAAGAGGGTCCTTCCTGTCCCTTCTTTTCTGGGTGGTGGTGGTGCAAGGAGTTGGAAGACAAGAGAGAAGTGACCATGCGGACCCCAAGGTCAGTGAGGGAAGAGAGAAGGAGGTGTGCTGGAGCAGAGACTCCCCTGCATCCTGTGGAGAGGACTGGTGAGGCTGAAATTCGTTTGCACTTAATTAAAGACTCTGTGCCAGGGGCAGTGACTATACCCAGAGGAGGCCATGTCCCATGGGAGGGACCCAATATTTACAGAAGCCATAGCTGCTGGAAAGAACCCACACCAGAGAAGTTTGTTAAGGAGTGTGTCCCATGGGAGGGACCCTGTATCAGCAGGGGAAGAATAGGAGAAGTCATCCTCCTCTCAGAAGAGATAAGGTGTAGAGCCCATCTGTGAGAAACTGACCACATCCCCCAAAGGTCTGCTTTATAGCTTGAAGCCAAGAAATGAAGGAGGAAGAGAAAACTTTACTGATTCCCTTGACACATCTTTTGCCAGATTTAAGAATAAGTATGTTCATGTAACCAAAGGAGCGAAAAGTTGCAGGGGCAGATCTATCATTTGATGAGAGAAAACAGCTTTTGTTCCAGATCAGAACCACTGCAAAAGGGGAGAGCGTAGAGGAGAAAATTTTACAGGCAAGAATGATTAATAGTGGCAGTTGGGTTCTTAAGGTACTCCCAGGTTTATTCACTGATAATAGATTGCCAAGTATTAGATGAGCCTGAGGATCACAGAAAGATTAAAAATCTCTAAGCTACAGGAGTTTAAGAAAAAAAAAATGCAAAGATTAAGTTTGATTATTTTTGTGTGTGTGTGTTTGTATAAAAACAATACATTACTTTTAGGGATCTGTGCCTATTAGACAGCATTTTTTTTTCCTAGAAGGCCATTCTATATTGCTACAAAATCCTGAACCACCCTGACTTCACAGAGGAAACTGCACCACAAAAACTATTAGACTTGCTGAAAAGTTGGCATCATAGTAAGGAAAAAAAAATATCCTTGGGTAATATTACATTGTTTTTAGAAGCAACAAATAGTGAGGTTTACTTATGCAAAAAAAAAAAAAAAAAACAAAAAAAAATTCCAGGATAGAGACCTTGCACTTATTCTGAACACAGATTATCATAGTATAAGGGTTTTACTTTTTTGTGTAGGGCTTTTGGGGTTTTGTTTTGGCTAACCCACTCATATAACATGCAGACAACCATATCAACGCGAAAATACAGATAAGAAAACAAAATTGAGTTACATGGTAGAAGTCAGATGATCTTTCATTATCTCAGTGGAATTTTTTGGTCAAGTACTTGCATTGTTTTGCTGTATCCTCTGTATCTCTGTTCATTATTATGCTTCTGTTTGATTAACTGATCTAAATTGCTGGGCTGAACTGTTGAAATTCTTCATACAGGTTTTTCATGTAGAAGACAAACTGACGTGCATTGAGGGAATTAAACTATTTGTTAGAAGTGGTTTGACACTTTACCCTGTACAGTGTTAGCTCTGCTGAAGTCAGATTGCTGTGCAGGTTATTTTAATTTACATGTTAGCTTTCCATGGCATTAAGATTTTAACTGCATGATGACTTGCTACAACTTGAAGGTTTTGGATTGTTTTTCAGTGACATGTAGGAGAAAATCTCTCCTACGTAAAATATTTTAGAAGGTGATTAATACCCACTAGTGAAAGATAGAAAGTATGACTTGAGTTTTTTTACTTCTTTTAGAACAAGTGGAAAATGGTGATACAGTAATCTTCTACTTGGCATGCAGACAATTTTATAGTGGTTTTATTGCAATAAGATGTTCAGTAAAATGTACATTCCCTGCATCTGTACCAATGCTTTCCAGTCTGTGGTCTTCCATCTGACTGATTTCAACCTGAGCTATTCAAACTGAAATCTGACCTATAAAACAATTTGGACAATCTGAACTATTTATTGTGAACAACTTCAACCTAAACTGTCTAAAAGGGCTGTTAAAGGTAATTGAGAAAAGTAAGCTTACTGTTTAATGACTTAAATTCACCACACAGTATTTAAACCGCCAAAGGACAGTTTTAGGGACCCATGTGTACACGAACACATACAAAAGGTTAAAAACCTGCTGTTGTCCTTGTGAAATGCTATTTTTGCATTGTCCATTCTTTTGCATAAGTGATGTTTTACTAAAACAAAACATCAATTTATATTAGTACATGCTATACTAACCACTGTTGAAAACCTATAAAGTTAAAATCTTACTAGACAGAATATTTATACTTTGTCTTTGCTATTCTCTTTTCTGAGAGGAGGGCCATATATATTAGTATAAAGAAAAAGGGAGAAAAAGGACTCCTGAGGGAGGGATTCAACACTCACAGTTAATTAAAATTCAATTTTGTGGGAGTTGTGTATTAAAGCACTGACCTTTCATCTTTATGATGCCAATTCCTGATGAGCTCCTACCTTTCAATTAATAGGATATCTAGTGTTGGTTCCAGACTGTTTGGACAGCAGATTGTGATACCAACATCATGCCACCTAATACAATGATCTATGTCTATTTCGTATGAGACATCATACAGAGATTACATTATTTATCTCATATCCTGAAAACACGGTTGCTTCAGGTCAGCACTAAGTGTATACTTGGCCGAGAACACTGGCTTTGCTTTGGATACATAAGGGTTTACTATCTTGTGGTTTCTGGCCTTTAGTGGTACAAATGTTCCACTTGTGTATTTGTGCACTGAGAGGTGTCACCGTGAGTAAAGGACTTGACACTGTATGTACCTGCATAATGTATACCGTCAAAAGTGAAAGAGTAAAGTAACCCAGTAGCAGGAGCTATGATAAATAACGAGAGTGGGCAGAATGAGAGCTGGGTCCCTAGACCTGCATCTTAGACCACACAGCAAGAGATCGTGGGAACCTGTCTGACTGAAACGCTGTGTAGGTAGAAGCACCCACAGAAGCACAACTGACTGTGGAACAAGTATTATTGTGAAGTATTTTTACTGTTTTCAAAGCTGCAAGTTTAAAGCTATTTTGTGTTATGTATGACTATTTCAGTTTATGTAAGCTCCATTCAAATTGATCTTATATTCATTGCATATCTGCATCTTTAGTTAGCTTTGCTTTCAATCTACACAATCTGACACTATGTGAAAGTAAACAGATAAGGTATCTAGATGTCAAAAAATGCCCTAGGTGAAAAAATTATATGGAAAAATTTGTGATATTGAGTTAATTGCACTCTTAAAATAACATCTGCATTCAGTAGGTATTCCAATACTCTGATGATTGATCCTGACAATTGGCTTGCTAGAATTAGACCTCTAGCTTAGAACTGAGTACATGTGTTCTCACTTGCATCGCATGATTTCATATATTCATGAAACAGAGCGGCTGTGGTCAGGGAAGAACAGGATGAGGGGCTTCTGTTTAGCATATTCAATCTGTTAGATGGCAATACAGACAATCAGAATAGATTTAAATGAGAAATTGAGTTAAGTTCCTTCCTAGAATATAATTCTGATTTATACTCTTCTTGAAAGAAGGACATGCTGACAATACTTCATAGTCAATGGAAATAACAGAAACACAGAACATTAAGAAGAAATCCAAAATCCTTTCAATCCAGTGCCATTTCTAACTGTAACCCTTAGCTGATACATGGAAACCTTCTGCCCTCCTCCCTGTATTATCTTCAGTCTCTTATCCCATGTTACAATGCAAAGAAGAAAGAACCTAGTCCTAATTAGCTGAGAGTTCGTCCAGCTGTCAGTAATCCTTGTCCTAATGCAGGTGATCTGTTTGCTATGCCAATTCTTTCCTCACCTATGGGAATGTGGAGCAGTTCCACTGATGTCCTCCCTCAAGTTTTCTATGAACCATATACAACTAGATGAAATTAAAGCAGATGCTCACTTTTCCAGTAAAGACCGATACACAAAAGCCTCCAGAACTGTTACTGCAACTTGACTCCTTACTCCTATGACTCTTGAAATAAGAGGAATCTGGAATGAAGAAGTTAGGTTTATAGAGGAATAGGGGAAAAAAGAAAGACCCACAAAACTATAACCCTTTGAGGTCATGACTGTGAAGTGATTCTTCCAACTTCAAAATTTGTTTTCTCTACTCCACATGTCTTTGTCTGTGTGTCCTACTAATAACATTCCAATCCATGGCTAGTTTTGGATAGATTTGATGACAGGCTAAGAAATTGCTCCAAGTTTGGCGAAAACAGACTGATAATGGAGTAGAGACCTTTTGAAAGTCTCTGCAGCAGTAAAAGCTGGACTAAGACTTCCTATCATTTGAGATAAAGCAGAAACTTTTCAAATGCCTTCAGCACTGAAAAAAGCTCAGATAGGTTTTACTGTCTTAGACATAAAAGTCAATAGAAGAAAAGATGGATATGTACTGAAAACTCTGCTATGCTATTCACAGAATCACAGAATCTTAAGGGTTGGAAGGGACCTCGAGAGATCATCTAGTCCAACCCTTCTGTTCAGGTGCCCATAGAAGATTCAATTTCTATTTGCTCATCTGTGCAGTTCAGAAAAGGGAACACAGGAGTATTGCAAATATGTGGGATTAACAGAAACAAAGAATCAACCTCCTGAAGCAAGTTAGAGACTTCATTAATAATAGAAATACTTCAAAATCTTTCCCTGAAGTAATTATCCACTACATCTGCAATCTACACAATAAAAATGACATCTCTATGCTGGGTTGAGGAGCTTCCTTCAAGGGTCTTGAGGTTACAGAAGCAGATTTCACACAAATGTGAGGAATGTACATTTATGTGAAAATCAATTATCTTGATGGAATCAGAGCTCTGCTCCTGAAAGATTTCAGGAAATCAACTCAGTTTGCCACTACAAAACACCACTGCTATGTTGACCTTCCACTTTTGTTTCACAGCTGGAATATAAGACCAGGTGAGAAGACAGCATGTAACTCTGCCATCAACAGGACTCTAATCTTACCCTAGGCTACAAAGATAACATTGTATTTCTCCTTCCCCCCTTGATTCCCTCCTTATTTTTTTTTTGTCTGAGCTCACCTCTAACATCTGTGTAGGTAAAGATAAGTATAGATTTTGCTGTTTACCAGCTCGTTGCATAAATTCAAGGATATCAACAGCACAGAGTAGCTCTTTCATTGAAAAATATTTATATTCTTTTAAATATACAACTTAATATATAATAGTGGCACCTCTGGTTGCTGTGATAATTAAGGATCTGTTCATACATCTGTTTCCATAATAAAACCCTATTTTCTAGGGTGGGGAGGGGTGAGTGGGTTATGGTTTGTCCACATAGTACCAGGAGAAGCTGGAAACATGAGGTTTCAACAGAGGATTTTTTTTTTTTCCTTTTTAAATAACAATTTCACAGTAAACATGTGAAAATGTTCCTCTTTTTACTACAGAGTTTTAGTGTGCAGCCACACTATCATGATATGCCCTTAAGGGCACCTCTGGAGCAGCAGCAGCATAAAGTATCAATAACCTTCTTATCAAAGGATGCTCAAGATTTCATTGACACTGCAGAGTACAGTAGCTGTTGGTTGTTCCAATAATCCACATGTCACTTCATCTAAGGAGCCACAAATAAGTCTTGACGCCATCATTCTTAACGCTATCTATTACATATGTCAACAATCTGTGTGTCGTATCCCATGTCCCAAGTAGGAACTGACATGATTGCTCTTCACTATTACTATCCGTTTCACTTCCATTTGTAACAGACCTGAAGTCTGGAGTCTCTTCCTGATTAGGGTAAACCTGCCTTCATCAATAGAACTGATCAAAGAAAACTTCTTGCCAAATGTTAGCCTATTTTCCTGTGACTCAGAACCACCCAGAGAAAACCAAGGAAACACTTCTAATTTCTTCTTATTATGATGCTTTAAGTGCACAGTGTGAGTGCAGCATCCTAGCTTTCCCTGCTTTCATTGTGATATTTTTCTTCTTTCTGCTCCATTAAAAAGTTGTGTCTATCTGCAATTGTCTCCTGCCTTGAGCAATGTCTTCTTCTAGACCCTAAGAAATACCTTACACATTTGCTCAGTTGTCTAAATTGCAGGCAGCAGTCGTTAGTTATCTGGGCATCTTTATTGTGCAGTTCTGAATTCCTGCTCCTGATACCTGGAGGTCCTGTAATGTTTAATTTTGACAATGTCTCTCCACCCTGATGCAGCACACTTTTATCTTACCTGTGGTGCATCAAAGAAAGAATTTCTAGTGCAAGTTTAACTGCAATCTTTATGTAAAAAATAAAATGTAAGCCAGAACTTCTTCAAACATCCTTTTATTTGTCCCAGTAGCTTCTTTTTTCTCCATTCTTAATGAGCCTTAAATGACTGGAAAACTACTTTGAGCCACAATAAATTAGAACCACAGAGTGGTTTGGGTTGGAAAGCAAATTTAAGGGTCATCTAGTCTAACTCACCAGCAACTGCACTGACAGCTTCAACTAGATCAGGTTGTTCAGAGCCCCATCCAACTAGATCCTGAACGTTTCCAGGGACAGGTCATCTACCACTTCTCTGAACAACCTGCTCCAGTGTTTCACCACCTTCATCATAAAAAATGTCTTTCTTATATCTAGCCTGAATCTACCCTCTTTTAGTTTAAAACCATTATGCCTTGTCCTATCAGACAACTAGATGCTGTCAGTGCTTTTTATGCTGCTGTGTGAACATCTTTGCAGTTCAGATTCTGTTCTGTTACCATGCCCAAACGAATATGCTGCCTGACACACAACACAGAAAGCAGTATAGATAGATTTCTGCATGTAAATTTGACATTTTAATTGGCAGCAATGTTTCCAACTTCAAATCAGTAAATTTAAGTGGTCATGCTTTAACGAGTTCCGACATTTATCTGAATTTCTTCAATCTGTTTTCAGTCACTATAGTGAAAAAGAAATGGTGTTTTATCAGTCCTTCCCTGATTCTGCTTTGAAACCAGATGGGAAAGAGCAGAAGCATACACACAAAAGATAACTGCAACAGAAATATAACCAAATGTTTTCTACATCTAAGAAGACTGTTTGAGTTCTGACTAGGATTTAAAATCTAAACAGTTTTTTCAGTGTGATACTATGCTTCGCAGGATTACAATTGAAGTTGCTATAGGTGATTTCCTAAGCCAGACTAACTTTTTATTTCTACATTACATTTCAAACAGAAAATAAAATAAACACACAAAAGTGATTAGAAATTCAGAATGCTTTTTGGCCTAAAACATGGACATTCACTGTGTATGAAACTTTAAAGCATCCATGTTTGAAATTGCAATATATCTTGACATATTTTTCTAACTAAACATTTCTATCTAAACATTGCTGGAATAAAATTTTCCCTCACAAGTTTCCTGTGCCATTTTCCAATGAAGTCACTGTGACATTCCCTGATATCACAAACTAGTCTCAAATTTATATATGAAAAAAGTTACTATACAGCAAAAGTAGAACTAGAACTCCTAAATGAGAATGCACAAGAAAAGGGAAAAAAACTGACAAAACCACTTTTGGAAAGTAAATAAAAAGGATGTACATACTACATCTACTTTAAATTAGTAGCCCAAATTCAAATATCAAATTCTGCCTACATACAACTCCTAATGCTTGCACTAATGCTAAAACTGTCTCCTTCTGAGGAATCTCCCCCTTTTGAAACCAAAACTTAATTTATTGCAGAATTAATGTTTTCTAAACCACTTTCTAATAGTAATCTGAAACCAAACCTAAAGTCTTAATAACTGAAAAAATTCTTATTGCTTTTATTCCAAATAAATGGGGCTTCAGATACCTTTGTGATATGTTCATTAGGATGTGCAGATAGATCTACAGGCAGTCAAGAGGCCTCAAAGTTAATATAGATCAGATAAAACCACAGAGCATAGGTTAGAATCACTGTGGTTGGGAGATCCATTGCACACAGATCAGAAAGCATTCCTAGAATCTGTGAAGGTAAATAAGGTAAGCTGAAAGATTCTTGTTATTGCTAAGAAAGAGAGAAATTTAAGCTGTATAAACATTGCAAAATTAATTATTTGATTCAAAAAGCTACAGACAAGAATTTAAATGCACAGAACAAAAAGAAATCCCAGACTTTAGGTTGAAACTTTATCATGAACTGTGAATTTCCAGAGATTATCTACTGATACATACTACAGACATGCTGGATTTGGAGCAAATCCACACAAACCTATCAATATTTTGCAATTTGCATACAAACGTACTACTGTCTCTGACCTACAGTAATTACAGTCTATGAATTACAAGTAGTAATATTTCAAAACCATAATTATCCAGCTACTTAGAAGTTCTTTCCTATTACACACTAAAATGTTATGCTTCTTTTACAAATGATATCACAGCGTAAACTGCTCTTGGAAATATTACAGCTTTAAACAGTGTTTACTATTTGCAAATGATTGCTGAACACAGCAGGTGGCAAAATGATTTAGCATCACGAACAAATATATATGGCTTCTCGGGCCTAAATTTTAAAGTAGATAAATCTATTTTCTACATTTAATGGGCTAGAAACAAGCAAAAAGGCAGCTAAAACACTGTACATATTCTGGCAACTCATCGCTTCAAGTGAACTTTCTCATATGAAGTACGGTGCTTAAAACAACATAAAAGCAAATCACTGATCCCAAATATTCAATGAATGGTTCTTCTGAAATATTTCCTCTTACAGTTTTCAAGTAGGATTGTACACTATGGAAAAAAAAAAAAAGCAAAGGTAAAAGTATAGTGTTATGTAGTCTAAAATCAATAGGCAGAGCAGGGACATTAACCAAGAGGCTAATAAAAAGATGCTGTTCTAGACAGTAACATAAAGAGCCTTGATATATTTTTCTCTTCAAAAATGCTATTCCTTATGCCAATTTTCCCTCAGCACTGCAGTAGTTTCTCTGTGTATATACACGTCATCTTACTTTTTTTGTCTTGTTCCAGTTTTATGTTTGCATTTTATTTTCTCATTTCCTTTCTGCTACTCCCCTGTTTCTCTTTACTAGCTTGATGTTTACACAGACCTTTACTAGAATTGCAGGGTTTGGAGAGATTCCTTTTTTTTTTCTTTGTTGTAATGCCCACATTTTTTTCCCAGAGAAGAGATAAGTTTACCCAGAAAATAAAAAGCTAATACAACCTTTTGCTCATCAACAAAGCATGTCTTGTTGTAGCCAGGAATAAGTTAATAAAACAGGGAAAAAGCTTAGTGGCTTAAAGAAAAAAAAAAAAAAAAAAAAAAACCAACCACCAACCTCCTTGGGGTTATGAACGAACAATGTTGTTTTTTCTTCCCAGCGTGCAAGGATTTAATTAAGTGATAACAGTCACCTTGGGGTGGCTGCACAAGGCAATAATATCTAGGTGAAGAAAAATGCTGAAGAGAGTTGAGTACAGTCAATTTATCTTCAGAGAAGGCAATAAATGAACAAAGCATAGGTATTTGGCTGATTGTTTTGGAATGTTTCCATTACTGATAAACATCAAAATAAAAGGACAAAGATTTGGTATTTTCAGTAACTGAAATGTATTAAATACAGAAAGAAACGAAGGAATAAATCAATGTGAGGTCATATCCTAGAGTTCTAATTGCAAATGGTTTGGTAATTATTCAAGCTAAACATAGAACAAGGGAATTTTAATGTTGACACAAAGGATAGAATTACAGCTGAGATGTGTATTTATAGCAAACACAAAACACTGGATGAATTTCACTCTGGAGAAAAAAAATAGTAAGTGTAGATGGAAAGAAGTCATATATTTTAGACAAATAAATGCAACTTTGTGGCCAGCAACCCAAATTCAGTGATTTACAAACATGTTTGTGGGAGCTCTTCAGGAAACAAGACGGAAGCTCAATTATCTGTAAGTCTATGTTCTGGCACATACAGAGACTTGAGAGAAAGAGTAACATGAAGCAGAGAGGAAAGACTATGAGGAAAAAAACGTTCTCCTTTACCACAAAGCTGCTAAAGATTTACTTTACATTAGTTGCAACATGGGGTTTGAAAGGAATACATTGGCTGTCCCTAGGGAGTTTGATATGTGCAAAGGGATCTGAAAGCTACATATGCATTTCTAGTAACAGTACTTAAGTCTTCCAAAACTCAACACAGCTCAGAGTCCAGCTATAAAAGTGTTTAGCAAGCAGCGTGACTGGCCAAATTCTCTGCCAAATGGACACAAATCATGCTTAATATGGAAGACAGAGAAACAGCACAAACACACCAATGATCTTGGAAATTCACCACATCCCTTTGTCCTACTTAAGTTGGAAATTCTCATTTTTCCTTTGAATTTGATATTTTTTCTGAATCTCTCTCCAGCACTGAAGGAATTGATAACTATTTCCTTGAGTTTACAATCAGGATAAACATTCCTCACTCACAGACTTCCACTGTTTCCACTGCCGTCATTTTCCTCTTAAAAGCAATATGCCCTTTAAAAATTCTTTATGAACTACATACAGGCATTTGTTTCTCACCCTTAGGAGGCTGAAGGTTTGTCACCTGCCTGTAGCTACTGTTTGACCTTGATGACGTGATTTCAGCAAATATCCCAATTACAACTGCAACCTTATTGGTTATCTCCATCAAAGCACGAGGGCAGAACTTGTATGAAGCTTATCCTTTTCTTCAGGTCAAGATTGGAACACATGACACTAAGAATTCTCTTTCACTTGGTTTACCAGTGAACCATCGTTTACAGGCTGCCAATGCAGCACCTATTCTGAGCTCCACGGGGAACAAAAGGAGGCATGAGCACGGTTTGTCATAGAGTTTGGGCAATTGACTACTCAATACATCTCTAAAAATTTCTGTGCAAGAGAATTGTTTTTAGAACTATTTAAATCTGATCAGTAAGACTTGAAACTTTTGTTTTGTCCAAGGCAGGGTCAGTGAAAATTAATATAATTGGAATTACTATTTTGAACTGCTTACGTGATTCAATGTCATTTTAATTTGCACAAATGACTTCTCAGAAGTTCTAAAACCCCAATGTTAGGAGGCACGGTAGCCTGCAGATTCAGGAAAAGCACATTACCTCAGTTCACATTCAACACATCTTGCCAACAATTAGAAATTTAAATTAAAAAAGAGGGAAGATTGAGTCTTTCATAATTCAATGACCAAGGTTTCCATTACAGTCACCACAGAATTTCTGCACAATCACAGAGAAGGGACAAACAGGTTTTCAAACTCTAGTACATTGAACTGTGATACAATGTTATTTTTCCAAGTATGATCTAGAGGTGTTTGTAAATTCTGGTCCTAAAATCAATGCTGTATTGAAGGGCTAGAAAATAGTAAGAGAATGTGATTACCTAGGTAGTACTTTTATTTACTCTTAGAAGTTCCTTTATGTGAGTTTTTAGGTTATTTTTGCTTCTCAAAGATGAGAAATTGTACTTAAACATGTACTAAAATTTTAATTAACAGAATTAAACTTGTTCTGCAAATGTCTCCAATTAAGGTCTGATGTTGGCTACAGGATCAGAGTGTAGGTCTTCGAATGAAAAATTGCACACTCACTGTTCCACATGTTTGGCCATCTTCTAACCTTTTTTCCTTTTTATAACAATTGTTAAAAATGAATGGTATTTTAAAATGTGAAACTCAGACGATGTTGTTTTCCTCAACTAGCTGTTGTTTCAACATCACCTGCCCTAACTCAGAATATTCACTCTTTTTAAGGTAATGTACTGCCAGATGAACTCATATCTCTGGGCTCTCCCTGCTACCTTCAGGATACAGAGCAGTTCTCATAAATGCAAAGCAGTAATGTCTTGGAGTAGGTTCCAGAATATGCTGGAAGGAGATGAATTTCATGGATTTGAAGGATTGAAAGAATGGAAATTTGAAGGTGTATACAAAAAAAACCCAACTAAAGAAAAAATAGAATGGAGAACACAGTAGGAAGGGCAAGCTAATGCTCTCTTGAAGATACTGAAAACGTGATGGAATATGGGCAAATAACAGTTCATCAATGTATAAACTGAAGCAGAGATGAAGGAGGACTTCTTTTCCCAATTTCTTTATGTTACTGACCTATTCCTTCAAGGAATAAATTTTATTCTTTTCTTACAAAGACTGATACTGCTTTTGGAAAATGCTAGACTAGACAATATTATAAATTTCCCAGCTGTGTCTTCCTGTAAGAGAATAGCCCTCGACATACCTGCAGAACATTTTCTTTTTCCCCTTAGAGAACACTTCGGACTTTCTGCAGTATTTAAAAAAAATACTGTCCAAATTTTTTAGCTGCATGAATCTGGCCAGAGTGAGCAGTCCAAGACACAGTGTTGAAAAAGAATGTGTGTGCAAGTCAAAAGAAAAAAAGTTCTTTAAGTACTCTTACCACTCTTACAGTGGTCAATGCTGGACAGCTGTAAGCGGAAAATACAAAGTCATTCAGTATGAAAATCTGCTGTCACAGAACAAATCCTTTCCCCTTACAAAAGTCTCAAGGAATACTTATAGAAGAAGCACTTAGCAACCATACAGAAGATAGGAGAAATGTGCTGTCTTGGGTAAGACAAATGCTTTGCCATTTATGTTAATATCAGTCAAAGACATTTGGTACAAGATGCATATATATCATCAATGTGGAAATTTACTGATGAGTGTCAGCATCAGCTGAAGACATTCAGCTACTGTATGAGCTCTCAACATGACTCTTGCTCATTCTTAATGATGCAATATCCAAAAAACCATATGACACAGAAACGTCAGTGTATCTTGAGTGTATGCTATTATTCAGTTCTATACTTGACCGATCAGCCACATACATCATGTCCAATTAAGAAGTTTCAGAATTTATACCACAGTTTCTTTTTTTATTTTTTTCTTCTAGAAATCTTTGTGGTTATAAAGGCAAAACCCCACGTGTCTAAATTTACCCACATCTGCCTCTGTGTGGGAACCAGATCTCTATAGATCTATAGACCTGTCCATCAGTACAAAATAAACATCCTAGTGGCTGCATTTATAAATTTCTTTTTTTTCCCTACCGCTTACTGACTGTGTAACGTTTATTATTTGTTATTAAAGTGAGCTTTGTACTCCACCTTGATCAGAAACTTATTGCATTGAAATTTAACTCTCCTAAATTCTGTTTTAGTAATAAAACATTTTTTTCAGACTGCTATGTAGGTATATAAACATTCTGTAGAAATAAATAGATGCAGGATTCCTGGTTTTACTCAGTTACTTGTGTGGATATCAGGAGTTACAACCATGTAGTGAAATCTGTTAAGCAGGGCAAAACTGGTACAATTTTAAGAAGAATTAGTCTTGTGGAGCCTCATTCGCTTCTGATATTGTTGTACAATTTGTTAGCCAACACTTTCCCAGGTAATATACATGATGAGGGCTACATGTTTCCCTAAAATGGATTCAACCTGCTCACTTGGCTTATAATAGGAATCAACTGGAACAGTAGACGTCAATGAAATATAATGAAATAAATTTATGTGATTTTGGAAGGACACTCAGTCATGGTACACAAGATGTGTATGTTACTGAGTCTCTGATAACAATAGTGGGGAAGTTATAGGACTCTTTTCTCCAGCAATTGGGCTCCACTTAGTGCCAGCAAACAATCCTCATCTATTGTCCACAACATGAGCTGCAGAGAAGATTTTCATATTTGTCATCTTGCACTGTTGTTGTTGCTAATTCATATGGTAGCATCTTTGCAAGGACTAATCTTAACTAGAAAAATATTGATGAACATAGAAAGAAATTAATTTTGGAAGAGAGTACTGCAAAGTATAACACAGACTAAAAGTACCTAGTTTCAGTAAATTATTTCTTTACAAAAATGTTTTTAAAATATTTAAAAATTTACATTATTTTAATTTATATAGTGGTATACATTCCATTCTACAAGATTTTAGATTTGTTACTTCTGCAATATCAGTTGTAGGCTGAATTTCTTGGAATAATTCAGTAAAACTGGTTTAGCTGTTCTCAAAAGTGTGTTAGGGACACTGTTCCATTGCCCATACGAAAAAAAAGAAAAATCTTACCTTCTTTAGAATCTTCTGTTTAAACCTGCTCTCATTTAACCAAGTTATGAATCTTTGAATAAAACTCCAATTTACACATGCCTCGTAGAAATTTACAAAAAAATCTTAATGATTCTACTTAAACCACACAGAACTGCTACTAGAGATTGGAGGCACCTGACCAGAGCCTGAATTTATACCTCTAACTTGCATTAGCTCAGTGGTATGTCACAACCAGAAATAACAATGGGCACTTGCCAGATCACATGCCTTCCAGTGATCTGATAGCCTGCAGGAGGAAGGTGCCTTGTCTGAATACAAAGGATGCATGAACCAGGCTTTGTTTAGGAGAAACACAATTATGTAAATAACTGTGGATGACTGAGGGGGGCATGGAGTTACTCAACCCAAGGAAAGACATTGGGATTAAAAATAAGTATAGAGATGATTGATTAATCTAGGAACCAAGAAAATTTAGACTATTCTTATAATCTGGGAAAAGAACTTCAAATTACCTGTCCCAAATTTAGAGGGCTCTGATTCTGCTTTGATATGAACCAACATGGCAAAGAATGAGTTAAGACAATGGAGATAGATCTGTTAAGTAGCCAGGATGCATTCAGAGGATTAGGACTGATAAAAAGATTGGAAATGGAATTGGTGGGAAATACTGACAGCATGAGCAAGCAGTGGGAGGCACTGGGAAGACAAGTATTGGAAATGGGTAAAAAGACTAGAGGGGACAGGCTAGACTATTTAGACATCATGAAATAGAAATGATTGATATTTTCCTACAGTAGGAAATTTCCCTCCAAAAACTGGAATGGCTTCCACAAATCTGATTCCCACCATGCTTCTGTTATCAGCAAAGCTGGGAAGGTCATTGGAAATTGTGTGATCATAGAATATCCAGAGCTGGAAGGGACACACAGGGATCATTGAGTCCAACTCGTAACTCCACACAGGGCAACCTAAATGCTAAAACGTATATCTGAGAGAGGTGTTGAAACTTCTTGAACACCAACGGTTTTGAGTTCATGCCCACTTCCCTGGGGAGCTTGTTCCAGTGCTTGACCACCATGTCAGTGAAGAACTTTTTCCCAGTATCCAATATTCTCCTTTCCTCATGCTGGAGCACATAGAGGAAATAATTTCTTCTAGTTACACTGTTAGTTTAAATGGCAAAAATACATGTAATTAACCTAAAACTATACACTTTGCAATGAACTATGCCGGTTTCAGCAAGACTTCATCTTTTATGACTTTTTGTTTTTCATTAGTATATCATAAGAAATCACATCCAGAACAATACAAAAAGAAAAACATGAAGACTGCAAAATTGAGCATTGAAAAACAAAAAACCATTCTGTTGGAATTCCTGCCTCATTTATTGCATGTGATAGACAATGCTGCCCTAATGAACAGCTATTTGATATTTTGTTTTCTCCTCAGTGCTCAATGTGTGGCCTTAGGCCTTATTTACTGCATTCTATGAAAACCCTGCTCTGAAGAGAGAATTATAAGCTTCCTCATGTGTTTTTTTTTCTATGACGTTCATCACTACAGCATCTGAGTGCCTCATAAACATTAATTTATTTCCAAAATAACCTTGTGAGCCTGTAGAATAAGAGAGAAGATGTAGCACCTAACAGTGCCCACATCATTATTTTCACTGATCGATGCTGAACACAACAATTAGCTTTACTAGATAAGGATCCTAATTTTGCAGGTATAATTGGATACCCAAAGAAAGGAAGTGCAAACCAGGGTATGTAAGACTGAAGGGCAGGCTGAAATTCTATACCAAAAAAATTATTAGATGCCCAGAAGTCCAACAATGATGATAAAAATAACTGAAAGACCTTAAGGATAAATATACACCTGCATTTTTATTTCAGCTGCCTCATGATAGGTAAATAATCCACTCCCACTACTTGCAGTGTGGGCAACACCAGAAAATATTAAGCTCTACCGTATCAGTGCTGCTATATAGTGAGATTTAAATCTGTTCTCTTAAGTAATGGGGTAATGTTGTAGAGATGGTATATATGGTCAAGATTCAGAAATTTCAGCCAAGAAAAAGCAGATTTTCAACACCCAGACACATTCCAGTATGTAACATTCCATAGCACGTTAACACAGTTAACATTTTATGCATCTGAAGTCCTGATTTACTAACAAAACTTTAACCTTTTTATTTTGCATCCTAGGTAATTCCATTACACATTGAAGACAATACTGAGATGTCTTGACATGAATCCTAAATCAAATCTGTTAGCCATCTTCATAAAATGAGTCAGATATTCCAGACTGAAGGAGTGGAAAATGCTCCAGATAAATCAACTTAGGTTCATCTGGAAGAAGAAAACACCTGTATGCATTATGATTACAGAGTAAAGACGGAGCAAGTTTCTCACCCTTGGGAATAAAGAGTAAAACCACAATTCACCTGACTAATTCATGAGTGCTGATGGATTCCCTACAAGGCAAATGGTATCATGGCCTGAATACCCAAAAAGGATGAGGGTCTAACAGGTCTCAGATCCAGTAAGTGTCCACACTATTGTCATCGTTTGACATGACAGCCTTTTCTGGTAAGGGGGAAGGGGCTGTAAAGATGGCTCCTGTAAGAAGTTGCTCGCAACTCTCCCCAGCTCTGAGCCAGACCCACTGCTGGGGCTGAGCCAATTAGATGCCTCCACAATCACTTTTTAAGAAGAAGCCGGAAGAGGAGGTTTCTTCCTACATCTTCTTCCTCCTCCTTGTTCTTCTTCTGTCCCTTCTTCTTCTGGCTGGTGGTGGTGCAAGGAGTAGGAACAGTGAGAGAAACAACCATGTGGACTCCAAGGTCACCGATGAAAGAGAGGAGGAGGTGTGCTGTAGTAGACACTCATTTTGATAATGACCCCATATCAGGGGCAGAGATTCATGTTGCTAAAGCTGGCCCCAGACCAGGGGCAGCAATTCACTTCATTAAAGGCCCTGAGCCAGGGACACTGACTATGGCCAGAGGAGGCCACGTTCTGTGGGAGGGACCCAATTACTTCACTACAGACCTCAAGACAGGGGCAGTGATTTTCTTCTTTAAAACTATGGCCCAAAGAGGCTGTGTCCTGAAGGAGGGACCCTTTATCACTATGGCCAGAACAGGCTGTGTCCTGAGGAAGGGACCCAATATCCACAGCTGTAACTGTGGGATGGAACTCACGAAAAAGTAGCTTATCAAACTTATGCCCAGAAGTGGCCAAGTCCTGAGAGAGGGATCCTATAACTGCAGAAACTGCAATCCTGGCGAAGAATCCACACCAGAGATATTCACCAAGGACTGCGTCCCGTGTGAGGGACCCTGTATCGGTAGAAGTCACAGCTGTTGGGAACAACCCACACCAGAATTCGTTAAGGACTCTGTCCCAGGGGAGGAACCCTGTGTTGGAGGAGGGGAAGAATGCCAGGAGTCGTCCTCATCTGAGAAGAGAGAAGTGGAAGGGCCCATCTGTGAGAGACTGACCACATCCTCCATTCCCTGCCCCCTGAGCCGTTGAGGGGGAAGGAGGTAGAGATATGGTGAGCAGTGAGCTGGGCCTGGGAAGAAAGGAGGGATGAGGGAGGGAGATCTTAAAGTGTTGGTTGTAATATTCTCATCATCCTACTGCCTTTTGCTTTTATTCCGTTCTGTGTCTTGTAGAATAAACTTTCCTACTTTCCTCTCTCAGTCGAGTACTGGAGTCTGTTTTGCCTGGAACCATAACTGGCAGTGAGCCCTCCCTGCCCTTGTCTTAAACCACAACAACCTTGCTTATCTTTTTCCTCCCATTTCGCTGGGGCCTCCACCATCCTAATGAGGGTGGGGGTGAATGGGGGCACCGAGTGAGAGACTGTCGTGGTGCTGCTGTGCTAGCTGGGCCAAACGGCGACCCCAAGTTAAAATCAGTCTTTCACTTTCAGGGATCAAATGTAGACAATGGATAGTAGGCATAATATGACCAGGTCATCTTAATCCCAAGAGAAAATGTGCTGCCAAATACTACACAACTTGCTAGAAACTGAGAAGTAATGCTGGAGACTCAACTAAGACTCAATGCTAAGACTCAGCAAGAATTGTAACGTGACTCTTGTATTATTACTTGAAGACATGAGGCAATAACTAAGAAAACAACTTGCACCAGTTATACATTGAATGAGAACTAGTGAACTGATGCTTTCTGTAGGCAGGGGACTATCAACTTTTTATCTTTTTATCTATTCAATCTTTGAGTCTCTCTGCAGCCACCAGGACCTTGCTTAGCCTTCTACAGCTAGTCCTCTGGTACAATCCAGCCACGTGTTTATATTTCTTGCCAGAGTTACACCAAAAGCACTGACTACAAAAACAATATAATCTGAAATACATTTTTTACAGGAGTCTAGACAACTAGGAGCCTGTTCTGCTCAGTGGACATAGGTATACTTTTACAGGAGCTGAGCAAATTTTTAAAAGGACCTTAAATAATAAGCCTTTGCTACTTCTAACATGCACCTTCTCCCTGGCAACTGTCAGAATAGGGATATTCAGAAGTGCTGCTCACCCAATTCAGCCTTCCCACATTGCTTTATTTGGAGCTATACACTCATAGTGAATATGAAGGAGTGAATGCCTTTGGTGGTAAACAGAATAGACAATTTTTGTAAGCAATGTTAACTTTGTGTTCCAGGATTTAAGACAATCTTTGAATATAAAGACTTAAGATAAAATTTACTATGGGACAGATTAACTTAAATTTACCTATTCTGAAGTTTCCTGCAATTCCTGCAAAGCACTTACTAGCTATTTGGTGGACAAGACACCACACTAACAGGATCACAAGTCTGACTCAGTACAGCAACACCTATGCACCTACACACAACAAAAACCCCCAAGGAACAGAATTTATAGAAGCACAAAAGGAAAAGGCATCAAAACTCATAATTCACTGAAAATGTGACAGAGAAGTACTTGAACTTTAAGAGTGTGCAGACCTTGTGTTGGTTTGCTGCAGGGGGGAGAATTTGACCCTTAGGTGGTTGGCCTTTTTGCTGCAATAGAAAAGGCAGATGCTAAAGAGTAGATGGAAGAAAACTTTCTGTTCTATAACTCGCAACCCATTCATCTGTTCCCTCATTTTTTTTATATGCACATAATACAGCAATATATATGGAATAAAAAGAGAGAAATCAAAGTACACCCACTCATAAAGACTTGCTATCTTTGACAGATATTTAAGGTACTGCTTCTGCATTCAAAGAACTCCTAACATTGTGCAAATTGCTGTGAAGAAAGAATAAACAAACTCATCCAGCAGCCCAGTTTAAAGATGTCACGCTGCTTTATCCCTATCATTAAGAGACTTATTTTAGTGTCTTTAACTATTAAGCTTTAACTTTTTTTCAGTGTCCTGATACTGCCCCTTGACTCATACAGATTTACCTATGCTATATTGCTTCTGCCTCTGCCTGCCTGGAGGTCTTTCAATATTCTGTGGTAAACTGTTGCTAGGTTTTTCTTTATAGCTAATCAGCAAGATAAATGCAGTCAGAAGAACCAAAAATTTCTACAGTAAAAGCTTTTTCTTCTAAAAAAAACTACAGAGTGTTTGCTATTCAAATTCTCTGTAGGCCCTACAGTACTGGCATTAATTTATCAGGATTATTATCATCTGAGCAATAACGTTTTGGTCTGAATAAACTTAATTGGTGTTTTCCTTTCTTTCTGGATCCTTTAAGAGAAAGAATAGCAAAGACGTAAAACTGATCGGGTTTTAAACTGTGTAGAATGCATTTGAAGCAATGGAAGGAGCATGAAAGGACACGGAAGGAGGGACAAATTCCTCCTGAAATGTTCACAGACACTGCAATTAAAGCACTTTCATGACTGTTCCCTACCCTGGCCCTATTATTATTTTTGTAAAAAATATTCTTAATTTAACAACAGTCTTTAAAAGCAGATCAGATTAAATATCTTAGTCCTCCAATCTATGGCTCACATGTTCTGATTCTGCCTTTAATGTTCCCCTTTTTTGTACCTCTGATACCATGTGCTAATAGGGAAAGGAATGTGATAAATGAGGTCACAAGTTCCCCTGCATAAGAGGCAGAGATTTCAAAGCACTGACAAAGACAATTTAAAAATTATAGGACACATAATTTAATAATCAAAATCTCTTTGACAGTTAACAACTAATTGCACAGTATACATGCTGCCTGTAGCCAGCCCACGCTCTTGAAGTCCACCGTGTCACAACCTGGCCCTGAAATTCATCACATCCTACTGGAAACAGTGGGTGCGCTTTCACTTTATAAAGATGAAAGAAAACTGCCATAATTTCTACATTTTTTGTTATTTCCTTATTGAAATCTTCATTAATGAAGAATTAAAATGGGGAAAAAAAAAAAAAAAGAAGACAAGATACAGTCTTTCTTTTTTCCTATCCACATCCACTTTACTCCCAGCTGGTGGCCTCAGTAGCTGCAAATGGTACTTCTTGACAAGTACTTTACGTCTACCATCCAGTCATTCTGGTAGAGGACATAGTACGTCTCCTAATAAAAAGTACAAGTTCTCCCTATTTTCCCTACCCTGCACTCACCCTACATATGTCCAGCAATGGTCCCACAGCCTAGTATCAATTCAGTTCTCTGAATACTGTCATAACAGCACAAGCACTGGTGAAAAGCTAGTTCTAGGTGCCGAGGAAGTAAAAACATCCATGCCCACACAAGCTCTTCCACTGTTGTTCGCAGAGACGGGAAAATAAAAGACTGGAGAAGAGTGTCGTGCGAAAGCTGCAAATTCTCTTTATAAGTGTAATCCCTGAAGTGGCATAAATGTCACACCTTTTGGGGGAACAAGTTGTTTTTAACTCTTAGATCTGGTGGGTGGCACCTGAGATAATTAAATGTGACATTTCTAGGGTTAAAACGTCAAGAAGGAGAAAGAGCTGAAAAAGGAAATTCCCCAGCTTCTTGGTAATGAAAAGCTGAGGGTATACCTTTTGTGGCTGTCTGTGAGATGCTTTCACATCCCTGTGTCAAGGGTTTTTCAAACTGACAACTTGCAAATTTGAAATACAAAAATGCCCAAAGCGATATTTTAGTGGCTCAGGGAAACTCTTGTACAGGAAAAAGAATTCTAAAGTGAAACGTCTCCAGAAATCACACAGGGCCTGACCACGATACTCTAATTATGCTAATTGCTTCAATGCCCTTGCTTTATTTATGCTGAGCAGCTAAGATAAATAAAGGAAAATTGCTTTGGATCTAACTGTATTCATATCAGAATGCAAACTAGCCTGTGTTTGTTATGTGATTGCTGATCTGTTTACACTAAATTCTGCAGGTAATTGCAGTTTTGATTGCACATTTATTTCTAGCTGCACAGGTCCCAGGACTAGGTCTGTCTGTTTTTATAATTAAACTGTTTTGTAATATCTAAACTCACTAAAGAGCAAAATGATGCTTTAAGAATTTACATATTTTATGCATTAAAGAGAATACTTCAGTGCTCAGTGACAAAGAGGAAAAATCTTGTTTATTACTGAAAAATGGACAGCATGTTCTGGATTTGAAGAAATTTGAGACATCTGTTCCAAGGCCTGTTCGCTGAGTGGGACAGATGTCCTCTGCATCCCCGTAATCTGTTACACAACACCTACTTTTTGAACTTGCAGTTGTAACTTTCACATGAGTAAAATATGTTAACAGAAATAGGCTAAGGCTGTGGTAATTAACCACAGACCCTAAGTAACAATCAGCACCTGACTGCAGTTTTAGAAGTGGAAGTCTTTTGCTAAGATTTGGGAGCAAACGTAATGCCTTTGCAGTTGAGGTATCTTTAGCTCAGACTCACAACAAATTGCCAATACTGATATATTGTCTCAACATTTCTCAAAAAGAAACAGTGTTATTCCCATTTTTCAGCAGAGGATAGTGAGTTACAGAAATTTGACTTGTCCACCAGCCACATAAGAAATTTCTGTCAAAAATGGGTAAGAAAAGGATTGTCTAAATCCATATCTTTTGCCTCAAGCACAAAATTATTATTATTACTTATACATCACTATAAATGTGTATGGCATATTGCAGACAGATAAAGTGACAGGTACTGCAGAGTTGACACTCTCAATTATAAAACCATCCTTCTGTCCTTGGTGATTAATTTGAGGTGAAGATGCTTTCTATTTTTGTTCCAACGTATTTAGCACCTTCTGAAACCTTATTTGAACTTCAGCTGTGGTTATTTCTTCCTTTCCACCTCCCTCAACACATAGGGACCAAATCTAATCTTTTCTTCTCTCTGAGAAATGATCATTACTACAACATTACAGAGAAAAACTCCCTAATCTCAGTATTACAAATTTAGAGTAATGTCATCTCTATATAGCTTCTTCATCCATCACCAATTCCAAAATCAGTAATTCAGACTGTCTCACTTAATGGAAGACTTAATATCAGCCTATGCAGACTAGTTTGGCAAGCCTCTTAGCTAGTTTCTCTTGTAACAGCATACCATGACAAGGTGTACATCGATAGGCTGCTTGTATCTCATGGGCACTAAGTATAAAATCGAAGGCCATGGGAATTAAGCCTCTAAAGAAGAGCACAGTAGAACATAAAACTCAGTAGCACCACAGCATCATAATGCATTCCTGTTACAAAAAAGCCTATAATTTTAACAATTTACAAAACATCATACCTGGGA
This sequence comes from Colius striatus, assembly GCF_028858725.1. Taxonomy (NCBI): domain Eukaryota; kingdom Metazoa; phylum Chordata; class Aves; order Coliiformes; family Coliidae; genus Colius; species Colius striatus. The sequence continues at coordinate 18,708,190 of NC_084764.1, read as the reverse complement.
AAAAGATACTTATTGCACGCCAAAAATGTAATTGCCAGCAAAAGTAGTATGAAGATAATGAGGTAAGGTTTATAAAACTTCTTCCTCAAATATTGGTCAGTGGATAGCTTATGATTCATTTTGAAACTTCTAAGCATGAACTAACTCCACTTTCCCCACTCCTACTTGTTTCTATTCATTCTTTCAAGAAGATATGCTACTCTTTCAGCAGTACTTTTTCAATTTTACCTGCCATTCCTAAAAATTATGTTAAATATTGATATTTCCAATCCAATCTGTACATCAAAAAGAGAACTGGACATTGCTATTAGGACTTCACTCATATCCAAACATTTTGGGGGATAGAAGCAATTTTTAAATTGCCACTTTTTTTTTCAGCACTTTTCTACTCTACCAGCACAGAATATCTTTGCTCATGTTTGATTTTTCTGTCCCTATAAACTGTATCAGACAGTCTATGGAATTTACAGCAGAGGGCTTGGTCACTACTACCTATGTCTTGAAAAATCTTTAGTGCTTTCTCTAATAAAAGTAAGAATATGAGAAGTGGAGAATTATCAGTTCTCAGTTGTGTTTTGTTGTGTTTTTTCCCTTGAAAGAGACATTTTACTGCTTGGTTGGCATGATGGGGAAGTGATGCAATACTATCAGATGCCACTTATAGCTCTCTGGTGATAAAAAAGGGAAACACCTTTATGAATTGAAAACCAGAAAATGGACAGGAATCTATTGTTTTTGTTTAAAAGGAACCTTTACTGTTAAAAGGGATTTTTTTTTTCAATTTACAATCAATGCTCTTTTTTTCCTACTTGAGCAGTCATTGAGCTCATCCTCCAGTGCTCCTACCACAAGCAGCACTGACTGCTTAAATAACAGGCAACTCTCAGTGGCACATGACAACTGTTACAATCAGGCTCTTGGTTATGAGGAACTGGTATGCCATTTTAAACTCTAATTTTACTATAAATATATTTGTTATAGAAACTTCTCTCCTAAAAAAAATTATGCACAGAGGATTTACTATTTTTTCTGTCCATTTCATCTTCGAAGACTTAAAAAGAGCATCCATGCAAGGTTACAAAAAATAGCTGGCAAATAATTTAAAAAGCACACTTTAAAAGAACACAAAAAAAATTTTCTTTAAAAAAACCCCTGTATATAGATGTTGCCACACAAAACTGAAAACTTTTCAGCTCATAGATCACAGATACAAACTCACAAAACAATTAACACATACCTGCACACTCACAGCCTGTGGAGAAAAGGCAGAATATTTGTTTCAGAGGAGACTTAGCAATGAGGGGAATATTTTCTTTTTGAGTTACCTGAAGCATCGTACCTGTCAGCATACACTTGACAAAGCTCTTCATGAACTTTCTTCCAACTGGAGTAAAAATTAAATGATCTTTTCATTTGGTATCTCCTGAAAGCTCATCTTTTTCCCTGACTATAACATACAAGAAGCTGTCACAATTTAATGAGTTATCTCTATAGATCTTAATTGTAGCATTTACAAGGAGCAGTGCTGTAGCAGAGATATCTTTACATACTGCCTGCAGATATTGCACTTCTGCTTTACGGTCATCTCCACCTTTTCTGCAGTCTCAGCACAGTATAAAGCTTTTAAAGGATCTAAGTTATGTTTGATGTTGATGATGTTTGATCCTGAGGCTTTATTAAGGTTCACATCTATGTAAATGTAATGATTCAATCCTGTTATTACAATGATCATTTTTGCTTGAATGCACAAACTCTTTATTTCAATTTCTGCTATCAGTTCTACTGCCCTCTTCTGTATAGAAAAAAAAAAAAAAGTATGTCTGCATAATTAATTATTGCTCTGTTTTATGTGGCATATTAGTCTTAATAATATTACATAGTGGTAGACAATACTATCTAGCTCAGAAAGAGGAGGCCAGTATTTCTGTATTCTATCCCACATGCTCTGGGTGGACTGTCTTTTTCCAAGTTAGACTGATATTTAACAATCTCCTAAATACAGATCCTATAGGGGCATCTATCTGAACCTACAAAGACAAGCTAGGAAGAAAATAATTTCCTAAAGACTCCAATGGAAGAGGGAAATCTCTGAGATTCCATTTTGTAGTTTATTACCACTGTCAACATTGAAATTGCTTAAAAATTGTAACCAAGATTACGTTATGAGCAAACTCACTGTATTGGACCAGGTTTATCTGAAGAGAGTGATATTTTATATATACTTTAAAATTTGTACATGATGCAAAAAAAATATTTGTATAAATCAGACATATCCTATTCTACAGCCAGAGAGAAAGGCTTAAGCCAGATGAATCACATAGATGCTACAAAAGAAAGAGAAACGTTTCCTCAGCTACATATATGCAATGAGATTTTTATAGCCGGTCCATGGACTACAGCACAACCTCCCCTTCATAACAGAAAAGTATAATATGGGGTGCATTTTGATCCTCTAAGACAAATAAGAACCCAAGACTCATCACTTCCCCGTAAAATCGGTTTTAGCTCTCATCGAAAGGTCAATCAAGGTAGAGGTGAGTGAGATCATGCAAATCTGTATTGAAATTCTTGACACACTACCTCAATATTGCCAAACACTGTCAGTCTTATGCAGAGTCTGCACCAGTGGAAATAACTGTTTTGTTCATGTATCCTGAATTTGGTAGGGCTTGAACACCTTCCTTTAAAAGATGGATGTAACCTGGATACTTCACTTGCATTCTGAGGTGGCAGTACTGCTGATTTTTTTTACAAGGTTTTTTTATTCAGTGACAGACAAAAATGAGCACAAGGAAGAAAATTTTCCAAAAAATCTGGCAGAGTTTCCTCAGTAAGGCTATTTGGCTTTCAGTTCAGATACTATAATATGACTGCTACCACTGAAGACAAGATACACCAGCCTTAAGATTTCCTACCACCCACCATTGGAGTAGGAGAATATTTTGGTTCCCTGATCAATCATGCAGCTTCTGAGTAAAGATTGACTATGTAGTAATTGTACCTGTCACAATTATTCCTGACACATAAAGCTATCTACTCTCATATTAAAAGATTATATTTCTTTTTATCATATTTTGATTTTCATTCTTTTAAGTGAAAAGATTATTAATATAGACATTCTACATGATTTTCTGATAAGGAAGACTGCCTAACTAGTATGTTAGACTTTATGTATTTTCTGAATTCTTTCAAAGTGCATCAGTATGCACAACATGACTACTTTTCCAACATATTTGGGCAGACACTAGTACCAATAAAGAAGAAAATTTTTGTTGGCTACTAACCACGACATGATGAAAATTCTGAATGCACGGAATTAGTTTTAAGCAACCTCCTTAACGCATAATAATCTCAAAATATGTATTAAGAAAATCTCACAGGCAGGCATGAGTTCTGATAGAGGAATATGAGCCAGGTAGGAGGAGGAAGTTTCCAATGACTAGGAGAGCTCAGTGAATTTAATCTCCAAACTATAGAGAAAGCAGAAAGTGTCAAAGCTGGAAGAGATGTGGTCAGATGGGGTATCAGTAAGATGGAGGATGAGTAAATTTACTTTAAAGCCCTGATAAAAACTCCAAATGACGTGATTTTGAGCTGCTACTTGAACTAAAGCTTAGCCTGGGCTTTACCCTTTCCAGACCCTTTAATTCAAAGACACTGAAAGTATGATTTCAAGACAAAATTCAAATGCTCATTATGTTATCTTTGTTTTATAGCTGGAAAGTTTAGGATATAGTTCATAACAAGAAATGTGCTGAGTAGTACAGAACAATCTCACCGTCTTATTCGCTTTTGGTGCAATACTACAGTACCCATTATAATCAACTATCCAGAACAATTAGCTTAATTAATTTAAACTAAATTCTGATGAGGAACACAGACATGAAAGTTACTACATTACCATGGCACTAAAATGAATCTGTTTCCTATGCTACATTTGCAGAATGCTTTAAAATACATTCAGTATCCAATGACTTGATTTTTCTTGATATCATTGCCACTACTCTGTACTGTAAACCTTTGGAGAATTCATTCCAACGATTCTCCATGACTAACAAGCTGTTTAACTCACCAATGGTTTCCTTCATTATTTTACAGTTGCAGCATGGGAAAAGTGAATGTATGTACTGACAAGACTATTATAAGGACTACAGTAATAATACTATACTATTAGCAGCTCCTTACTTAGAAATAATTAAAATTCCTTAAAAGAAACACATGCTTTTTATTTGAAAAAAAAAAAAACCCACCAAGAAAGGCTGTGCAAACCAAAGGTTGGTTGAAAAGAAGAGTAAGGTTTTCACATAAAAAAAAAAAAAGATTGCACAGATGTTTTAAAAATTTTCTTTATTGTGTATAAATGACTTCAAGATAGTGCAGGTTTATCTACTGATAATTCTTGCAGAGGACCTTCAGATTCTTAAAGGACCTTCAAATGTAGCCTGGGCAAAAGTGAAAGAAAATCATTTATACCTGATAGTTATGAAAGGTCATGAAGTGAAGAGATAAATTCTAGATCTCATAGGTCTAGAGGAAGATGTCTATGCCTGCAGCCCTTATTATACTTGCCTAAGCAGCAAACAGCTTTGCCACCCAACCCCTTTCAGAATAACAAAATTCAGTTAAATACATGCGCGCTATTCTAAGTAACTGCCACTGGGCTACAGTTGTTTGGAAAGAACTTCCTGGTAATGGGGATGCTCCCATTTGACTGCAGCAAAACAAACTATGAACTCCACCTGCACTATTTCAAGTAAGGGACTCTGCCTGGAAAATTAATAAACTACTGGAAACCAGTCCAAGGGCTAACAGATGCAAAAAAAAAAAAATTAACAATAGCTGAACAACAACTAATAGCACACTATACTAATTTCCGTTGAAAATTATCCTTTAGAAGCTATTGAATGCTACCCCTTTATAGATTTATCACAAGACTATGTGACATCGGATGTTCGATTTTGGGCACAGTTTATGAGTATGCAAGCAGGTTTGTATAGGTTTGGCACTAAATCATATTTTTTTTTCTATCTATGAGATAAAGCTTTCTTTGTTACATAGCTCAAAATGTCTAAGGTTTCTGGAAAGGACGTATTTACTACAAATTAATCGACTAAGAAAGTTAGGCAAGACTATTTTAGGAAATACAAACTGAAAGAAAAATAACAGCAGCAAGTCAAGAGCCAACTGTTTGTGGTTTGATTTATTCAGTATTTCAGAGATGCTGCTTCTATGGGGAACAATATGCAAGGCATTGGAAATTCAGAAGGTACCTCTTTTGTGTACCATAAAAATGTGCTGCTAACCTACAATACTCTCATAGAAATACAGTTCAATAAGGAACTCAGTTGGGAAGATGCCTCGATAGAACAACATGAAAAAATGGTCAATACAAGAATGATTTTGTTTAGCTTACAAAGGATTTTGATGCTGGAAATAAATAGGGCTTTGAAACTTGTAAAATAAAAATCAAGATAAACACAGACCCATATTTTTAATTCTCACACATATTTAATGTGACTTTTTAGCAGATCATTGCCTCTGAATCATCACTTCTATCAAGCCTATCACTTCAGAAGTGCTACAGCACTTAGCCCTCAGGGCGAAGATAAGTCTTCACCATTGTCACATATAGTACTCATATTGAGCCATATTATGCTGAATGGGAATACAGTACACTGTAGAAACAGCACTGATTCTTGCAAAATATCCGGAGATACTTATCAAGCTGTTAAAGGAGACATCAGTCTTTTGTCTGTATTGCCCTTGACACATTCTGATGGAAAGTATCTGGAAATTCTTTGTTGAAGAACCCTCAGATCCCTTAGGTGTAATGTAGGTTAAGTGCCCCACAGATTTCAAGAATGGAAGAGTTGAAAACTGCTAACTAAGCCCAACAGAAACAAATAACCACACTGAAAAAGTAAGACAGAACACCAGTAATGAAATGTAAGGCTGAAAATCCACATGATTCCTAAACCTGGAACAACACAACACTGACATACAGGGTATCAAAACCATCATCTCAACACAACAAAACCAGAACCGAACTCCAAAATCCTTCCCCCAGCACTGCTACCACCAGGGGTTAAATGAATGATGAGAAACTTCATCAACATTAGCATCCGATTATCATTGCATATATTTTCAAGGATAAATAATTATCTGCCTGCATTCAGAATTTGTTTATTGATTAACACACAGACCACACAACAAACATCCTGTATAACAACATTCTTGGTTGTTTGTTTGGGGTTTTTTTCTTTCACTTATTGCTTGCATTAATGTCTGCCATTTATGTACTCTGCAACAGTTACACGGTTTTTGTGTAACTGCAACAGTTAGATAATTTGCAATATTTTCAAGGGAGAAGTAGGAGACAAGAAAACAGACACACATTTATCCCGTGACACAAGGTTGTGTTTTTTAAAAATAATTTTGTGTATTCTTCAGTTTGTATCAGAATAGAATTATGTAGTTAATAATTTTAGTAAGCAGAAGATATTAAAATGTCCTCTTTGTTGCTGTTTTCTACCTCATAAATGCCATAACAGCCAAGAAAACTTTCACAACATATCATGAAAAAAATATTTTTCCTTTCATATTTTGATACAAGCAAATCATGTAAAAAAATCATGTCTTTCCTGTCTCAATAGAAACTTACAGAATAAAGAAAATGGAAAATAAAACCTCAAGTTCTTTTTCAGATTACACAAAATAAAACATCGACAAAACACAAAATTGACTTCAGGTCTCCAAAACGTATTTGTGCTTTCTGTTAGAAATCGATTTCATCAGATCTTAAGAGCTTAGAAATGCATTGTTGCATGCATCTGCTATGTCTATTGTGCTGGAATGAGGAGCAGGTAAGATGCCAGCACTGTAGCACAGGAGGCTGCTAAGTGCCATGCGCTCTCCCTGTTTGCCCGCCCAGCCAGGAAGATGGAGAGCAACAGTGGCACATGGTGGCCTGGTGCTGAAGGGGTGCTTGTCATCACTGGCCACCTCACTGCCATCACAGCCTGGCTTGGGTTATATGTTCAGGGTCAGAGCTGAGAGAGGTGCCTAACACTGCACCACTGCCTCATGGCAACAGCAGCTCATGTTCCAAGAACAATATGCCAGGTGTTTTTTGCCTACCACACACAGCTCTGTAGGTCTTAGGCTTTGAATTGCTTTTGTCACTTGAATTTCATAGCCAGTTAAACTTCTATGTGTGATTGCTGATGCAAATTATGAAAAAATGTGTATATGTTTATGTGATATTTCAGTTCTCAGCTTCCCAGGGGTAATGTGATCAATATGCCATTAGAGGAGTGCAGAGAAACAAACCATAAACAAAGCACAAGGGAGAAGCCTGGTATAGTTGGCCAAGGAAAAAAGGCTTCACATTAAAAGAAAAAAACTAAAAAAAGACTTCAGGAGAGTACAGTGCACATAGCATCCTACTCCCTGAGCACATCTAACTTGTACAGCAGCTACTTAGAAGTAAGGCCACTTAAATTACCCCAAATCTTGGTGAATTTACTTATTTTATGTGAAGGGGAATTTAGGATGCTTAAAAATTGTTATTTTGTAACACTGAAACAATGTAGGGACAAAGGCATTACATGAACATTCTCACAATCAGTCTGTCTCTTCATCTCAGTTCTCAGATGAAACAACTTGTAATTTCACTCCTAAGACTCTACTGACTGGAGTCAAACAGTAATTCTGAGTTGTATCAAATTGTACAGGGAGACTGCAATGTGGATAAATATCCAAAGGGATTAGCTAAGGCGATCAAACTCATTTCACTTGTGACCTATGCAGATTTTAAGTCAGTCTCTTATCATTACTATTTTATTAGAATGAATCATTCTTAAACAATTTATCCAGAGTGTTCCCTGAAGCATGCATTCAATCAATTCCAGACATGCACTTTTTTCCTAGACTTTTTTCTTCCCTTCTTACACACACATTTTGTTCTCTCAGTACAGAAAAACAGATTTTCACATTAGGGCTCCTGAAAATCCAAACTATGCCTTCCATTGTGCTGACAACTGGTAGAATATACTGTGGCAAAATTCAATGTCACTTTAGAAAAAGCTTAATTATGGAAACTTAATATTAGCTGACTATATCTAAACCACTTTCACATTTTAAAGCTTTCCATGAACTAGCTTCCAGTTTCCACTGATTGTCCCTTTCCAGGGCTCAGTCGACTGAGAGAAGGTAATGATTGCTGCCACCTTTTTCTTTGTTGTGTGATCTCAGTACCTGCTGAGCAAGATTAAATAATATTATATTACACATTAAAAAAAATCTCAGATTTAGATTTTTGCAAATAAAACACTGTGGTAAGACACTTTTCCATGCACAGTGCAGTCACAGAATGCTATGCAATTATTAAGGAAAAAGCAAGGCCAAGGTCTCAGGCATCAAATTGTGCTTTGACAAAATGCTAAAAATCCAGAGAGTCACAGAATGGTAGGGGTTGGAATGGATCTCTAGAGATCATCTAGTCCAATCCCCTGCCAAAGCAGGTTAACTTAGAGTAGGTTGCACAGTAACACATCCAGGTGGGTTTGGAAACCTACAGAGAAGGAGACTCTACAACCTTCCTGGGCAGCCTGTGCCAGGGCTCCCTCACCCTCACATGAAAGAAGCAAATTCACTAATGTCCATCTGAAGTGCTCAAGCCAGTTCACTCAAGTGAAACAGAAGTTGCAGAGAATTAGTAGTCCATTTATAGTGCACTTATCTATGTATTAAAAATCAGAATTCAAAAGCACCAACTGTCTCCAAAGTACTTGCTGGTATACAGTTCTTTCTGTTCAACAGGTTGCAAGGAAGTTTACCACAAAACTTTAAAAAGTGATTTACAATAGAATCTTCTCAGCATATTTTTTAAAAACCCATATGATGATAACAGTAGAAACCATATGAAATCTTCTGTAGGTCCAACACTACGTGACATGCTATAATGTCCATATTACTTGCTCTCTATATACATGATTGTAAAGATAGTATCTTTACATACTTGGGAAATCTCTGCTGAGCAAAAGGGATGACTGGCATCTAGAACATAATCTGTAATCTTTATTTCCTGTTCATTACAGTAGTTAAATTGCACAAGTTTGGAAACTACTGAAGAACATTTCTACATACAGGTTCCCTAGATGTCAAACAAGAGATATATCATTGGGTTCATAGAGCACAGCTGCATGTAAAGTCCCTAAAAGGGAACATTAGCAATATTTTATTACCAAAGATCTTTTCTCATCAATCTCATTCAGTATTTCAGCTTCCCTATTGATTATATGGCAATTTTTAAATGGCCAGAGACTGAATCCAATCACACCTGTTGAAAGAAGCAAAAGTGACCAAGCTAATGAGGACATATTAGTTATGTACAACAGAAATATTTTGGTTTCTGGGGCTTTTCTTGAATGAAGAAATGGGCTGAAATAACTAATGATTAAACTATGTGGAAAGCAGCCCACTAAATATGACGGCCAAGACTGACAATACAAAGATTCGGAACACAAAGTACTCTGACGTATTCTCTCAACCTGAAGAGACAATCCAACACTCATAGCACTTACAGATCATCAGCTTAAAATACAGAGTAGGTGGAATTTAATGAAAATCCTCTTTTTAGTTTTGAAAGGATATCGATACGTTTATATAAATAAGATAAAAAAGCAAGCAATTAAAAAAAACATCCAAACCCATAAGAAGTGAAGCCAGCAGAAACACAAGCCCTACCTTCTCGACCCTGACTACTAGAAGGAAGAGGTATCTACTCACCTACTAAACACAAGAAAATTCATTGTGAGGTTAGTCCCAAGTCCAAGCTGTCCTAGCACAGGCCTGTTAGGATAAGAAAAAAGACCAACAGACATGCTGGGAGTAGGTGGATGGAAAATACGGGTTGAGATGCATATCTTTGAAAATTCAGGCAAACATTTGAATTGAAAACCTGATTCAATGGCCTTGGCAACAACTTTGTTGCTGAATTCATTGGGATTTCATGTCTCAAATGGGAAGTTTCTTTAATTTCAACTTTTGAACACAACAGTAATAAACTAGTAAACAGAGCCTCTTCTGAGGAAAGCCTGGGCTATTCTTTTATCTTTCTAGACTTTCAAATATCTTCATATTTTATCTTGGGGATCCAGGAATGCTGTGAAAGTTACATTGTAGGTGGGCTGGCATTCTTCATTTTTCTCCTTAAATATTGATATTCACTCATCACAATTCAGTGGGCTCCTCTGAGGGCAACAGAATCATCAACAAAATTCCCATTTAATAAGCTTCCTCTTTTCCTGACTTGCTTGGAATAGTAAGCCTATTCCAAATTTTTTTTGACTTTTCAGAAGAAGAAAGCTTGTGTGTACATTCTGGGATTTCCATTTTAAAAAAATTCATTGTACTCATAAACTAAACACTTCCCAGCCCATCAGGCCATTCATAGTTTCATTCTATCTCTTTTCCACTTCTCTCCGTCTTGTGATCAGGAAGAGGGTACCTTGTCATTATTTCACAGACATCACGCAAAGAAGTTCAGGCCCCAGTCTTTTAGTACTTTCTTACTACCAGACACATCAGGAGTAATCTAACATATCATGATCACAGAAACAGAACTTATTTTATTTAGCAAGGCCAACTAGGGTATTTAATGAAGCAAGCTTGTTGCAAATGTTAACATAGTTTGGCAGGTTTTTCTTGCCTAGTGTTGCCATGCAGTTTAAAACAGATGGCAAAGCTGAGCATAAAAATCTCCCTTTTACAGCAGAACCAATAACAATACTGTTTGTATTATAGGCCAGAAGGCTTAATGGAAACTTCAGTAAAATTTTCCATGAGAAACCAAGTGCTGAAATAGAAAATCAGTTCAGCCTCATTTTTCTGCCCTATGGGAAGAAACATTCATTGTTACTTACAAAAGGAGAAAGTTATATGGGAAAATGGTCAGGATGCTTAGTGTAAATACTCTTTTTTTCCTAATATTTAATAAACAGCGGCTCCTTCCAATTTAATCTGAAGATGTTTTTCAAAGTTGTCATTTCTCTCAAATGTAACTATTTTGACCTTTTAGAGAGTACTATTTTTCTTAACTTCTCTCTTTTTGACTCGTTGACATATCATTCTCTCATTCAGAACATAAGTCTGGTACAACATGAACTGAAATAGAAACTCAGGTGAAAAGGAAATCTTAAAAGGCCTTGTTACCACCTGGAATGCAATAAAAAGGAAATGTCTGGTTTCTCTTAACAAGAAATAGAACTGTAATTCAATAACAGGAGAAAATGGGAGTGTCCAGAGACATTTTGTCACGTCAAAGGACCAAAAAAGTTAAAGAAGTTTGTGCATCTCATCAGCTGCAAAAGAACAGAATAGCAAGTCCTCAAGCTTTATTTGCCTTCTCTTCAACCCACTGTCATTTTAATCCTCATGAAAGATAGCAATCTCAACATCTTTCTCTGTTTGTTGTTGTACCAGTATTTATTTACTAGGGCCACTGGGGAAAAACAAATCACAGAGAACAAATGGCTTGATGCTCTCTCACATCCCAGTCCATAGGATGTTTGAAAATATTGGCTTGTGTACCACAGTCCTACAATTTTGAGTAAACTGTTCTATTATTATAGTAGAGTGGTGTCCCAAGAAATAACACAGGGCCTAATGGAGTCCTTAAAAGCCTCCAATGCTTCAGAAAGATGTAGGAGTTATCTCTTTTTCAAGGAGCTGGTGGTAATTCTTGCTTTTAGGAGAATTAATAATAAGCTACACAAATAAAAGTCATACCTGAAGAAGAAAGACGCTGCTTTTATTAGCAGAGTATTCCAGGAACTGTTGAATGCATATACAGTTACAAATAAACAGCCCCAAAATTACATGAGAGAAATACAAAGAATTTAAACAGATTTCTATACTATCATAGACAGAATACAGTTAAAATTACAGTAGCCTTTCACACTCCTGTTCTGTAATTAACAGTGAATGGAAATCTCACTGTAGTAAGATATTTTTCTGCGGAAAATGTAATTTTCTCCTGTGCTATTTCCTTGGCGATTTAAATGGGAACAATTCAGGTGAAGATCATTATTGGAGGTCAAGACTGAATCAAAATTTATTTTGATGCATGCTCAGCTATCAATGTTCAGTACAAAAATGTATTAAATAATACCTTCAGATGAAAAACAGACTGCAAATTTTGCTTTGACTTTGTTGGGAACTCTATTTTTTTAAAGTGTGTTGGCTAGCTCTCATCAACTACAGCCCAAGCATTTCTAAATTTAATTTTATTAACTAATTTTTAACCCACCCAGCAAAATGCCATTTGTGTGATAACAGCATGTGCAGGGATTCCTAAGGGATATGGAAATTAATCCCGCTTCTGTGAAAAGACCTTTTAATAACTCATATGTTATTTTACCTTCTAAGTTATCAGTGGGCTTTCCTCCAGCATTTGCTAAGAAATGTCCTTGCAGTTTGAAAGGGAAAGGAAAGAAACAACTGTAAAAAAGGAATAAGAATCTAAGACTGTTCATTTTACGTAATTTTGAGTTGGTTATAGAAAGCCACATGTTTTTTAAGCAGTCTTTAAAATAATGGTCCAAGGAGGTCTCAGACCCCTCAAAACATTCTGCTGTGTGTGTGCGTGCCCATACACAGGGTTTGCTGTAGCCACCAGCATTCTGTGTGTACTTCTGAATACAGCTTGCCAACACAGCAAGATTCTGACTGCTGCAAATCCTCATGTTTCCAGCTTCCTCTCTTGCTCTTTTCATATGCACATATGTCGCTGACAATTTCTCCTCTTTCCCTACTTCCTTACATCCTTTTTTCAATAGCGCTCATGGATCAATAAGACATCATGGCACTGTATGGAGCCTGAGTGATTTCTCATACAATGGCTGCCGTGACCATGTTTCAATGGGAATTGCAAATCCCCTTGTAAGAAGGAGCTGAAGATATTTTCAGTCACCGAGCCATTGCTACAAGGGCACTGAACCTCAGAAAAAGCCCAGAAACCTGAGCTGCTGTGGACCTTGAAAGGAATTGCTGCAGCCACGACACTTGATGGATCTCAGCCTTGATTACAAGAGCAGACTACTACCACCATGATTGATGAAATCCTGCTTCAGAGAGGAGATGAGGAAACAATGAGAGCCTCGACTACTGTGCTGCGGGCAGGAGGGATGGAGGGAATCAAGGCAGAAGGGAAGTAGTCAGGAACTCGATCTAATAGCAGAGAAGCACATAGGTTTATGAGAGGTGAGAAGAAAAATTTTTTTCTCCGTCAATTTTCTAATGGGTGTAAAATAAGAATCATATGAACTACAGTCATCAGTTTATAGAGAAATCTATTGCTCTTTGAGATCAAAAACTGAGCAACAGTCATGAATAATAGTTTCAGCCTGTGGCTTTGAGCATTAAATCCCATTTTTCAGCCAGCAGGGTAGTAGTTTTCCACTATCACCTCAACTACTGTCTGTGCTCAGCGTGCCAGTGACTCTCTCTTGCTCCATCTATGTCCTCTTCTTATCTAGCTGTAAAATTTATAATTTCAAATTTCAAATTTGTTTCTGTCTGCACTCTCTCTCATTCTGGACATTTAAAATAATATTTTTAATCAACGTCTTTTTCACAAGCTCAGCCAAAGCTGAGCTTCACAAGCTGAAATCAATAAAGATTGTTTCCATTACTATCAACCAAAGAGAGATAACTGTTTAATCTTTCAATTTTTAAATACAAATTTTCTTATTCTTGGTTCATTCTTCTTATGTTGTTCTTAATTAGCAAGGAGCATGTTCTGGTCCATATGGAACAGATTTAGTTTTAGTTTGATTTTCTATGAACACAAAGAGTATAGGTGGCTAATGCAATAACCTTTCACTTCTGGAGGCTTATACTGGAGTTTGGTTTAGATGACAAGTGAAATGAGTTTAGTGGCCTCACCTTCAGTTTTAGCAAAACTTGTTCACATTACAAAATGACTCTGCACTAACAGACATCACAGCTTTCTCCTAGAAGAAGAACAGTGCTGGATTAGGAGATCTAGGGGTCAGAAGTCAGCATTTACACTTGCAGGGCTGTGTAAAGAAGCTGGATTATGATTGGTACCTGTTTGAATCATGTTTCACAGTAATGAGTTATACACATCTTTCAACTATATCAACTACAACATTGAAATGAATTCAAAAACCATACTAAAAACACAATGGTAGGTACAACAAAATAATGCTAACAGACGTTTGGCATGTGATGTGAATATTGTACCTCCCAGAAAAAAAAGAATTGAGTTATAAACTTTGTACTTATGTATGAATTACACCAACAAATTGAAAGCACGCATCCCCCCCACCCCAAAAGCCTCAAACCATGACAATGACCATAGTCAGGTGATGCATGATCCCTGTGTCATCTTTTAGGCCTACTGAACGGACAACATGCAGAACATATCAATACACAACCACTACCTAAAAGTGGAGCTGCTTTAGCTTGCATTACCTTACTTATTACTTGAAATCCTACATTGTAAAGAATCCAGACCACTAAATATATCATAAAACCTTTGTTTTATAAATTCTTTGCTTGATTTTGTGCAGTATGATTATTATGCACTAACTAGAGCAAAATGATCTATTTGATATGAGACCCAGTGACTACTAAAAGCTGAGTTGTAGCTTAGTATGAATACTGATCACTTGTACTGCAACATAGATAGTATTTGGCAAAACATAATGATGTAACAGTTATTGCTTAGGAAAAATCATTGCTTTCACTCCTTAAAGTCATTTCAGATTTGCTTCTTGATATAAATGCAACACAAGATAGCAATCTCAGTTAAAAAACTATACGCTGAGATAATGTCAGTTCCCAAATGGAAGATTTCTTTTTCTTGCCCCTCTAACTTTCCTGTTCAAGTTTACTTCAGGCTGAAGTTCAGTATGAGTGTCTCTGTCTTTGGAATGCATTATAAATGTTACAAAATTTAACTGAAATTAGATTTCTTCATTGTTAATCACTCTCATGTGAAACAGGAATTACATCCCTTTTATGAATGGCTTTTTAAACACATGAAAACCTTTAACAACAGTAGCCCAAAGTAGCTCCCTTACACATAACTGAATTACATACATGCACATATTTTCAGAAAACATAAGGAGAAAAATAAGCCACATTTTTTTGTATTCTCCCTTCAGCTGAGCTGAACACTAAATTAACACATCCACAATCACAAAGTGGCGCCCTTGCATTGTGCACTAAGAGAAAACAGGACAATTTGGGGAAAAGAGGAAAGGAAGGACTTGACGTCAAATGCAGAAAAGTATTGCAAATATCTAACAAAAAAACCTGCAACTTTTCTCATCTCTGCTCTGTGATAAAGTCAATGTACTACAAATCTGAGATTTTGCACAGTAACAGAGTTGCACGTTACTGCAAGTAGAATACTGTCATCATTTACAAATATCTAAAGGGTGGGTGTCAGGAGGTTGGGGCATCTCTTTTTTCTATAGTAGCTAGCAACAGGACAAGGAGTAATGTGATGAAGCTGGAAAACAAAAAGTTCCATTTAAATATAAGAAGAAATTATTTTACTGTGAGGGTGATGGAGCAGTGTCATAGGCTGCCCAGAGGGGTTGGGGAGTCTCCTTCCTTGGAGGTCTTCACGACCCACCTGGACATGTTCCTATGCAACCTGATCTAGGTGAAACTGCTTCTGCAAGGAGGGTTGGACTAGATGATCTCTAAAGGTCCCTTCCAATCCTACCATTCTATGATTCTATGATTTCCAAAAGTGCACTTGGAAGCTCGGCTATGTAACACTTGGAATTATTAAAAGAAACATGACTTTTATTCTTGATGAATATATCCAGTATGCTGACAGAATAGCACTGTACTTTTTGCAGCATTGAGACAGTAGATATGAAAAACTACATTGCTTGATCTGTAGAAACCCTGAAAAATTGCACAAACTCCAGGTATTTTTAGACATACCATTCTGATACCTGAAGATGGAAAGAACTTTATCAGGGGATAGCAAAAGTAGCAAGTTTGTCTTGAACTCAGTTGCAAAATTTTCTTTAGGGTCCCAGAAATTCCTTATAGCACAGCCCTTACTTAATAGAGAAGAAGAACAAACTGTGTTTAGTTCACCAATTTCCAAGAGACAGGGATGAAAAATTCCTCTAATTTCAGTGGTCACTGAAAAGGAAGTTACTTTTTAGGGGCAAGCCTACCGTGCAGGGAGAACGACATAGATACATGGAAATATACAGAAAAATTTTCCAAAATGCACACTTTCTTGACATAACTTATTTAAGAATATTTCCACACAAACTGCATATCCTGAATGTTACAAATACAATAGATCAAGGTTAAGGGACAGTGTAATTCTAACAAATTTAGTGACAGGTTAAGATCAAGGGATGTCTTGACATTCTCCTCAGAAAGGTCAATCTAGCAGGTCTGCGATGTAAAAATGAAGACTCTGCCATCATTGCCATGGCAAAAGGTCAGACACAAGCTGATTGGTGATAGAATTATCAAATTAACCAATCGATGTGTGTGAGTAATAGATGTAAGCAATCCTGAGGGAGAGCCACAGGGCAAATGCCAGCTCATCAATAACACAATGCCTAGGAAAAGAAGATCCTCTCTTCAATCCATGTCCTTTACATTAGCAGTAGTATCAAGGAATTAAAAGAAAAATCGAAAGAAATAGCTTTAAATATGTTTTCAGACTGTATATAGCATTCAAATAGCTTCCAAAGCAACTTCCATCACATGCCGTAGTAAATAAGAGCAAGCTAACAATCTGAAAAAAGGAGGCACCAAGAAATCCTATTCTATACAGGTATACTAAAAGAATTAAAGATTTTTATACATGTCTGACGCTAGTATCGACTTTGTTAGGAATGCTATTTTACCTGTGGTAGTCACAGATACATAAATCTCAGGTTTGACCATGTATCAACTCCTGCATGTTAAGATGCAAAATAGATCAGAGGTGTTATAATGAACATTTTATAAATAGGGTGTAGCAAATGTTTGTTATATATCCTTTTATGTATATGATTGTTATTGTACTGGCTCCTATGTGGTTCTCAGTGTTAAACCCTGCAGAAACTCTTTGCAAGTACACAGGAAGGTAGAGAATGCCTTTACACAGAGGAAGACAACTTCAAGTAGGCAAAATTGAAACAAAGAATCAACCGAGTAAATAAAATCTGAGTTCTTTTGCTCAAGGGACATTCATTGACTGCAGGAAAGTGGACTGAACCCCATCCCTAGATATATGGTTATCTAAGATCACTAGGACTGTCTAAACATGGATGCAAATGTTAAATGTGAGGGTAGGCTAAAGACATAAAAGCTACTTTGTTATTTTAAACTTCTTTTTCATTTCTTCAACTGCTCTATTTTTAAGGATAAATAAACTAGGAAGATTTCAAGACCCTCAACTGCTAGTAATATTTCCCAAAGGGAGATGCACACTTGGAGCTGTAAAAATCTCTGTAGCACCCCTGCCTGGTGTGCTCCACTGAGATATGGGAAAGGTCAAAGGTACACCTTATCACACGTGTGGATGGACCAGAGTCAGGATGTTGAACGTGACAAAGCCCGTGTCCACATTAGTAACAGCAACTGCACAGGAGGCAAGCATAGTATCACATTGACTGTTTAGGGATTCCTCATTCCTTCCAGCATCAACCATGCTTCAGAGAAAGGAAAGCATGGTGATCCTTGCACAATGAATTAGAGCTGAGTTTACCATACAGTACTTAAAAAACACCTTCAAAAAATCCGTAGAAAGGATCATTAGCTTGCAACTTCTACCCAAATATCACAAATGTAGCTGCTCCTGCCCCATATAGGCACACGCCTCTCAGTCGCGACCACTCAGGTGTTGTTCCTACTTCTCCTCACATAGTCCTGGTTCTGTGAATCTTAATTTAGCTCCAGTGATGCATCTATTATCATGGCAATCTGATATTGCTATTATCACAGTAGGAATGGTAATATGGTAAGCACTCAGAGTAAGAATCCATTCTGCCATCAAAAAGCATGCGTTACTCCTATTACTGTTAATGGGAGCTATGGACATGTATCAATGGTAGAACAGGTCTCTAAGTGAGCACAATTATAACCCCTACTGTGAAATTTTCTGAATGCTATTTTCACATTGCTTTTATTATAGATGTATATAACGCTATCAAAAAACTCTCATTTGAATAGGATACCCATTTGAATATGAGCTAGTTTCTGTAAAATTTAAATTGCATTCCTTTTAAAAGGAACCTTTCTGATATTTAAGATGCTTAATTTTCTCTAATGTATTGTTTAAGATGCCATTAATATTCTCCCCTCAAAAAGTACAAAAAGTACACAGAAGCATCTCAGATTGTGTGTTTAGCTGTAGGAAGTGCAGAGTTTTGGACTAACAGCCTTGGCTACTGAAAGAATGAATAAGCGTGGCATCATCGAATACAACAGAGTTCTATTGATTTACTTTCTTTGAAGATCTAGTCATCTATCGTCTTCTCAATCTGCAACAGCATGCTTAATAATGGCACTTTCAAAACACACAAATATTTTTATAATGTTTCACATTTTGTTTGATCTGTAGTTTAATGAGCACTAGCATTCAGATCTATAACTTGAGTAGTTTCTTTGATATCTGAAAATCTGACAAGATTATGGTTATGGCCTGTGGGAGCTTTGAGTGCTGGTCTGTCCAGTCACAGCAGCTCTCACTGGTAGTTCTACATTGAAGTAATCCCAGCCAATCATAAAAAATTATTAATAATAAAAGATATTCCAGAAAACAGAATGGCAAGTACTTCTCTGTCAGTGTTCTCAACTTGGTTAAGGCAGGTTAATGACTTGAAAGGAACATATTTTTGTAAAGACGAAGATATCTGTATTTGAATTTACAACAATAAACAGAATGGAAAGATCGCATTGCTTTATATATTGAAAAGTATATATTGGAAAAACTATATTGTGAAAACTATGTATTGAAGAACCTCATGCTAGAGTATACAAATATCTTTATAAAATGTGAGTAAATGTCACTAACATTTTTAAATACAAAAAATTACCTTCAAGTTCTAATACAGTCAACAAAATGATAGTCAGTTCTCTTTAAAAATATACAGTGATCTTAAAGCAAATGAAGTTTAATACTACACCTGGGTATAGATGAGGAGGATGGATACATTAGCATGTGTAGCTGCCTGAATAAAGCATCAGAGCATTATATGGGCACTATGGGATACCAATTCTCATATAGACCTCGAGGCTCTACCAATAAACAAATAATGTAAAGCAGTACTTAAAAATGGAATATAAAAATTAGTAGACTAAGTAAAAAATGAGTTCCTATAACTTTAACATGACTAGCTGTATAATAAAATTCAAAGGCTTTTCAAGAAGTAATTCACTAATAATCCTATTTAAAACAATCTAAGCTGCAGTTTACTAGAATTTGGTGGAATGAGTTATTTTGGATTGTACAGCTACACCATTTACAGGCTGTGAATTCACACGCAGCCTCTGCTATTTTATCAGTATTAAAAATGACATGACACAGCAACGAGTTCTGTTTTCTGATGCTGTAAGCAAGCTGCCACCCTTCCCTCAAATCCTATGGAATATCTAACCACCTCTGAACAAGCTCATGGTTCTAGATTAATGAACAGCATTAACAAGGCACTGATGTGAGGAAATACAACCCACTTACAATGTCACTGCATACTACTCAAGAGACCTAGGAGAAAAAATTAACAGAGAGAAAGCTAATAGGCAGAAAAAGTAAAATCTTTTTTTTTTTCTAAAGTCAATTTTAAGCATATAAACAGACTTAATAAATTTCTTCAACAGTAAAAAGCCCAAATCCTATTATTATTTAATACTATAAAACCTAGAAACTATGAAAACTTGATGAAAATCCCCTCTAGTTTGATGGAATGTTGTTTACCTGTACATGGAACAAATGTACACAGGGTAAGTCATTGTCTTTGGCAAAGGGTGGACACAAAATCTATAATATGTTATTACTCTGTTTTATGGAAGGAGAACCTTTTTTTTTTTCTTGGGAAAGGGGACTATTTGAATACAGTAAAATCAGGATAATTCTGCATCCACCTACACTACAATGAAGTGTTTTGATGAATTGAATGTAATTACAATTAAAACTTCTATTCGACAACATCCTTTATAATGTTTCTAAAATATATGGAGAGCATCGGATTTGCACAGATGAAAAAATCAATAAATAATGAATCAACAATTCTGAGTGACTGAACAGGATTTGCACATTCTGTTTGAATCTCTGACTCAGAATCGCATTGCAAAACAAGCATGTACCACTCAGCAGGAAACACTGGAATCTAATCATCCACCTCTATTCTGAACCTAGTCAATTTATACTATCTTCTTGAGGCTACTTTTCTAAGTTTGAAATTGTAGCATTTTCTTGTGTGCCAGGTCCCAAAGTAAAATTTCTTAACCACTGCCAAACTGGAAAGTAAAAAATTGTGACTTAAATGTGTGGATGTTATTGTTGCAGAGAAATACACCACCATAATGTTCAGAATTTGAGCTGATTTTCTCTGTTTGCCACACCTTTCTCCCTGCAAAGTTGCTTCAAAAGCACACTCATTGACTGCCAGCTCCCACAGCCTTTGCTGTCAGCCAAGGTGGTTCTATCAGCAAGCCTCTTCCTACTCCAGACACTATGTTTAAGGAGTTACTATTCATTATAAGCCAGTTTTGATGTTGTAGAAAAATAGCCCTGTAAAATTAAGCAATTGAAAACTTCTGGAAATATTGTTCAGGTTATTTGTGTTCAGTGGGAAAAAGTACATTAATTCCAGCCTACCTAATTTTAAAGAGATCAAACCATGAGAAAAAAACCAATCAAATCCCATGAAGAGTGTCCTGATGTTGAATGTAACTTGTAGCAAAGCTAAATTTACATAGCAGCTATATAGCAGTTGTAAATAAACAGACAATATTATACAGATAGGTAAAATTAAGCAAGTTGCACTAAATTAGGTGTTCATTTTTCTGAAGATCAAGCTGAAAAACTTAAGATGTATTTTCAATGCTAACATGCAGAATGTGTAAGAAGAAGATAGGTAAAGTTAAAAACCTAAATGCTATTAAATATCAATGGGATTTCATCATCAAGCCTCCTTGGTGTCCTTTGAAAAATGTAATGGACGAAACACAGAGAGCTGAACGCTACTTACAGTCACATCTTGCAGCTTTTAGCAGAGTATTTTATCTATGTATTTCCAAATAGTGCAGCCCAATAGGAGTGGTCCATAGAATGAAACAGATGATGCTGAGTACCTCTAAAATTCTGAGACTGTAAATATGAGGGCTTCAGCAAAGCTAATTTGGTCCTGTGGACTGAATAATGGCCATTAGCAGCTTGAGTGCATTAGGTGGCACCCTAGGAACCTGTGTGTTCTATCAAAAAAGTAATCCAGTTCAAGTGCTCTAGGATGTAAAGCAAAACATGGTATATGCGGACGATGACCATCACTTCTGAATTACACCCCTGATCTGAAGTAAAACACTGATATAGATTCATTGTTTGGCAACTGCAGGGATATGGGTACCCCTACGAATATTAATATTTTTCAGAAAACAATTCCCCACTGGAGACAAAATTCTGCTAGGTTTGACCTGCTATTTCACCTCATTTTCAATAGTATTTACATACTTGCATTAGGAAGAAACCATTTATATAGATTATATTGTTTTAAGATCTTTTTTAAGATTCTGAATCTAGTATGGATCTAGTATGGTTTCCTGCAAAGAAATCTTTGTGTTTTTCAAAATGAGGTTTGATCCTATTTGTGATGCATTTGGACTTAGTTTTTTTTTTTTCTCCCAAGCAGCAATTAGTCTCTGTCTGTTAGAAAATCTCATCTATTAAGTAGAACAAGTGAACTTCATTTTATATTCTTCCGTTTAGACTTCATTGTACTCCCTAATTATATTAGCTCACTGCCAGCATAAAAATATGTCATACGTACTTCTAGAAGCCAGTTTCCCTTCTCTTTCATAATTTTCAATTGCTTTTATTGAATATTTAGATATAAGGTAAGTAGATAAAATTAAAAAACAAAGCATGACAGCATAACCATGTGATAATAATGGGTGATAGCATCTTGTTTACTTCACTGAGCCATTGTGAGGATTAATTAGTTAATGGTCATAAAGCAGAGTGCACAAGCAAAGCACTTTACAACTGCTAGATAATATTACATGTGATATACAGAGCAAC
The DNA here is from genome assembly GCF_028858725.1 of Colius striatus. Taxonomy (NCBI): domain Eukaryota; kingdom Metazoa; phylum Chordata; class Aves; order Coliiformes; family Coliidae; genus Colius; species Colius striatus. The sequence continues at coordinate 18,685,893 of NC_084764.1, read as the reverse complement.
ACCACTACTGCATATGGCATAAAGTAGAAGCACTCAATCATTATATTAACCTGAGTCTTTCAAGTAGTAGAATCTGACAAAGGGAAATAACGGTTGACTGCTTCATAAGTATCATTAAACCTTTCAGAGAGTTACTCGCTTTGTGTGTATACATTCAAGCTCGTAGGTAACAGGCACAAGTACCATGAATGAGCTAAGGTAAAATGGCAAAAACGTTTCCCAGTTCATCACAATAATGTTGATAGCTTGGATGATAGGAGTGTTTACTAGCTTCCTGGTACATGTATCTGGTGGCTTACTGAGATTCTGAGACCAAGTGGGAAAAATGGCCAGAAATGTAATATTGAAACCTAGATAAAAGCTAGTTCCAGAAACAAGTGTTGGTAAAGCTTTACTAGAAATTCAAGTGGCCTACTCAATCCTCTGACAAAGCACTAAGAGCAGTAAAATTGACATTACATAAGATACAATGGTGTCAACTGGTTTTTGGGCAATGTCATTTGCTAGTCCATGCTCATGCAGCACCTAGCGCTACATCCATGACCATGACTCTGAGTGTCCCAACTGTAATAATGCTGACAGTAATTGCAGACATAAACTGTGTATAATACAGAATACTTAGTAATGCTCAGAAAAATCAGGAACTTGTGTTAAGGGAAATAGTCAGGTCCTGTTTCTAGTTTCTGATGCTATTATTGAATGTTAGACTCTTTGGAAAACTGTTCACGGAGACATGTGAGCTGAAGGAGTTGTGAAAAACCTTTCCAAGAAATCCCAGAAAGAGATGACATAATAAAAATTGAGTTTTCATTTTCATTGCACTTATAAATTTGAAATGAATGGAACTGTTCAGTCATTTTTGAATGCAGTCCCTGATGCAAGCACAAATTTAAATAGTTTTAAATTGGGTAAATGATATTTCAGCTATAGCTCAATGAAATAGAAGAATTTCCCCAGTGACACAGATGTCCTTCGCACATTTATACCTCAGGAACATCACTGATCCCAGTGAAATATTTTTGCTAATTTTGAGTCTGAAGCTAATCCAAGGAGATAATAAAAAGCTGGTGCAAGAGTGAACATGATAACCTTATACAGGGATCCATAATGAAGATACAGGATGTCTTATCACCGTGATTCGTTGTTTAGGGACAGATTCGTTAAGAGTCTGGGATGATTTCAGATCTGATGAATGCAGGTACAAATCAGTTGTCAGGGATTCTAATACAATAAGCTCACTGCATTCAACTGTATTTCTTGTTCTGGTGGCTGCTCTACTGTTATGAATCAAGTGAGCTTCTTAACTTTACTATCCTGGAATTTTTGTTGCCCTATCCAAAGTAAAGATAAAGGTATTTACTAAGACTTTACATGTTAATTTTTTCAAGACATTTCTTTCTAAAAATATTAGATGTTCATCTCTAAAATCCAAATTAAGTAGGATTAAAAAAGATTTTACTGATGTTAAAAAAAAAAAAAAGCAGCAGCTAGGGATAGGGATGTGACTGTGGCCCCAGTGTAGTCAGTAGCAGAATTCTTACTGATTTCAGTGGGATCAAAATTTAATCCTAAAGGATGAAGGCTGTGTAGGTCACAAGCTCTACTAATTTGTTATATTTTCCTTTTTGCACATATCAGTACTTTGTAATCGTTTCCAAGCAAATCACTCATAGCACTTTTCCAAAAGTCTCTACTGTAAAATAAACTGAGCTAATGCATGTGACGAATTCATTTCCCTCTTAATTCTGTTCAACACTGAGTTACGTGCAAATCCAAGTACAATATATAACAATCATGCCAGCTCCTATATGTTGTGACAGTAGTATCTGCAAAGGCTTGAGAATTCAGTTAGGACTAGGCACATCCCTCAAATTCAAACATGTACACAGAGAAATACTGTTGTGCAAGACTGTAACTCCAGACCTGAAACTACCTGAGGCATAATTGATTTGAATCTCTTAGCAGGTATGTAGGTACTGTTTGCCTGTCTCTGATTCCAAACACTCATTTCTGATTAACTATTTTTTTCTTTTACTTTCTCTCTTCCACAAAAATATTTGAAGAATCTTTTATTCTTTGTTGATATATTTCACAATGTAACATTCACTATTTCTCTTAACTCTTCTAATTATCCTTTTAACTTGCTCCTGCTTAGGCTCATAGATCTCCCAGTCCCCTACTAAACAGACTGCTTAGATTTCTTTATCGGTCTTCAGTTTATTTCTCACAGTAATCTCTATCTTGCTATTTCCCATTTAACTAGATTGGTCTCTATGTCTTTCTATGATTTCTTAAGGTTTCTGTCATTCTGTCTGCACTGTTATTAATAAATATGTGACCTTGCTTGTAAATATAACAATGCTGCTCTCTGCTTTATAGTCAGATAGGGCACTGCAACTTTTTAGCACAGGCTCAGATTTATAAGAGATGCTTTAGTACATGCAAACCTTTTGGCAGGTAAGTTATAACATGCATATCGATGGACCAATCTGATAATTGAACTGTTAGCTCCAACAGCTTAAAATCAGGGCCAACTTCAAGAAACATAGGAAAGGAAAGGAAAGGAAAGGAAAGGAAAGGAAAGGAAAGGAAAGGAAAGGAAAGGAAAGGAAAGGAAAGGAAAGGAAAGGAAAGGAAAGGAAAGGAAAGGAAAGGAAAGGAAAGGAAAGGAAAGGAAAGGAAAGGAAAGGAAAGGAAAGGAAAGGAAAGGAAAGGAAAGGAAAGGAAAGGAAAAGGAAAGGAAAGGAAAGGAAAGGAAAGGAAAGGAAAGGAAAGGAAAGGAAAGGGGAGCAAATGGCAGGGACAAGCCTGTTCTAAAAGCAGCTCTACCTACCACAGCATCCTAATGATTTACAAAGTCACTCCTGAGGTAAGCTAGCATCAGATGGGCTTAATTCCCCCACAAAATGGAACAAATGAAGATAGACAACTCCCTTTTAGTCTACAACAGGAATTTATACTTTGTTCCACATCTTCAAAGCACCCTTGCAAGTGTCACAGATATGATTGGTCTGCATTTCCAACTGATGCAGAGGAACTCCACTGTTACAGGTTATTTTGTATTGACAATGGCACACAGTAGGTCACAAGTATGAAAACAAATTATAATTAAATGACTATGTCTTTAACGCTAGGCAAAGGCTTCTATTGTATTTTGTTAGACAGAAAATTAAGACAGACATCTTTTGATTTTTAATTATTATTTCCCTACTCTCATTCTTCTCTTAAAGTCATTCTAATTATATTTTAAAACTCCTCCAAAACAGAAAACATCTAAAATAAATAGAAATATTATATTTCAATAAAAGACATAATATGTGAATGTGGATCATCTACATAATTATTCCATTGGCGATACACTCTCTGTGTTTGTTATTCTCCTTGAGAGGTGAAAAAACATGACAATAAATGCTAAACTGTTAACAGACTAAATTCAGTAAGTGAATGTGTCAGAAAACCAAAATCTCATTTGTGCAGCATGTATTTGTAGCCACTCACATTTTGTGCATCTTTAACCTTATATGAACAGCATTAAAATCTGCTTAACACCAAACAAATGCTGTAATTCCCCTTCCCCATCTTCTCCTCAAACTTTAAAAGATGCTTTATGTTTGAGATTTAAGATAAGGAAGGTGGCAAAAGTTAGGAAACAAAGATATACATTTCACACTGTAATTTCACGTGTGTTTCCATATTTTAACCAGCTATGTAGGGATTGGATAGAATCCAATTTATCATCACTTATTCACATGCAAATTGCTTATCCAGGGTACCTTTTTTATTCTTATTCACCATTTACCCAATTATATCTATCCTTATTAGACCCCTGCTGAAGGCAGCAAGGCAGTTCCAGCTAAGGAAGTCCCATAGCTTAACTTAATCCTATTATCTCTAGATAAATGGGGATGCATAGGGCTCTAGATGGCCAAATTTAGCTCTACTGTCCCTTCCCCATGAGGAAAAAGACTGTTTCTCATCCCTACGCCTGATGTAATTAAGATCTGGAAATATGCCCATTCCAATCCTTATCCAGTATAAACATCACAGTCAATGTTGAGAAATGAACTGCAGTTATGATGCAAAGAATTGACACTTTAGTGACATTTACTGATGTGTTAGGCCTTTACAGTGGCTTGGCTCTATGTAGTTTTATGTCTTTAGGAATTTAAAATGCCTGCCTAAAAATCTAATAAGAGGAAAGGGAATATAATAAGAGAAAAAAATTGATAATATTGACAAGCAAAGACTTTATTATCTGCGTAGTGTTTGGATAGATATAGATTGTCATTAAATTCTTGCAATATACACTATTTTATGCAATTATAGAAAATGAAATGAATAGTGAAAAAGGATCAATAACAGAAGTAAAGCAGTTACTGAATAAGAGCTTCTCTCTACTGACTCTAGTAATGTAATAAACTCCACAGTGTTTGTACCTGTACAGAAACACAAAAAATACGACAAATACTGACTTGCACTGGATATCTGAAGAGAAAAGAATAGCAAAGTCTGCTAACATGAGATTGCTGAATATTGTGAACTAAGACCTCCATTCCATGGTTTGACCATGCCCTTTTTTCGAATGCACACATGCATTCTACCTGTTCATCCCTCTCCCTGCAAATTTCTAGCACACTAAATACTCGCTTTTGCAGAGAAATTGCCAACTAGAGATATAGATATATATATATATGAGCATGTTTGTCTGGTTTTTTTTTTCATATAGGTAGGCCTAGCAATTTACTTTAACCCTGCTCTATAGCTCTTTGGCTATGCCACTCCTAGCGTTTCTAAAGAGAACATGTTCAACATACTGACTGGTTTCTGGATTGAGAAGTGATTTTACTATATAATGATGTGTCTACTAGGCTGGGACAACTACACTATTATTCTCCAGTAGCCTAAATCAGATTTTAACCCCAGTCTCCAGAGGTGAATGCTTCGTGCAGTTCTAATAACACAAATGTGTAAATTTGTAATCAGACTCCTGTGTAGGACCGGCTGTTTTATTTACCATGAGCTTAGCTGAAAGGTTCCTAGGGACTGAAGATAGTTGGGTTGTAATCCTGTCATTTGGTGACTTAATATTTTTATATTATCATGATATTAGCATAATTCTGACCTCTATTTTGCAGTATTTTATGTCTTTTAAGCACTACTTTTGATGCTGTACCCGTAGCATACAGCATCAACAAATATTCACCACGTTCCCTATTTTACTGAACATTTGGTGTGAAGTATTAAGTCTGATTTAATGTTATTAGTGCCTTAGAATAGTGAAAAACACATGAACGTAGGCATCCATCTCTCAGTTTACCATAACACTGCCATAAAATGTTAGTAAATGGGTGATAAATGTTTCTTCTCCCTTTTCCTTTTTAACTCTTCCTAATGGATGTTCTGCCTCTACCCAGAGGGCTTGCACACTGATGTCAACTCATCCACATAGATCAGTCATCAGGGCTTTTTCTACTTGCCCAAGCTGCAACTGAGCAATTGAGGTTGGCTCAGCTGCAATCCCTCATTAAATCTAGTCTCAAAGTAACATCAAGCTTTTAGGTAGCATTGGATTAAATTCTGAGTATTTTTTAAGACTAAAGAATCGATGTAAAAAATAGACTATCTCTGGCAAAACCAGTAGATCTCTCCCTTTTTACTAAAGAAAATATGATAAATAGAAATATTGTTATAAGTTGCTTGACACTCAGCATCTTCCAAGTAAATACTTTAACTTCAGATTGTGAAATCATAAGACAGATGATTCCACTAATGTCCTGGGTTTGGCTGGGATAGGGTTAACTTTTATAAGAAACTAGGAAGAGGTACAGCCTGGGCAGCTGAATCAGGCTGGCCAACGGGTATTTGATACCATACTAATGTCATGCTCAGCATATAGGTGGGGTGCTGCCAGGAGGGGCACTTTGGAACTGTGTGGTTCAGTGGTCAGTCTGGAGTGACCTGTGTCAGGTTCCAAGTGGAGAGCAACTGCTCCACACACCACTCTCTTTGCAGATCCTTTCATTTATTGTTATAACTGATTATTCTTAACTTGTGTTGTTCTATTAAACTGTTCTCATTTCAACCCACACATTTTTTTGGCTCTTTTCTCCGACTCCCCTCTCTGTTCTGCTGGGAGGGGGAGGAGTGACAGAGCAATCTCGTGGTTCTTTGTTCCTGGCTGGGCAAAATCATGACAGTATTTTGGTGCCCAACAAGGGCAGAGTGTAGTAAAACAAACTTGTTGTGTACATTTCTTATGTTCATGAAACAGTTGCTGGTCACAGTGTTGGTTTCCATGCTCACGTGGTGGTGTTATATAAAATCTTCTACACACTATGTATTCCCTGTGATTATGTTTGTCACTTCTGGAAGAGGGATGAGGACCATCATTTTACTATACTGGCTAATGTTGACTTATGATATGATCACATCACTGGTCATGAACTTAGGTCGGTACTTTTATGAGCCAATGTGTACTTTTCATTCCTATCCCTGGGGTGCTTCCTCTCCAAACTGATTAATAATAATGACTCCAATTCATGAAGGAGACAGGGTGACATACTTTCTCCCACTCCTCCCTTTCTTCTTAAAGCTAATTGCAATAGTTTTTGACAATTCTGAATATGCTTGAGATGTTCCAACCAGCATGATCTTATTGATAAATCTTGTTTAGGGTTGCAATATTTGTTTCTAAGACTGTCACCCAAAGATCTGTCTTAAGGTTGGGTAGCTAGGGGGGTATGACATGTGGAAAGATATGGGCAGGTATTTGAAGAACTTTTCACCTGCAATGGTTAGGAACTTCATCCCAACAACAGGCATTGTGGCCACTCAGACCACAGCAACAGACACCATGGCCACTTAAACTTTAGCAGCAAGCATCATGGCTACTCAAACCAAGGCAACCAACATAGTTGCTACCCCAGCCCCAGCAACAGGCATTGTGGCTGAATCAGAGAATCAACCCGTGCCAGTGTCAGTTGCCCCTGTACAGAAAAAGAAATAAACAAAAAAAATCAATTTGCTTTGTAAAGGTTGATGATGAACCAGGGTCATTATGAGAAGAGGAGGAAGAGGCTGAACTAGAACTAAACACCTGATCCCTAAGTGTGCTGTGAGACATGTGAAAGGACTTTAGCTGCCAGCCTGGTGAGTACATTATTACCTGTCTGATCCGACGCTGGGATATTGGGGTCCACAGCTTGGAATTAAAAGGTAGGGAAGCCAGACAGCTGGGATCCTTGTCTAGGGAAGGTGGTATTGACAAGGTGATTGGGAAAAGCACGCAAGTCCTCAACTTCTGGACAGGACCGAATATTAAAAATATGCTTTAGACCACATCTGGGGAGCATGGCCCTACCCCGAGCCTCTGGTGAAAAGCACCTGGAGAAGCTTGGAGAAGAGGAGACCAGGAGATGATCTCATTAACGTTTACAAATAAGTAAAAGGCAGGTGTTAGGAGGATGGAGTCAGGCTGTCCTCAATGATGTCCAATGATAGGACAGGGGCTAACGAGTATAAGCTGGAACATAAGAGGTTCCAAACAAACATAAGGAAAAACTCCTTCACTGTGAGAGTCTCCTTCTCTGGAGACATTCAAAACCCACCTGGACAAGCTCCTGTGTGACCTAGCTTAGGTGGTCCTGCTCTGGCAGGGGGGTTGGACTGGATGATCTTTTGATGTCCTTCCAATAAAAGATTCCATGATTCTGAGACCTGGGGAGACACGAGGCCAACCCCTCGGGTTTTGGAGTTGAGGATACCAAGGATCCAAGGCCACACTCCAACTGAGAAGGAGATACATACAACAAATAATGATGACATGTCTTTTTCTTTTAAACAACTGTGTTACTTAAGACCTGCCTTTTACAAAGGATCAAACTGTCAGGCCTAGAGGCTAAAGCCACAGGCAGCATGTTTTTCCATAAAGGTTGGCTACTTAATGTGTTCCAACTCTGCATGCAATATTGCCATGTTCTGACTTTTCAGCTTGTAATGTTTGTAAGGTGAGTCAAGAAAAGGCCAGGCTGAACATATTTATGGTGACTGCTTCAAGATATGGACACCTGCCAACAAATAAGTTAATTCCTTCAACCATTTCTAACTTAGGTGAGATCAATATCCAGGCTCTCTAGTAATAACCTTGCATCTATAATTGATACTGTTTATTGGCCCATGGTGATGTGTGCAATAAAAGGACTACGAAAGGGCTGGCAAAATAAATATTTATCTAAAGAAAAAGTATCCTGGAAATGTATCAATAAAGAAACAACATATAACGTAACTTCCAACCCAAATATATGATGTACTGGGCTAAGAACTTAAAATGAGGAAAAAAAAATTATTATAGGCAGGCTAATTTCTAAGCACAAGAGAGTAATTAAGGCTGTTCTAATGAATGGCATGCATATGTAATCCTGAGAAGAGACTGTCCTAAATGGGTTGTGTGATCCACATGAAAAAATTCCAAAGAGCAGCGACAGAAAGCAACTACAAAGAGTTCCCATTACCAAACAGGTGAAACAATGACTTTGTGAAAGTACAAAAGAACTAACAGAAAGTAGAAAAGAGATAACTGGGTGGTATCAAAGTATACATGGGGTTTGAGATGCTGTGCTTATGTGGCAATGTTCACACAGATGGCATCTAACAAAAATACCTCAGTTTGTGCCATAAAATGTCACATCGATTAAATAATTTATGGACAATGAAGATGAATCAACAGAAGACGTATGCAGTTCTGCAGTATTCTGGGAGTTAGGATCTTGGAAAGTAGTTCAGGATGGTAGATTAATATTTATTTGCTTTCTCCTTCTAATCATAACTCTCTACTTAATAGGCCTACTTAGTTTACGAAATCAACTCTATATCAGAGAAATTGACAAGCAGTCATTGAGGAAAGGATATTACAGTTTAAAAGCTTGAAAGATAGCAGTATAAATGACACATATTCTGCTATTAAGCAATTAACCATAAAGTACAAAAAGCATAAACTGAATGTATTTTAATGTGTCAAAAATAATTTTATCTAACATGTGAACTTCATGTTTCATGTTCACTCTTAGTAATATGGGTCTACTCTTCACTCGTTTTCCAGTCTAAACCTATTTTCAGTAAAAACTTTTAGAGAACTAATTAATACATCAGTTTAAGCATCAATATCTTTTCAGTATAAATACACATCAACACAATTCTAAGTCATCAAATCATTGTATATGCATTTTGCAATATTTGGCTTCCTAAAAATAGTGAAGAAAGTCATCAAAAAGCTAGAGGTCTATGTGGAGTCTGCCTATTCGCAGCACTTTCTGTCCCTTTATCAGTCACATCCAGCTACATAATAGAAAAAGATTCAGTGATCACGCATCTCACAGAGAATATAGAGAGAAAACAACAACATAGTCATAAAAGTCACTTTGAAGTTCTCCAACTTAGGGGAATACAATTTTTTGTCCCCTCTTAGGCCCTATCACATTGTTCTGTTTGTTTGCATAACTCTCACCGTAACACTGAACTTACTGACCTATTTAAACCAAATCTGAGAAGGCAGATGTCTCAGAGATGTTAAACTCCAATGAGTTTCATGAAATAAGTACCTATATACAGGGGGATGATCTAAATTTTGAAGGAAAGCTCATGAATCAAAGAAAGCTCAACCGCATTTTTGGCCACTAGAGTCTCCAGATTGTACATGGGAGTAGGCCATAAATATATCAGGCTTCATTAGCTTTACTGCTCCTGGAATAATTTATTTCCTTAACATTGTGGTTTTTTCTCAGTAGCAGCTTATCAGTAAACGATTTCTATATGTAAATACATTTCTTTCTCAGAAATATATTTTACTGACAAGCAACATTTTCTATCTCATACACTAATTTGTGAAGCTCCAGACTTAGCTAATCTTGTGAACGTTCCTTCATGAAGTATCTTGCAATTTTCAGGACACGTGAAGACAACAGACACTAAGAAATGTGTGAATATTAAAAAGATAATATTTTACATTCTATCTGTGAAGAGAGCACAGAACTGCTTTTGAATCTGACATCAATTAATAGCTCTCTTTAAAAATCTCCTTTGAATAATCAAATAGCATTTTGACTTGACTGGATTTTAAAAGCTGTTTGTACCATTGAGAAATTCTTTTTTAATGAGCATTTTAATTCTTACAGGGACTTCTATCACTGTTATCAATATTAAAAAAAAAAATCCATTTTGATCTATCTCCAAGTTATTGTAACAAATAAAGCTGTTGGGTCTCCATAGGCCTAATCCTTCAGCACACAAGCATCTCTGGGTGCAGTTCCGGTGCAAACACAAAACAACAGCCCTTAATGAACTCAGTCAGAATTTGTGTGCTTACCACAAATTCCAAGAGAGGAATACAGATTCCCACACAGTACTAAAAGCTGAGAATTAGATAAAGCAAAACGTAGAGACCAAAACATTATCAGGCCTTGGTAGTGACGTTCATGTGTGTTTATGACATTAATCTTATGAGCTCATTAGCATATTCCAGGGGCTCCCATTACTGTCCATCAGAATTATCTGCATGTTTTCACTGCAGAACAGAACCTTGCAAACCTCTGTAGTGAGCTGAGAAACTTGCTCAGAGTTCACGGGTAGGCGTAAAGATGCCGCATTAACTACTGGTGAATGTGATCAGCTTGAATTAAATTTATTATCTGTGCTCTAGGAAGTTCCCATACTAAGTTCTGGCACTTTCCATTATGCATCAGAATAACATTTTCTGCAGAATGCTCAACTCTCAATGTTCTTGTTAAGCATTCAGACTGAACTTTCCTTTTTGGCTCACTAACAGAAGTCTGACCTATTTGCCTTTTGGAGGTATGCCAAGATGAGACTAGCAAGGTGCAAACTGACCTGGCTCAGAGGTCACCACCACTTGAAAAGAAAGGGTGATCAGGTACTACACTTGAGAGAAAATCACACACCAACTCACTGACTAGGTGAGATTTACGTGGATTATCATAGATCAAAATTTTAGAAGGAATGTCAACATGTCAAATTTTCTTTAAGAGAAGGCAAGAAGTTCATCCAAACATTCCAAGGGCTTTATTTACCATAACACCTTCTGCTCTATGGCTTAAAAGGGCTACTACTGCCTCAAAAAAAAGCATGTTCTGTCAGATTATTAAAAAAAATTTAACTTTTGGCAGAAATGTTCTCTTAGTCCAAATGTTCTTTATAAATCATGTAGTAGTTTGCCATCTTGGGCTGGACATGTTTATTTCAGATTGGAAAGAGATAGTTCATTGCCTTGTCTTCTAACCTCACAGTTCACCTCATAGTTCACACAGGTGGATTGTGTCCTCTGCCCCTATTGATTCTTGATGATACATTTTAGTTTCATATTTCTCTTTTCTTAATGGAATTAGACAATAAATTCCTAAAATAAGAGTGTATGCATCTCACAGCTAATTCACCATTCAGTTACTCTTAGTAGGTACAGGTCATAGCTTCAATTTTTACTACTTAACTGGCAGACATTTGTTTTGTTCCACAGAGGTTTTCTGAGTGAATTTTCTGAAAGGTTGCATTGTACTCCAATGGCAAATGATGTTTTAGTGTATTGCATATTTCTTGTCAGTGACAGGTTTTACATAAATATAGGATAACACTTCAAAGAGTCCAAAGCACTCAAAAGAAAGTCATGGGACAGAAATCTCCAAATCTGTTACAAATCTGCCTGTGAGAGAAGAAACTTGAAATTCTACTGCAACGTAAACAGGGATGAATCACTACATGAAAAACAGCTAATGCTGCACTGCATGTTGTAGAATGATACACACTTTTTATCAGTGATGTTTTTTCCTTCTGCACTAGGCTTGAAGCATTACCCAGAGATGGCCTTACTTTCACTTACATTGCTAGCTGAACAAAAGGTGTTTGAGAAAAATAATACTACTGCTGCTAGTTTATAACCAGAGCTTCAGTCTTTTATGAGTTTATTTCTCAACCTTCACATTTCAAAATGTATTTTTTTACATGTATTTAACCGGTTGTTACATAAATTAAAATTCATTTAGACAGCTTGTCCTTCACAATAATGTTCTTTACAATGTTTCATTTTTATATAGTAGGTTTTCTTTTATGTTTCTTTATGTGCAGATACATGTTTATGTGATTATTTATTTATTTTTAACGCCTATCATTAATAAAACGTATTCTGCTGTTTTCCGTAGAATATTGTGTAAAGGCTCTTTGCTCTTAGTCAGCTATTCTGCTGGTTTTTATGTATTTAAATCTTCTACATCACTTGTCATTATCAAGTAAACCCAGAAAAGACTCATCAAACAAATAGCAGAGACACAGTCAGACAACTTAATCCGAAAACACGACCTCATTCCCATGGCAAGATAGTGTTAAAGCTCTTTCTAACATCTCTGCAATACTGTTAGGTTAGAGCTGCACCGTATCTTCTTTTAATCTTACATTTCCACAACTACAGTTTCAAAATATTGAAGAAATTTCCTCTTTTAAGTCTAATTCAAGTCTTTTTTTTGTCAGGCACTTTGTTTATTTTGTAGGTATGATGATTTATCACAACCTGCTTACTCTCTTGGGATAAATCAGGAGCAACAAAGACAACTTTGAGAGATTTTGACTTTTGGAGAACACAGAAAATCATTAATTTTAAATCTAAAGACTAGTTATTGATTCTAATGCCTGATAAGCATTCAACACATGCGTTAGGTTTTGCTTATATTAACACAATCACTATTCTAACTTACAAAGGACATTTTCCATGCTCCAGTATATGTGCTATTCAATACTCTGAATTGGTAAACAGGCACAAAGGGCAAAACTTCTCTCTTAGCTCCACTCCCCATGCGACCATGAACTGAACTGTAGATTGTGGTATTTAAGGACTTAACAGTAGCTTTTGCATTTGACAGATTTTGCAATTTATCAAAAACCAGATGCTCCAAAACCTGAGATTTTTAGATTCGGAAAGAAACAATCTTGCAGTATATAACCTTTCCACCAGAGTGAACTACAAATTAGAATATGCTTAGTAAACAGTTGAAACAAATTCTAAATGCCGCTGATGGTGTACAGCCAGTGAAAGCTAGTCCATAACACATGGGATGTCTAGAAATACCAGTAGTTATTTTGACATTTAAAACCACTTGCTGTAGAAGACATTTTCCGTATGCCATAGACAAAGTAGATGAACTCCACCTTAAATAGCAGCTTCCACTTATAATAAGGCTCAAGTTGCCTCACCTAGTGCAGGTTTCAGCATGGACTCTCTCTATTCTGAAAACCTGCATCTGAGTTTGACCTTTGACAGTAAGAGGCGGTCAGTAATTTTGAGATGCAGTGCTGCTTTCACTTGGATATTCTGGAGGGAAAAGAGGTATCCACATTTGCAACAGAGACTGCCTAAAAGCTTGGTAGTTGAAACATGCTGACACATTATGGTGACTCAGCTTCTTGATACATTTTCTAGTATTGGGGAAGAAACCCACACTGAAAACCAGAAGCAGAAGTGGTGGCAGAAGTAATGTGAAGTGGATGGGGAACAGGCACTGAGGTGGTCTTGCAGTCTTCACAGCTGAAAATCTGTTGTGCAAATCACAGAATCATAGAATGGGAGGGGTTGGAAGGGACCTTTAGAGATCATCCAGTCCAACCCCCCTGCTGAAGCAGGTTCACCTAGATCAGGTCACACAGGAACATGTCCAGGCGGGTCTTGAAGACCTCCAAGGAAGGAGACTCCACAACCCCTCTGGGCAGGCTGTGCCAGGTCTCCCTCACCCTCACAGTGAAATAGTTTTTTCTTACATTTAAGTGGAACTTTTTTTGTTCCAGCTTCATCCCATTACCCTTTGTCCTGTTGCTAGCTACTATAGAAAAAAGGGATGTCCCAACCTCACGACATGCATCCTTTAGATATTTTTAAATGTTAATAAGATCTCCCCTCAGTCTCCTCTTCTCCAGATTAAACAGCCCCAGCTTCCACAGTCTTTCCTTGTATGAAAGATGTTCCGGTTCCCTGATCATCTTGGTGGCCCAATGTTTATAAAGCTCATGTTTCTCTTTCCCTCTAGCTACCTCCTACAGTGGCCTCTCCTAGGAGAAATACAACCATGTCAACACAATGTGGATCAGTTCTTTTTCGCAACTGTCTGAAAAAAAAAAGTACTGAGAATAGGATAAATGAAAATACAGAATTAGCTATACATCAGTCACTTGTTCCAAAGGTATCAATTCCCGTGTACTTACCACACTAAACAAGGAAAAATGCAGTAACTTTTAAAGAAGTGTCTAATGGCCAGTGGCTACCTACCACTGCTTGCCCTCAAGCATTTTACTGGCTGCAATAGAAACTTCCACAATTAACAATTCTTCATTGTAACTCAGAAGACTCAATCGATTTATCCCAGTCCTCTCAACCTATGAGGACGATATGGAACCTTTCTGAAGCAAGTGGAAAGGCTCATTGTTTTTAACAGGTAACTAACTTATCAGCAAACTTCCCAGTTTCTATTTCAGACTTGCCTTGGAACCTGCACATCCATGGTGAGTGCGAACAACTGATTATGGTGAAAAAGTCACTCTTCATGACTAAATGTAGCCTTATCTGTTGCCTAAACATGCACTTCTTTATCATGAATGGGTCTATCAGCTTAAAGATGCTGTGACTTTGCAACGACCATGATCCCCCCACGTTTGCTCTGCTTTGCTATTTGCTCTCTTGGGGATTGCATAGCAGGAAGTAATGAGTTCAAGTATTGAAAATAAACTTTGTAGAAATAAACTTATAACTAATTATTAAACAACAAAGCATAACAGATATTAAAGATACTAAAACGGAAAAATCGTCTTACTTTAGGAAGTAGCTAGAACTTAGAAGCAGTAATGTCCAATCACTCTCCAATCACATTGCACAGGAAGACTTTAAACAATGAGAGGAAGGAGTCCTAAAAAGCACTGATTCTCACATCCGACCTGAATGGGAAACAGAGTAGGGGAAAGAGGCAGAGAAAGTGCTCTTCTGTGCTGTGAATCATTCTTTCAATGCTCTTGGTGCAGTGGAAGTTCTCATAATCTTCTTACCTTCCTCATTCTAGACAGGAATAGATGGATTGAGCACCCTTTTCTGAATCTCCCCGAGAAAATTAAAGTACTATTGATTTATTTTGTTTATTTTTTGGTGGTTTTTTTTTCTTTTTAAACCCTAACCCTTTGCCAAAGGAATTAGCAATTTAAAAACTGTGATCCTCGATCTAGCCCCAAAACACACAGATGGCAAAGCTGGATAGTTATTGTTGTCCCTCACATTTTGCCATCTTTGTGGTTTTAACACTTACTAATGAGTCAATAAGCGGTGCTGTTGGATGCAACTAGCAGATTTCTGGAGTCTTTCTTCACTATCATGTTCCAGGTATTACACATGGTTTCAGACTTCTGAAGAGACAAGATCATGAATTTTCTAAAAATATCTGTATTAGATAAGCTGTACTTTTCCATTAATAGATCCTATAGAGGTTAAAATCAGCACATTTTCGTAGAATTGTTTAGGTTGGAAAAGAACTTTATGATCATGGAGTCCAATAATTAACATAGCACTGCCACATTCACTACTAAACCATGTCCCTAACCATCACATATATACGTATTTCATAGTTTTAGAGTTGATATAACGCAGAGATATGTGTCAACATATCTCTGATATGTTGATATATACATGTGCATAGAAATATGCAGACACAAACACATAGACACTGGAGAAAATTTGAACCAGAAACTATCTGAAAAAAGTATTCACTTTGATACTGTAGCTCAGCAACAAGGCAGTCTGTAAGGGTAAATATTTGGTATATTTCAGCAATGAATTTTTCTACTAGTACAAAAAGCAACCTAACTGTAATTTCTTTTTCTTGTTTTATAAAAGGTTTAATAATAACTTCACAAAAGTTTTCTTTCTGAAGTAGAGTTGAGAACACAGCTCAGATAGCCAGACTCCTTGCTCACAGTTGTAATTCTACATTTATGCTTCTTTAAAAAGGGTCAGGTTTTATTTTTCTCTGTCATCCATATACTTTTAAAATGCATTTTATATATAATATTCTTCCACTGGTATCCATTCTACAAGCACAGAATCAGCCATGACTCAGACGCCAAGGAGAAGACAGGAATGAAGTAGACCATAATGCATGAATTAATTACTTGAGAATATTTTTATTGGGAATATTGGAGAGTACTGGCAACTTCTCACTTTATATACTACAATCAAGTTTACATAAAAGAAGTTTCTGACTCACAGATTTCCAGAAACAGTATTCTCATCAAGGTACCACTTAATACTTAGTAATTCACTGTTCTGTTTAAATGAGTCAGATTTTCAAAGCTTCTTAGGCCCTTTCTCTCATCATTGATTGAAATCCAATAACCCTAACCTGTCAGTGTTCTGTATAAATGTTCTCTAGCAGATACATCACTGAGTTCCTCTCTGTAGTTGCAGACTTGAAAATAACCCCATTTTTTCCCCCTTGTTGGCTCATTGTGAAACTGAAGTCAGTACAGTCCTTATGGTAGTAATTTTCAATCACCATCAGACACGTGATGGTTTAGAGTTGTGGGGAATCAGCTTTGTTAATGCATTATAATCTGTAAAGCTCTTTTGCTTACTGATCAGAAGCAGTACCTCTTGAAACAGATTTAATCAGAAAACACAGAAAGTTAAATATTGCCGCTATTATTTCCTAATGTCATCCTTCACAGAGTTAAGCAACCACTAAATGTTGATAATTTTTCTGATGTAACTCTTACTGCCTAAACAGCCTATCCTGTTTAAAAATGTCATGCATGTTGCTATTCCTACAGTTTTATCATTTGTCAACAAATCAACTACCTGTTTAGCAGCCCTCATGAGGGATTTAAAATAGCTGCCATGAAAATCCTGTGCATTTACTATTTTTATAACGAACTTGATTGTCACCTATGATATTTCAAAGATCACTCCTCATATAGACATCATGCTAGAAATTAGATGCAGGGCTTTACTTTCCATGGAACATTATGCAGAAGCACTCTGGCTAATAAATCTTTGCAGCTAATGCATTCCAGATGGAAGCCATGTCTCACAGATTTAACCTTCCTAAACCCTTCCAAAATTTCCTCCCATCAAAAGCTATCTGAATGAGATATGTTTGATTGAAATAGGATCATCAATACATGACATCTAAGTAATAGTATAGATGATTACTGCCTGCAGAAAACTACCATTTCCTTTCACACAAAGATACTGTTTTTGCACAACCATGGGGCACAACCTTATGCATTTTACTAGATAGCTTAAATGTTTTTCCTGAACTCTTACTGCTATTAACAGATGCTATAAAGAAAGCAACCACTTCTGTCCCTTTAACTTCTGCACATGCATAACAAACGCTGCTAAAAAGAGGGATCAAGTCTCTCATAGAAGCCACTAATTAACATCATTGTTTCATCATGTCACCATGTTTTGCCAGTATACATCATTAGTTTATGTCAGAGGGAAGCACTGAAACATCTAAACCACCTACATGTAGATCCTTACAAAATCAGTCATGTGAAGTGGTAAGGTCAGCATTAGACAAGGCTGTGGCTATTCTCTACTATTTAGAAACCACTACAAATCACCTTGCTAATAAATGAATGCAGAATTATTTTAGAATCCTTAGCTTTTCTTGTAATTTCTCAGAGACAACTCTCAAATGTAAAGCAATATTTTAATCTCACCTGTGAATCATGCAGAATAATGTGAAGTTGTAGTCAGTTACCCATGTTTCACTATTGGCAGCATTCAAATGGCAGACTACTCTATACTGCTTTTAATGTTGAACTTCTGAGCTCTACAGTCTTTGGCCTGAAGAAAGTAATTTATTAATCAAAGCACAAAACAGAAGGACTCTAAATGTCACAATAGTATCAGTGAACGTTCATTGTGTTAAAATCTAAGGAAATTGTTAGAAGTCGCAAACAAAACGGATATGGAAACCTTTAGGTAGCAAAAGATTTCTTCCTACATACCAAACTTCTGTAAAAGTGAAATCTTGGAAGACTCTTGTGTAAGTTACAATTACATTTCTTACACAAAAGCTCTCCTGGTATGTGCAGTAACGGTATGAGCTTGGCTCATAAATGTGTGATTCCTACAGAAACAATTCTAAATAGACTGTGTAACTATCTTTACGTTAAACTTTTAAAATTCTTAAGAGCCCCTTTCCATTGCATGGTTCACTTTGATCCACGGGGTTGTAATCTTCCATTAGAAGTCGATCACACCCAAATGTCATTTGCAAGCTTTCAGATAAGAGTATGACAATAGACTCCTAACTTCGGAGACAGAGAAGAGATCAAGCACACTTCAACTGGGAAAGCAGCAGGAGTTCACATGCAGGCAGACACCTGGGCTAGGTTAGCTGTGCTGCAGCACCATACCACTTCATTCAAAAGGAACCTGCTATACTTATGTGTTTGAAAGATAATAAGCAACCAGCAATGCTGAAGATCATTTCATTTAGTTAGTGTCCTCAGCCAAAGAAGAAAGTCAGTGTTGGATACATATTTTTATATCAAAGAACTACGCCTACCTGAACTTATTAAGAAGCTGAGGGGAAACTTAATAGGAAGAGGAATACATTTCCTTTTATTGAAGGCAAGTGCTTCTTACTGCCTTAGTCAGACATAATGTCACTCTGCAGAATGTGACTCGTCTTTTTACTTATTCTATCAATCTAAGTCAGCTTTAGTAAAATGGTGCTTCAAAAAGGCAGCAAAAAGAAAGCATTTGTCTGCTTTTGGAGAGGCTCCTTTCAAATGAGATTAGAAAGTTTGGGTCCATTTTTTCATGTCTAATCCTATTATGCTCACTAATGAACTCAGTTTGCCTCAGTGGTTAAAATAAAAGCTAGTGGTTGTGTCCTAAAAAGCACAAATCCCCCTTCAGAAGAATATATTAAACTATACAGCTCAATATCACACATTTGTACCACCCAAAGCAGCATTTTCTAAGATATGCTGATGACTGCAATGTATGGCACAAGCATTGAACATTTTTAATTGAATGAAAAGACATTAATATAGATCTTTGCTATACCTTAAGCCAAATAGAGGGGGTAAAAACCACTATTATTAAGATAAGTAGACTTTTAGATCTAAGAATCTAAGAATCTAAGATCTAGATCTTAGAAACCCTGTCTTCAGAACAGTAATTTCTTAAAAAAAACCAGAAACCATAGATACCAAGCTTGCACTCGCAAAAGACCCTCACTTTTGTGATATCAAAGCATCAAAGTGGCCTTGAAACATATACTATACTGAAACTTTGTCTAGAATGTGGTTTATTTTTATCAGCACGTCAGCCTGCTCTCAACCAAAACATTTTTAACTCCAAGCATCTCAGTCATAATCATGAGGTCAAATATATTGCACTCTATAGCAGTTTGCAAAAATGTTAAGAAATATCAGAGTACAGTTATGGTAACATATGGAGATGGGAAACTGTTCTAAAAGTTTCCCTTGCATCAGGAAAATACTAATCCTTCTCTTCAACACAGACAACATTATTTTCACTAATTGTTACCTAACAAGTGGCTCCATAATAGCCTGATGTCACATGACCCACAGCATTTTTAAGCATTTTACTAAAAAACAGAAAAAGGTATGGAAAATTAGTTTGTCCTATTGCTCTTTTTATGTCTTTGAAGCAAAAAGGGGTCAAGAGAATTTTTGTATGAAACTAGATGTGGAGATCAGCTGGACCTCTTGACTATCTCAACAGCATCTAGAAATCCATCATCAGAGCATCTAGGTTGTTAGAACTTGATAGTGAAGGGACAAATCACACATCACAACCTTCACATCCTCATGAATTGCTAAGCATTTGCTGAAACGACAGGGAGACGGGATCTAAGCATAACTTGTTTTTATGAAGAAGAAAAAAGATTGCCTCAAGTAGGGATGTACTTTGTGCCTGGTTTCTTTCAGGTTTTTTGTTTTTCTTTCTTTCTTTCTTTCTTTTATTTACTTTTTTTTAAATCATGGAAGCCAGAAAATTCTAGAAGTCTTCCTCTCTAAAAAGGATGAGGACTTTTCTTCATGGAGGTGGTGCTGGGGAGTCTCTGGTAAGGACCCAGATCAAAATTAAAACAATGTGTTTGATCTTATTTCTTCATTCATTTTCACAAACTTGTAATTGAAGTAATTCTTGCATTCTTTGTATGCTGTATGTGAAATTTGCTACCTCACAAATAGCATCTTTTTGTGTACTTAAAACCTCAGTCATAGATTTTCTTGATTTCTTCCTCCTTAAGAATAGCATACAGATCATAGAAATTAGTAACACTTTGGAAACATGCTAGTAGCACACTGTATTATGTTCAGCTAAATAACCACATGAAGGATCCTGGCCATTGCCATCATTATGGCTTTACTTAAATGAGTTTCTCTCACAATCTGTATGTACAATGTTTGGGTTCAAAGTCATATGGTATGCTTTCACTATTTAAAGTCCACTGTTTTCATGTTAGTAAGAAAGAGAAGTTTGCAATGACAGGACTGGTTCTCCTGGGAGAGTAAAGGAAAAGTGTCAAGGGAACTCTTGAATAATCTCTGCTGCTCTGATGGACAGGCAACCATAGGAAATAACCAAACTCACAGAGATATTGCTAAGACTACTTTTATGTCAGTAACAGAGATCCAGCATCCATACATGCAAACGTCTGTCAGGCTTCGAAACTTAAAAGGGCACATAAGAGAGGAAGTGACTCCTAAAATCAGAAGGATCTTTAGAAGATTATCTGTCCTCTTTTAAAGCAGTTTTTCCAAGATTTAAGTTGCAAGAAGGGAACGAATAACATAATGTGATCTTGTAAAAATACCATGTGAAATGTGATGATGTATATACAAACATTATGAAACTTTATTTAGATTATAGGAGAAATTCCCTGTCTCTGCCTGCAACTCTTATCAGTTCATGAAGAACCACATTTTTTCTTAAGAGCTCATACTGAGCTGTACTGAAGATCCATCTACCTACTTCAATACTTAATACAGCCTCAGTGGAGTTATATCTTGCAAGGGAGGTCAAGGACAACAAGAAGGGCTTCTTCAAATACTCTGCAGATAAAACTAACACTAGAGGCAATGTAGGCCCAGTGTTGAATGAGGTGGGTGCCCTGGTGACAGAGGATACAGAGAAGGCAGAGTTGCTGAATGCCTCCTTTGCCTCTGTCTATACTGCTGGAGACTGTCCTTAGGAGCCCCAGACTCCAGAGGAAGTCAGGTTAAAGAAGGATTTCTGTTTGGTTGATGAGGACTGGGTTAAGGATCAGTTGAGCAATCTGGATGTACATAAATCCATGGGCCCCCATGGGATGCACCCACAGGTGCTGAGGGAGCTGGCAGAAGTCATTGCTAAACCACTCTCCATCATCTTCAGTAGAGAACAGGAGAGATGTCTGAGGACTGGAGGACAGCAAATGTGACTCCAGTCTTCAAAAAGGGCAAGAAGGAGGAGCCGGGGAACTACAGACCAGTCAGTCTCACCTCCATCCCTGGAAAGGTGATGGAATGACTTATCCTGGGTGCTGTCTCCAGGCATTTAAAAGACCAGAAAGTCATTAGGAGTAATCAACATGGTTTTACCAAGGGGAAGTCATGTTTGACCAACTTGAGAGCCTTTTATGAAGATGTAACCAGGTGGATAGATGATGGTAGTGCAGTGGATGTGGTTTCTCTTGATTTCAGTAAAGCATTTGACACCGTCTCCCACAGCATCCTCATAGCAAAACTGAAGTGTGGGCTGGATGATCAGGTAGTGAGGTGGATTGTGAACTGGTTGAAGGAAAGAAGGCAGAAAGGTGATCAATGGGGTGGGGTCTAGTCGGAGGCCCGTATCTAGTGGAGTCCCTCAGGGGTCAGTGCTGGGACCAGTACTGGCCAATACTTGTTAATGACTTTGATGAGGGAACAGAGGCACTGTCAGCAAGTTTGCTGAGGATACTTAACTGGTGGGAGTGACTGACACACCAGAAGGCTGTGCTGCCATTCAACAAGAGCTGGACAGGCTGAAGAGTTGGAGAGAAATCTAATGAAATTCAAGAAGGGCAAGTGTAGAGTGTTGTATCTGGGAAAGAATAACCCCATGGACCAGTAAAGGTTGGGGAACGAACTCTTAGAGAGTCGTGTAGGGGAAAGTGACCTGTGGGTCTTGGTGGACAGCAGGATGACCATGAGCCAGCCATGTGCCCTTGTGGACAAGAAGGCCAGTGGCATCCTGGGGTGTATTAGAAGGGCTGTGGGCAGTAGGTGGAGAGAGGTTCTCCTCCCCCTCTACTCTGCCCTTGAGAGACCACATCTAGAATATTGTGTCCAGTTCTCAGCCCCTCAGTTCAAGAAGGACAGGGAGCTGCTGGAGAGAGTTCAGCACAGGGCCATCAAGATGATGAAGGGAGTGTAGCATCTCTCTTATGATGAAAGGCTGAGGGAGCTGAGGCTCTTTAGCTTGGAGAAGAAGAGACTGAGGGGTGATCTCATTAATGTGTACAAATATGTAAAGGGTGGGTGTCAGAAGGATGGAGTCAGGCTGTTCTCAGTGATGTCCAACGATAGGACAAAGGGTAATGGGTACAAGCTGAAACATAAGAGGTTGCAAAGAAACAGCAGGAAAATTTTCTTTGCTGTGAGGGTGATGGAGCACTGGAACAGGCTGCACAGGTGGGTTGTCGAGTCTCTGTCTCCTTCTCTGGAGACATTCAAAACCCACCTAGATGAGTTCCTGGGTGACCTAGTGTAGGAGATCCTGCTCTGGCAAGGAGATTGGACTAGATGATCTTTTAAGGTCCCTTCCAACCTTTAAGATTCTGTGATACTTAAATGAAAACAGAATTTTCCCAAAAAGTTAATTCATTCTGCTAAAATTTTTAGGCTGGTAACTGAGAGAGGTACTCTAACAAGAACAACCACCATGTCAGGCCATAGGCCTATGTAATCCTTTAGTGTTTCCATGTCAGTGGGAAAAAGCAGACACACAGGGAAGCTGGCATAGTTACACATTCTTTGAATACTCTCACAACAATTTGTGGCTCAAGTATTTCCTGAGTCAGAGATAGTTTCTCTGCTTTCTGAAAACAGCCAGCACAAAATGGCTAAAATGTAAGAAATGGCATTAGAAATTCGTTTGTTCTCAATTAGCTTGTGCAAGGACAATGTCAGAGCGGTTAAATCACAGTTTTTCCATCTCCTGGTTGCATCACAGTTACACTAACAATCACATTCCCGATGAACTTGGTTATATATAAAAAAATAAATAGATTATCTTCTTACTTCCACTCTGGATGGAAGATATGGAACAACAAAATCAATGAATTTTAATTCCCTGTCTTTCTACCTGTGAATAAGATAGACTGTCAGCTTCCTTGCTCACACACTCTGACTGGTGAGGTCGCTATCCAGATTAGTTCTCTCATTTATCGTCTTTCAGTTGGAATCTCTCTGCTGCCAATAAATAAGTGAGAACTTCTAGGATAACATGGATATCACTTGCTCTTCCTGCGAGAGCAGACACTCAGGAAGATAAAGCACAGCAGTCATAGTATCCATCTATCTCTCTATCTATTTAGATTGCTGACCTTCACACTCTATTAGTACTTGCCATATTCAGAACAGACTTCTTTCGTAAAAATAGGCTCACAATGGTGTTCACCTGATGAAGGATCTATGAGCAGAATCATATGGACTGTGATTCCCACAAAATAATCTGTGATATGCTAGTGCTTGAGGCAGGACTTGGGGAAAAAGGTGATCAGTGAGGCATAAAAGTGCAATTAAGTCTAAATGAATGGGGATTCTTTCTCCTAGGCCTTGCCAGATGACAGCATACTGCTTACTGCAATCTAATATTTCCTTTATTTTAAAATGTTTTCATGCATGTAGCGATTCAATAATCAAGTCATCCTGAGTATGTATGTTCTGAAAAAATGACAATTAGAAGGTTCAAAATCATGGAGCAGCTTTTCTGTGAGATATGATGGACATCCCTTTTTTTCTATAGTAGCTAGCAACAGGCCAGGAGTAATGGGCTGAAGCTGGAACACAAAAAGTTCCACTTAAATACAAGAAAAAATTATTTCACTGTGAGGGTGAAGGAGCAGTGGCACAGGCTGCCCAGAGGGGTTGTGGAGTCCCCGTCCTTGGAGGTTTTCAAGACCCACTTGGACATGTTCCTATGCAATCTGATCTAGGTGAATCTGCTTCTGCAGGGGGGTTGGACTAGATGATCTCTAAAAGTCCCTTCCAACCCCATCATTCACTAACCCTATAATTCACCCTATGATACACCAAACCTCTTGAACTTTGAAAAAATATTAAATGTGAACAAGGTAGGACTGTACAAAGTAGCAAGAGATCTAGAGAAGATAAAGGTAAGCAAGTATGTTCCATGTTTCTTCCTTTCACTGTCTCTACCCTCTCCAACTCCCAGCTCTTGGAGGCAACTAGTGAAGTCAAACAGAAGGAGGTTTAAACAACAGGAAGTTTAAACATAGTGCATGGGTACAACCACTTGTTGTCATGCAAGAGAAGTTCAAGTCCTAGCAAATTTTAGAGCAATCCTTAAACTCAACAAAGATAAATTAAAAAGCCCACAGAACTACCGGCATGCCGTTTGGCTCAGAAAATCTTTAAAGTGCAGGCAGACAAAGTCAGGAGGAAAACGCTATTACATGCTTGTTTTTCTGAAATATTTTACTGAAATATTACTGAAATATTTTTCTGCATGTATTTCCTAGTGGCCAATGCCAAAGATGGAACCCTAGAGTAGGTGAATCTTTTGTCTTATCCAGTAGGACCACTTGTCTACCTTGTCACAAATTTAGACCCTCAGTAGCTCCATGTGTAGCTAAGATGACTGGGTCTGGATACATATGTTATACACACAGTTCACATATATCAGAAACTGATCATAATTAGAGTCTTTGTTAACCCTGTGGGGTAATTTATGTCAAAATTTTCCAAAGTTAATTTAAAGATCAAAAAAAACCATCCTACATGGTACATCTCATTGCTGATTTTAACTTCTTTGTTTATAAAATGATACACTGTTGCACATAAACTATAATGCTCTAGTATGCTATGACACGTTTTGTTTCACAATTGTAACTCAGTGTTCAATTTCTGATGCAAGAAATAGAGAATTCCTTGTTAAACATTAAGTTTTCTGGTTGTAAGAAAACAGATTATTTGAAGCTCATGCTTTTGCACATTTAAATAAAATATTTAAATTATTTTACTACTATGCCTAGAACTCATGAAATGTGTACTGGAAGACAGAGTACAGTTCTGATGACACAGGCAAAATAAGAAAGACAAAAAGGAAGTCAGTGTGAGATCCTCTGCTCTGCATTAGAAAGTAGGAAACATAGATATTATTTCTGGATTCTCTCCCTGGTTTACTGAACTAAAAGTCCCAAGAAGCAGCAGTACAATCACAGTCTTTAATCCAAAGCCAGCTGAGGTCAATGGGAGTATTTTCATTAATTTCAATGGGTTTGGATGAGACCTGTAAGCCTTGTGAAGTAACTGCTTATAATGTCACTCAACATCAACTCTCTGGCCATTCTAGGAGCCACACTGGCAAATTCATAATGAAGAAAAATTACTGTAATGCTTATAATATTGTTAACAGGTAAAAGACAGTAGCAGTGGTGGTAGTGTTTGTGCATGTTTATAGCTGCTAACCAAAAGCAGAAACAGTCACAATGAAAGCATTTTCTACTGAAAAAAATCACCAAAGAATGGTGCATTTGTACATTACTTGACTCATTTGGCAGTTAACCAATCAACTTGGCAAAGACGATTCTCCTTTGATTTTAGATACAAATGTTTGAAATACATAAAGGCATCAATTGCAACCCTTCCCCAAACTCCAAGCAATAAAAATAAGTTTCCTATGTAATGTGACTGCTGTCAAATACTTCATTTGAAAATCTTTATTTCTAATTTGTAATACTTTGTGTCTGCCATTACCTTGTACAAGCTGCCTGTTGTGACTTACGTTGGTGACCTCAGTCAGCTTTGTACCAAATACGTCATTAAAATCTAACAAACACAGTATTCTGCCATCACTGGTAGTGGTTATTCCTGGTTGCTGCATGTTGATTTTTGAGGAAGTTTAGATTAGTTAGAAGGTTGAGTGTGCAATACAAAATTTTAGAAACTAGATTCAAATTTGCAGTTTCATGGACTTGTTATTTTTTAATGTAGGCTCACAAAAAGCAAAATTTGAAAGTATGATCCTTTGTAGTCTAAAGAATGAAATTTGTCAAGTTGGACAGATATTGGGAACTTGTTTCTGGTGGAAGTAGAGAAGATGATTATTTCAACTTGTCTGAAAAAATACCACACTACATACTGAACTTCACCCAACCATGTAATTTCTGGCTCTTAATTATTACTGATCTCTGGCCACAACTTGAATCATGTTGGCATTTTACAGAAAGAAAAAGAGAGAGGGAAATCTTGCAGTAACCTTACATTCCTAATGAGAAGTTGAGGCCTACACAGAATACATTTTGGTGTTCAGTCCATGCTTACAAGCCTATTGCAGCACTACTCAAGACTTCCTCTCCTTTTACATGCTCAATTTATTGCAGATGTCAGAAACAGCTCAAGTACTTTTACTGCTACTCTACTTGCATGTAACAAAGACAGCACTCTGTGCTGGGCCAGAAGGAATAAAAAATATTTTAAACCATACAGTACAGAGTTCCTGGAAATGGTGCATCTTTAGACATATTAGCAAGTCTTGCCAAATTTCAAATTAATTACTTCTGATTTTCTGAAGCAAACAAACAAAAAAATAGAAATCTACTTTCTAAACCAGTAAGGAATGACTTAGAGAATCTACTAATATATTACTTAGTCAATTTTCAATTTCCTTTAACTCTGTTATTATATGTATTTATTTTTCTGAAATATTTGCATATTGCTTATAATGAAATTTACAGCCCTACTAATAACATCACCATATGGCACGAAGAACATAGAAAAGCCTATTTTGAATTGCAGAGAAGAAATAACAAAGATTTAAAGCAATTTAAGTGGTTTTTGTAATATAACAAAGTAAGACTGACACAGAACATCCACACTGTATTTCATGCATAACTCTTATGCTATTTTCTAAATTAATAATAAAATCTCGGAAAGATTAACTTATTACAATTTTCTGTAATACCAATTTCACAAAAATACATCTCACAATATGCTGATGTTCTTCACAAGTTCAAAACATGTTTCATTCCAAATGAGTTACATTGTAAGTGTAAGAAAACAGCATCCTTCACAATTTGTGTTCCAAGTGGCCTATGCTTTCTTTAATGACAAAGAAACTTCTCAGTATATCTATCCTGTGGTGCCTGTGTGCACATACATCCAAGTACTACATATCAGGGCAGGCTGTCCAGCAGAGGGCTCCTTTGAAACAGAATGTGAAAAAGCAGGGAAAATCTTTCAATGTATAGACAATACAGAGATTACACAAGCATGATGTATGTTAAGGCCCAGCAATTATTTTAGCAAATCACCAACATAAAATGGTGCACTGATGTAAAAATTTTAAATCTTTTTTAATGAAGGAATTGCTTTCATGAAACCCATTGGATAAAAACATGGGAAACAAATGAATTTTCTTTAAAAAAACACTCTAGTCTTCACATTTTCCTTCGTTAAGGTATTGTCTGCCTATTAAGAATAATCAGTCTAACTATACTTTTATTTTTGTAATAAAGCAATATGTACAACTTGCAGAAACACTATCTATTGATCAGCTGCTTCTGTACACAATACCTAACCCAAGGAGAAATGGCATTTAACAAGTTTTTTTTATCTGATTTTCTTTCATGAAGAATAAAGAAACAGAGAACTGGAAGGCAGTACAGACCATCGTATTTACTTCTGCTCCACACAGCCATATTTTAGCATCCGCTCATAATCAACTTCCATTTTGTGCTAATTCCTGATAATGCTAATGTGCAAAAATCTTTTGATCTGCCTTCCAGAACTGTAAAATGCCACTGAGACATTAAGAGTGGTTTGTACATTTTATTTGCAGTTTCTGTTTTCTCATTTCTGCTCACAATTTAACTTATTGGGCAGTTATAAGAAAAATAATAACATTTTTAGTTATAAAGAACGTACAACAAGCCACTGGAAATAGTAAGCTAATCTGATCTTTCCTATTGATAGAAGTATACTAGTATAAAAGTATAGCAATGGTTGAAATACCTACAACAAATTTACAGAATCTATTTTTTCTTTGTTTCTAGAAGTCTAGATTTTTCTTTCAAAATTGGAAGAGATACACAAAAAAATACAAAGGAAAAGAAAGGAGTCTGAAGTCAGTTACGTGTCCAAACTCTCATCAGATAATGAAAATATTCAACTGTTAAAGAAAGTCAAATGTCAATTAATCTTAAGAACACAAGCCATGTTCTGTTTCTTACACTAAATATTACATTCTTACTTTTTCAGAAGTTCTGTCACATATCTGCTCACAGGTGAATAGAGTCAGGATTATAAGGGAGATTCTAAAGAGGATCCATATACATCCTACAGCTGAATATGCCTCATTCCATTCAGCTATTGTATCCATTAGAAATACAAAAGAGGAGTCACAACACAACACGATTCTCTTTTCTTTTGAATACATGCTGATAGGACTGATTCTGCTTGCTTCACTGTTAATTTCTCATGACTGCAATGATGCAGGACCAGGACCCAAAATGGACAATTTCAAAAATCAACTTGGAAAAACTGTGGCATTTAAGCACACAGGTTATTACAGAAGAATATATATAACCTATCTATCTATATATCTATAATGAGCAATCTTGTACAGAACTTACTGCATGAAAAAAACAGGATGTGGGTGAATATTGTGCAGATACATATTTTCTGGACTAAGAGAAGCTAGAAATTGAAAATTTTGGTATCCACGTTGATGCTGCTGAATGGCTATTAGGACTTAAGAGGTTGCTACTTGGCTCTTGAGAAATCAGTTGGGGATGAGGGAATTTGGTCACTCTGATGATCTCTGTATATTCTGTCCTGCAGGATTCTGACCCATGATCATTCCTGCATTACAGAATCCATCTGCTATCATCTGTGCCCCTTGCCAGTCCTGCCCCACACAGCCATAGCCAAAGCCGGAGCTGCACTTTGAATAGGGTATAATTTTGTAAAACTAAAGAAATAACTGTATTGTAACATGGGCTTCACACAAGTGAAAATGAAAGTATGTGGAAAGTAAACTTTTATCTTTACTGCAGACTTAAAAATTGCATAAACATGCTATATTTTCTTCCATATGAATATCACATTCTGGTATTTATGTTGCAACTAGCCAGACAACATTTGCTAATAACAGCTACTTTTAATACAACATATCAAACTGCTTAACCCCTTGGCTTGCCGGGCAGTTTAGAAGCTCCTACTGTGATGTTTTTGTTCTCACATATGCGCCAGTAAAGGCTGTCATGCTCCTCATTAAATAAACAGACATACATGCCAATTAATAATTTAATTTACAGGAAGAATCTTGACATAGAGCTAGGAGGTGAATTGCTAGCACCTTCTGAATTCTCTCATCTTAAAATAGCAAGCAAACAGGTTTTAGTCACACCTCCAAAGTTATGCCACATAAGAATACTGGTAAATTGTTAGTTCTGAATTTTTCTGTCATAATGAAAGTTGTCCATTACTATGTACACATAAGTAAAGGTATGGGCCTTAAAATAAATTCATACCTTTCAGTTTTGCAGATTACTCAACTTTTTTATGGCTCTAGATTTTGGCAGGATTGTGTTTGACATCTGTATCTTCATAGTTTTTTTTTATTTAGATTAATATTATTGTTTTAATATTCTAAATACAACATTACTGTTGCTATTTTGAAAAGCATTTTTCCTTTTAAATGTTCACCTGAATATGCAAATGTGCTTCAATTTTTCTATTCTCTTCCAGCAGCACAGAACATTTCTGACACTTGGTTTGGGAAGAGTCCCTTGAAATTCAAACTGTGCTTTAGGAAGGGACAGGTATCTCCTCTTGATGGAAACAGTTGGCTAAGAGCATCAAAATTATTTCTCCATCAGAAGCAGACACATAAACAGTTCTAATGGAAATATTTTGATAGTTTCTTATTTTTTTTTATTTGGGCATATTATTGCTGACTCTCCCTGCATTATGTTCCTGTTGTCTTGCCTTTCTTCCTCATCTACTCCAGCAGAACTTTGTCAGGGCTCTCATCAACATGTCCCATGACTTATGTCATCCCTTCTTTTACTGTCCTCAAACTATCATCTACCTTGTGTATTTATTTAAAAACTGTATTAAAATTATGCATTTCCTGAGTTAGTACCCTCTAATGTCATGAATACTGACACTTTCTCTCTGTTATCCTTTTCCTACTAATTGGGGTACAAGATACTTTTCCAGGTACTTTCTTGCCTATTTGCTTCCTTACTTCATCTAGTAATCACAGAACCACAGAATGGTAAGGGTTTGGAAGGAACCTCTAGAAATCATCTAGTCCAACCCCCCCGCTAAAGCAGGTTCACCTTGATCAGGTTGCACGGGAATACGTCCCAGCGGGTTTTGAAAATCTTCAGAGAAGGGGCCTCCACACTCTCCCTGGGCAGCCTGTGCCAGGCCTCCCTCACTCACATAGTAAAGAAGTTTTTCATGTTCAAGTGGAACATCCTGCTTGTGCCAAATACCCCTGGTCCTGTCACTGGGCACAACAGAAAAAAAGACTCGTCCTATTTTCTTGACATCTGCCCTGTAGGTATTTATGAGCATTGATGGGATCCACTCCTCCTCCATCCCCAGTCTTCTGATCCCTAGTCTTCTCCAGGTTAAGCAGCTCCAGGTCTCTCAGCTTTTCCAGTTCCCCGATCATCTTGGTAGCCCTTCATTGGACTCTCTCCAGAAGTTGCCTATATCTCTAGGGATCCCAGAACTGGACACAATACTCCAAATGTGGCCTTACTAGAGCAAAGTAGAGGGAGAGCAGAACCTCCCTTGACATGCTAGCCACACTCTTCTCAACGCAACCCAGGATGCCATTGGTCTTCTTCGCCATGAAAGCACATTGCAGGCACATGTTTATATTTATCTTCTGCCCTGTTCCACAAATCATAGCACTTCTGATATATCAAAATTATCTAAGTAAAACTCTATGCAATTTTACTTGCTGCAATTCATGCAAAACAGCTTTCTACCTGCACCTATGATGCCATCTTCCATTTTTACTTCAAATTCCTATTTGAAAGTGTCCTCTACTAATGAAGTTGTTACTGAAATCTGTAATGTAAAATCACCCTCCAGACCATTTTTTGTAATTTAGAAAGCCAACATTAGTTTATTGCAGCACTGGGTACACGGGGGAATCTCTCCTCCTATCATAGCATGCACATTGAGAAGTGCAAAAAACCTCTTTATATACATTATAGAAAATGAAATACCCTCCTACCCATTCCCCATGCAATACAAGGTGATATCTGACATGATTTGGGTGGAGAGTTGAGCAACAGAGTCATATATGTTTAGTATATACTCCTTTTAGCTCATTATCATACTTTAGGGTGTCAAAGGGGTGTTAAGTTTAAAATTACTTTCACAGTTAATGAAGCAAAGCTCTCTGCACATTGTGTCCTTGCTGAAACTGTTTTGAAGTTGATTGGTCCCATGGTTAATAGCCAAAACAGGACCATCTTGACACCATAAGGCTCCCTCCCCTGGCTGTTTCTCATGCTGATTTTGCAGGCCTCATGCTTGCAGGTGTCTGCACAACAGATAAGCAGGCACTAGCACTTTTAATACTTTTAACCCTTTGCTTGCAATTCTCTCTTCATTCATCATGCAACTCAAAGTCCAAATCATGCTATGAACTATGGTACTAAATAAGGAGTGGTAAATGAGGAGTCATCTATAGGAATCTCTGGAAATGAGGAGAGCTCTATAAGAATTCAAGGAGGGGTCTATGAGACTCTCTGGAGACTGGTATCAAATTTACATTAAAATCCACAACAGATGGGAAAGCTAAATGTTCTGTTGAATTCTACAGAGAAGTGATTTCTGCAATAAATGTTTCTGCTTAAGATCATTGAGAGGAAATGGCCTTCTCAAGACATTTTAGGGAGTGGTCCTGTTAATCTTACAGACCACTGATTAAATAGTTGAAAAGTTGTGAACTATCCGTGATTTCAAAACTTGTATCCACATAAGAGAACTAAGTCTTGATTGAAAGTAATTTTTTCACTGACAAGGTCTGCAAATTTGGCTTCTCTAGCCCAGGTTGTATTGATAGCATAAACATTCTCAATCAAAAAAATCTAGAAAAATACCTTTGAACCATTTGTCTCTTCTGCCTTAGTGCTCTCGTTATGATCTGTAATTATAGGCAAGCAGCAAGTCTTCTTGTTCAAAAAGCAAAAAGAAATAATGGGGAATTTACCTTAGGAATATTCCTGTCTCCCCAGTTCTTGATAGTTTCTGTCACTTACAGCACATTCACATAATTCAAAGCTCATAATGTCTCCATCTTTCTGGATTATCTGTCCATACTAGTACTTTGTTGCCCCTATCAAAGCTAGGAACTACTACAGTTTTGCAGTGAGATCAGCTAGTGTAGGAATGAAGCTCAAGGACATACCAGTATCAACATGTAGCCATTCAGTGTATTCAAGAAAGTGTCCATGACAAATTTGTAAGTATTTTTTTTAATACAGAAGAAAATGAACTCCCAGTGCATCAACTTTTCAAAGCACATCTAGGATAATCAAGAGAATGGAACAACGCAACAAAAAAGCATGATTTAAAATATTTCCATAGCATATAATCCTTTAATAAAGAACATGATAAAAGCTAGAGATAGCCACAAGTTCCAGAGATAATATAAATGTTACTTTAAATACCAAACTCTGACCTCAATTACATCCAAACAAAATCAGATCAGATTTTAGTTGCAGGTAAGCACTGAATGCTGCCCATTGCAAAAGCAATTCCCTTCTGTTTCAGTGAGCTGTTTAGTTTTGTTACAAAGAAGTGAATTTACAGGAGAGTACTATTTACTCATTTTTTGTATACAGTCTGATTTTACCAACAAAGTAACATGGAATTGTGATTATTTAAACCAGCACTTCACTACACAGAAGGCTATTCAAAGAACTGCTCTTGCCAGGCTTGTCGCAATGACTGACATTTTCTAATATCAAACTGGAAATAATATGGATATTTAATACTGCAGAGTTTACATCAAGTAGAAGAAAAGTGCTATTGTTTATCAGCAATCTACTTCTGATGGCATATATCTATAGAGACATAATTATTGCTGTGATGAGACAGATTATTGAATAATAAACACATCTGTACGATTTTCACAGTGTTTCATATCAGGTTATTTAAAAATCTTGTGAATTTCTAACTAATATTCTTAACTATTTTCTATGCTTTTCAGTTGATTTTTGACAAAAATTTACCTTTTAGATCTGTTATGCCACTCATGAATTTTTTACAATATCCATCTGTGCATTGCAATCTCTATTCTCCATGGCTCCACATTGTTTTGGCTAACTAACAAACCCATATGTTGCCTTAATGTATTTCTGCACATTGTTTGTGCTTTTGGAAAAGGAAAAAAAGAAAAAAAACCCACACCAAAAAGCCACAGGGAAAAACCACAGGCCTAAATAAGCTATAAGGAGTATCCACATACAGTTAGGCTGTCTTTACTGAGTCTGGAGACATTATGATTCTACTGCGACAAGCAACATTTGTCTTCATTTTGTCTGACTGTCCTCATGTGTTATTATTAGTGGCTGTCAGGCAGCAACAGAAAAAAAAAATAGCATCACTTGACTAAGAAGTTGAATGCATAAATGCAATAACTGCACACTGGTAGCTGAGGAGAGGATGTCTGTTAAGATGGTCTAAATGCAAAAACCCTCCTATAATTACATTTAAAAGGAAAAAACCCACATATCTGGCAAAACATAAGCATCCCTCCTCCCTTCTGCTTGCATAGCTAAATGAGGAACTAATTATAAATACAACTTAGCAGCATCTGAAGAACTTGCTTTGAGAACGTCCTTTCAAAATGTCAGTTTAGTTTAATGGCAAGAAAACAAATATGTTGGAATATTCACATCCAGCCATGTTTTTCTGATAACGTTGACAAATATGAGCATGTTAAAGATGAGTTCCTTATCATACAGAAGTTCATAGCAAAATCGATATAGGACTTTTAAAGACCAATGTACAAAACATAGTCTCAGGTTCTCAGGTGCTCCAAGTTTCTTTATAATAAATTTTTCTGTTGTAACATATAGTATGTAATAATTATAAATAGAAAATTATTTCTATAGCATGAAATAGTACATCCAGAAATGTATGCTGTAAGAAGGACTAACCATAAGTTTTCAGATGATGTATACAGACTATTTAAAAACTGATATCAGTTTATGATATTCTTAGCTTTAAAGTGATGTTATTTCTCTAAGAGTATGTATATTTTGAAAACACACAGACAGAAAGATTTGCAGACTGTCTTTTCTATAAGACTGCCAATATAAAATTAATCTGAGGAGTTCCAAAACTAACTGATATCCCACTAAACTTATTTCATTTAAGGATTAATAATCGAATGAATGTCACTACAGAGAACATTTTGTCTTCAGCAACACAAAAATAACAACTAAAAAAATCCCAAACCAAAATCAATGGTGAAATGTGGGTACCGCTGCAGTCAAATGCAAAATTTCTATTTACTTCAATGGAACTATTTCTATTGCAAGAAAGCAGGCAAACAAATTGTATCAGCAATCAAAATGGAATAATGCACAGCAGATAGTACTGACAACAGTGACCCATGAGCAGCCTTCAATGACACACAGCTGCCAGGATTTTTGCCACTACCTAAAAGATCTGGTGGCAGATCACCATTCACATTACCTAAGGAAAAGATGCCCAGCACTCAATGCTGCTCTTGTTTGTCTATTTCTTTTCTAGGTCCTTGGATAACTACTAAGTTCCAATTTCCAAAATTAACCTTCACTTTTAGCTGTTTTCCTCTGCAAGACTTCTACTATTTTTCTCTTTAAAATTTCACGCTCTAGCAGATCCAGAGGTGTGAGATAAAAAGGAAACTCTAGTTTACAGTTTTGTCATCAGTGGTTCAATCACTGAATTTTGTAATCTTGATCAGATTTCATACAAAGTTCAAAGTGATAGCAACTTCACTTACGCATGTCACAAAAGCTGTTCACCTTCACAAAGTGTATATACTAAGTGGAAATACACTGGAAAACGGATGCAGCCAGAGACTGAATAATTTACTCAGGAAAGACAAGAAGTCTGACATGAAGCCAAAAAGAACAATCCAATTCCTGATTTCTGATCCAGTTTTCTAAGCATAAATTGGTTGTACATTACACATGCTGAAAAGTTAGGTGTAAGCTTAACTATAAGAATCAGGAAGCGTGAACACATTGTCACAGCTTTTTTTCCTATTAGCACTGCGAATCCCAAAGCTGGAGCAAAAGAAAAAGGGACAGGAGGCACAAATCTGTTGGGCTGAGTAGCACTTTAGCCTATTTTCAGTAGAAAGATGAAATTATTTTCAAAAGTAAAATATATTTGATTGCTATCAATACAGAATTGAGACTGAGACAGAAAATACCTTGACCTACATATCCTATGTTTTAGCTGTGTTGACAAAACTTTTATTTAACTTAAAGAAGGAAAAAAGTTTCAATGAAATAAATGAGAAACAGTCATGGAAACCTACATGGCCATATTTACAGAGTTATTTTTCTGAATCACACTGAGGTAATTGCACAAGATTACACTATACAGAGCCATAAAACTGCATCCAATTTTTAACAGAACCAGACTCTTTGTGCCACGTACAGGAGACAGTAACAATCACTTTCATATTTCCTATTTACTGAAATGTCCTTGCATTCTTTGTTTTTCCTTCCTGATATCACACAAACTACTAGTGAACTGTACTTAAAAGAAACACCAAAATACAGTTAAAAAATATGAAGAAAGTGGTTTATCATTTTGGAGCAAGGATAGTTAAAAAGAAAAACTATATTTAAACTTAGAAAAAGGCTGAGGAAGTGGAAAGAAGTAAAAATTCAGCTAACCTCAACCTAATGAACAAGAACTTCCTATATTATCATCATGTACGGTGCTCTTGATTAAAATGAAAGTGAAACTAACAATATTCTTGCTAAGAATTCCATTTTCCTGATATTGGCCATGCAGCGTAAGATATCAAGACTCAAACTGCATTTTGAATTCCTAAACAGGATAGCATAGAGGTGTACTAACCTCTTTTGGGTTTCTCCTGTGTCAGGAAATCCCTTGCTTCAGTTCCATCTGGAATATGTTTGAATGAATTAAATGGGTTTAGCATTTCCTTGTCCACATGTGATACAACTGTCAATTAAATGACCAGTATCCTTATTCTCTGGGACGCAAACAGCTTCGTTCTGTGTCCTTCCATAGTTTTAATGTGAGTTCATGAGCTTTTCAGACTTAGTTCATCCCTCTAGTTCAGTAGCTGTTCCCAACTAATTGTATGCTTGGGCACTGCCATCAAGAGGGTTTTAACAATGTTCAAACTGAGGTTTGAACATTGGGTTTCACCTACTCTTGTTCTAGAATAAAAATGTTCACACATCAAGACAGACAATCAAGAGCAATTAATATGGAGCACATCCATGTGCAGACAAGAAATATGGTATTATAGTATGAAAAGAAAGCTCTTTCTGTAACATTTAGGGCTGATCCAATCCACAGCAAGTAAAGATGGGACAGGTGCATGAGTTTAGTCACATTTGTTATATTTTAGTTACAAAAAAATAGTTCACAGGAGTCTATGTCTTTTGTTATCATTTTTATTTGCTTAGATTTGGACTCTTCTCAAGCAAACATAAGTGGTATCAATAAGTTCATGACTAGGAATGAACATATTACTGCCTTTTTTAAAAACATTGTTTCTATGTATTGATGCTTGTCTGCAACAGTAGCAGAAAATGGGACCTGCACCTCAAAACTTACCTGTTCCCCAGTCAATTAACATATTAACTACATAAGAATGCACTTTAAACTATTTGATGTTACCTAAGCTATTTTGTTCTAGTTTTTTGTAGCACTGGTACTTTTTGTATTGCATCTCACTCAGCATTACAAGGGTGCAGAAAGATGTGGTTTCATCTTTCAGTGCACTCCAAGAGGCTACATTCTTCAGCCCCCTGCATCCCACCCCCTAGATGCCTGCCTTGCAATGGACTCTTGTATCACAGCCATATGTGCTCTTTTCTGAAGTGAGCTTTTAAGCTAAGCCAGAAAGCAGCTCTAATATTTCATTTTTCCATACTGCAGGAGAGGTTGCACTTACTGCCTATCACAGTACAATACTCCTCAAACTCCTCAATCACTTAAGTATTAAAAACCTTATACTCTTCTTGTGAAGAGCTGGAAAGAAATCTCAGTAACATAACCTTGTAAGAGCCTTTGGATTTTTTTTAGTCTTCATGATTTACTTTACTCACTGAGAAGAGCAATGAGCATTGAAAAATTTAAGGCACTTTTACATTAATTACTAATTCACGGATATTCTCAAGTTCTTTCTCATCTGTCTCCTGTCCTTCCCCGTACTTCTTCCCTCTTGCTTTTCCTTTTTTTTTTTTTTTTTTAATTCTATACCCTTTAAAAAAGGTACAGACCAGCTTCCTTTGGAGTAACTAAGAGTATTTTTTGCTTAGTTTATACTATTTTCACTTGGATTTGGTACAAATCATCTGTCACAGCTTAAAACCAGCTGACAATAACCAAACCACACAGCTATTCACTCCTCCCCACCTCAGCAGGATGGGGAGGAGAATAAAGAGGAAACTGTAGTCTTTGTAGGTTGAGATAAGGACAAGTTAATAGGTCAACACAGAGAGTAAGGAGCCAAGGAATACAGAAAACGAGCGATGCCCAGTGTAACTGCTCACTGCTCGCAGCCCGACTGACTGAGAAACTGCAGTTTCTAGCTGCACACAGCTGCCCTCATGTACTGAGCACAGCTACCCTTATGTATTGAGCGTGATCTCAGCATGATGACATCAGCATGGGAGAGAATCCTCTGGCCAGGTTCCCTTGCAGTGTGTGCAGAAAGTTAATCCTATCCCTGCCAAACCCAGGATATCACCTTTTGTTATAATTTGTGGAATTTTTACACACTTACAGAAATTCTCTTCTGTCTTTATACTTTAAACATTGTGCTTTCATTTCTCTTCACAACTGTCAAAAATTACCAAGATCTTTGGATTTTATGGTTAGGTTGAGCATATCAAACCAAATTCAGATGCCTACCTGCTCCTAATAATTTATGTTGGCTAGTCACTTCTGAAGGCTAAGAGTTCTGGATGGGGACAGAAAATCCATGCCAAAGAGCCTCCAATGGAATCTGAGCCAAACATTATATCATTGTGTCATCACCACATCATAGCACTGGGTAGAGGTCACTCAAATATGTTGGAAGAGAAAAGGAAGAAATTCAGGGGTAAGTTCTATGTCAGAAAAAGTGCTGAGCATGAAAAGTACCTAAGACACTCCATTGTTTGAAACTGCAAAAGGTCCAGATCAGACAGGTAAAAGTTTTCTAACATCCACCTTTTATCCAGAGCCGTAGGAGCTAGCAAGGCAACATTTAAAGTACAGGAAATTTTCAGAGAGCTATGTCAACTCTGAGTGACAAATCATCATTTGAAGAATAAGTTTTAGTCAGTGGCCATGTGCTCAGCTGACATCGCTCAGAAGAGCAGCTATATGCTGGAAGGCTACTAGGACTCCAGGAAGAAGCTGAAAGTGGAGACAGAACACAGTTCCCAACACCCTGGAATTGACATTGGCTGATGTGTGATGACAGGGGTGTGAATGCAAACAACAAAATCCCATATGTGCCAGCAACATGGCAAACAGAAAAGACTCACTGGAAATATCCCTGTAGGAATTATCACAAGCATAAACGTCAACTTATTTTCTGATTAAACCAAAGTTACATATGCAGAGACAACTACTCTAGTCAGACCTCAAAAAAGTACTAAGTATAAATGAAAAAGACCTGCAGTGAATTACATACCTTGCCACAAAACGTAATGAAATAAAATGGGTAATTGAGGTTTGTGAATGACAAAGGCTAAGGACATGGAGAGTCTCATTCTGACATGATGAAACCTTCTGAGCACTAAATGAATATGACCAGACAGGTATACAAATCTTTCTCTCAATCTTTTTCACTTTTTAGAACAAGTCTATATCCAGAGTTGAAAAGTAACAGAAACAAATATATATTAGCTGAAATGTCATCAATCACAAAATTCACTGGCAACAGCAAACAAAACAAAATCCACCCCCAGTCCTGCGTAAGAACTACAGAATATCTCATTCTGAAGGTTCTTATTTTTGGCATATATTGAAACCAAACTTCCAGAGTGCACATCTGAAACAATGATTTAATGAAGGAATACATGAGATTTAGCTACTGATCTGGGAGGATTGTTTTAGAACAGATGAATGTGGAACTCACTTGGAATTAGGAAACATTACATATTAAGTAGAGCACCAACAGTGAAAAGTGCACTAGGACCTCAGCTTACACAGTTTTATTAAATGCTGTTACCAAATAAATCCAGAGACATATTTATAACAGTGCAGGGCTGTTATTCAGTTCGATTTTTGAGACTCCAGTTGTTCATTTTATTTTCATATTGCATATGTGGAATAGTGTGCTCATCTAAACCCAGCTGAATACACAGAGACTGGATGGTCTCCTACAGTCATCTGAGACTATCAAGTTATCGACAACTCAGAGACAACTGTCACTGTAACATTTGATGAATAGACAGCCTGATACAAGAAATTTACAGAAGCAAAGGTAATAGTTTGTCTGTGTGTAAACTCTCTATGTGCATAGTGTCACAGAGCTGTAAGTGAAGTAATGTAAAGACGAGGAGAATCACAACCCTTTGTGAAATGTTTCAAGCAAACATTGAAGTATCAGGAATTTGAGCTGACGAGAGTCAAGTAAATACTGTCAGCTTATAAAAACAAGGTGATTCCCTGGATAGGAGAATACCCATACAGCCTCAAAGCTCCCATGCGTATGTAAACATTGTGTGTAAATATTTGGTTGAAGGTTTCACTATAGTGAGCTTTTGCTGTCCCAGAGTGTGGGTGTTGTCTAGAAACCTAAGATCAGGAATGACATGATCTCATCTCCCATTACTTAGATAACTGCATTTGATGCATGCCTCAGGGAAATTGAAATGATCTTGGCAGAGGATAAAACAGAGGATTCAAATGTGCTCTTTAACTGATGATCTGGACTTTGAGAATGAACTCCCATCTGAGTTCACATAGACTTCTAAATATCAGACAGGAGTTGATAGAAATAAGATTCAAGGGACCACAGATGCAGTTAGTGTCAAGATATTTAAGTTTCTGTTTAGGACATTTTTCAGTGGATTTTATTTGCTTGCAATTTAGAGCATCTGAGTGCATGGGATTGAGTCATTTCATGAAAGTTACAAGCTGTTAAAAGGAATGGAGACATGAGTTTGGTTATTCTTTCTGGAGCCTTTCAGATGCATTCCACAGGCCAAAGGTAAGGGACAGTTCATAAAATTGTATAGTACATGATGTTCTTATCAAGAAGGATACATTTTGGACACTACTTTCATTGCTTATGGTTTGCCAGAGAATACAGGCATGTCTTTCATACATAATGAAAAGAGTCACATTTTTAGAAGATTGTCTAATCCTCCTGATTTTGTTCTACAAGGTGAGACTGTTAAAGGAGCACAGAGTGGCCTTTTGGTCAGACAATATGAGAAGTATGCTGCAATTAATAGGCAGACAGCAGAATCAGAAGCAGTGATTAAATTATAAAGAGTTTTTTTCCTAAGGTGTTTGATCCTCAATATATCTTTTAGGACTAAGCATGTGCCTAGGATTTGTAATTATTCACTTAATTATTCACTGGTCTGGCTTCAGTATTCTGGCTTCTGAAGAGAGTAAGCAATGCTGTCAAGTATATGGGATCATCAGTTATTAAAA
Source organism: Colius striatus (assembly GCF_028858725.1). Classification (NCBI taxonomy): domain Eukaryota; kingdom Metazoa; phylum Chordata; class Aves; order Coliiformes; family Coliidae; genus Colius; species Colius striatus. The sequence continues at coordinate 18,644,706 of NC_084764.1, read as the reverse complement.
CCAATTTAAGAAATTTGGGGCTAGAAGTGCAAATGGTTGAACCTGCAAAAAGATGGCTAGTCTCAGTGCAAAACTCTATTTTGTTTCCATGATTACCTTCAGAAGCTGCTTTAGTCTTTGACATTACTTCAAAAGCAATACGGGGTAGAGTTCCACTCAGAGACTACCACGATGAGCGTCTATCCAATCTAAGATCTAGACTGTATTAAGAGCTGAAAAACCACTTCAGAAAAAGTGAAAATTTGACAGTGTCAAGTTATTCCAAATAGAGCTATGTTTTTATAAGAAAACTTGACCAGAAAGAATTTATAAGAAATTATTTAATATGCACTTGTATACGTTAGAAACCTAACATCAGTATTCCCTAGTACCTAACTACAGAAACATTTCATATGATAGCCTCTATAGTAGTAAGAAAGAGCAGAGTAGCATTATTACACCCTTATCCATACTACATATCACTTCTACTAGGCTGACATAAAGATTGTCACGACAGTTGCATGTAAATTCTAGAAGGGCTTTTGTACCTATTCTTTCAGGACAGCATTTAACAAGGCATCTCTGCCTATTCATCACACAATAGCCACTAGCAAGTAAAATTTTAGAATCGTCATCAGAATGATTGACATTTAATTTCCAGAACTGCAGAAAGGACTGTAGTTGTTACTAGCTATTGCCACAAAATCCTCCTATTCGTGCCAGCTGTTTAAGTAGATTGAGTATGATTACCAAAATTATGAAACATTGATAGAGAGATGAATAAGTGTGTGGCAAAATACAGTTACTTGTTCTGATTTGGACAGTTACAACCATGGGGTTTGGGTCAATGTATTCCAGATACATTTTTCATAGAAAGGACATGGAATGAGTTTCTTCACGGATAATGTGTTTCCTCCTCTAGTTTAGGATTTACTCACTTGTGATTCTGGCAACCGAATGAAGACTAGGCAACTCCTCCTCATCAACTAAATGCTTAATAACCAGAGGGCACATAAATATCAGCCACTATCTGTCATGACTAGCAGAGGTATCTTTTTGTACGCTGAGAACCATTCCAGATCCACAATAGGACGCAAACATATTGCTGACCCAAACTCCTTGAACTAAGTGTTTTAGAAAATCTAAAGCTGTAGTTGATTGCAATTACATTTTTGAAGCGTAAATCTCTGCCAGGGGCAGGCAGGAAACACTGACATAACTTTTTTTTCCTATCTCATCTCTTCAAGCGTGTGGAAAGTGAGGTGAGTCTCTACATATTTCATTTTCTACTACTAAGATGAGAACAGTGATTGTGGAGTGACATTTGGAGCTGGAACCAAGTAAACTATGACTCAACTTTTCCTGATTTCAGATTGAGATTATTTTCAATCAGCCTCTGAAGATTAGGCTACAGCACATGCAGGAAGCACCTATAGTTTGACAGAATTAAATACAGACTGATATTGACTTAAAGACAGAAGGATGGAATGCAACCACAAGAAAAGGCTGTGAGGAAGAAGTTGGGGGTATTGGTTGTATGTTGACTTTTATATGAACTGCAAGAAGCTAGGAGTTTTAAGGGGTTAAAAAAACTCCCTCAAACCTGAGCAGCTATGCTTTCCTGCATCTACCGATATGGGATAACAGGTCTATAGCTAGTCACTTTCAGATCTGAGTGTTCTTCCTTATCAAGGATGGACTATACTAACATTTTTAAGGGACAGAGCTAGTCTTTGTCTCTTGTATACAATGACAGTCACTAGGCACAACACAAGAATTAAAGCATATTGAGAAATTCTAGACTTAAAACATACAAAATGTCAGAATTAACGTTGCTTGGGAAGAGTTGATCTTTCCCCTCCCCCCAAGTATAATCATAATGACACAAATTTTAATTACCAGACCTTATAATAATTTTTCCACAGCAGCCCCCTGCCTTGCTCGAAGCCCAAAATAAATACGGCTCAGAGAAAGAGACAGCTCTTCAATATTTCTATCCTTAACATGCTATTACTGGCCTCTGTTTTATTTACTGCACACCATCAAATGCCTGCAGTGAATGTAGAATTGTTTATTTCCTCATGGTGTTTCTAGAGTGCTCATCACCACAGAATCTTCATGCCTCGTAAACATTAATAAATTCATCTCCACTATGAGATGAGAGTTTTATTATCTCCATTTTACAGGTGGGGAAATCAAGACAAAGAGACTTCCCAGAGGTCAAAAAGTTAATAGGTAACACAGTCAGCACTGGAACACAGAACCACATTACATCTAAGTGTCTGGTCTAGAGAGTTGAGTGCAGTGTCCTACTACTAGTACTTCCTAGCATGAACTCTCAACATAGTTCAGCTGTTACACTGTGATTTCTCCATACCTGCCTCTGTGACCTTGAACTGATGTCAAAGAATTGAGGAATGTACAATTAGTGGCCTCCTGCCAAGATTTTTAACATTTTAGTTTAAATAACTCAGCATTGTATAAAAATCTGGAGGAAACACGGATCAAAATAAGGTCGCTCATGCAACGTGAACCTCCATCATTCATGAGACCAATCTTTTTCTTCCTAAAACGTCATCTTTTCTTTTCCTCTATGTAGTTTAATTACTTGAGAAAACAATAATAATTAAAGTATCCTCTAAATGTATCTTCTACACAATCACAACTTCTTTTCTCTCTTGTGTATATAGAATAATAACAGAGAACTTGAGTACAAAACAGTGTGTGATCGTGTCACTGAAGACTATATCATAAACCATACAGGTAAGAGGAACAAATCAAGGTTGTGCAGATAACCATAAATCCAATATTGCTTCAGCTTCTGATACCTGACTTTCTAACACAGTTGCTATTCTTTTAGCGGTGGCTTTGAAGCTTGTTGGTCTTTTTTTAGTATGAAAAAAGTAACACAAATTCAACTGCATGCAATAACATGCAAGACAAGCTTGCATACCAGAGGTGCTGAAAACCTGACATTGGAACTTGAGAGTGTATCTCGAGCTGAAGGATTAACTGCACTGTTGACAACAGGAGACAGTTGCTGCTCTAGGGAAGAAGAAATGGAAAGCTGTTGGCTATGGTCTGCTTTTACCCGCATTTCTTTTTGCCCATTACCCAGACGTAGTAAGCTCAGATGCTCTTGTTGCTGTGTGTTATAGCCTTAGTCTTTTATTAGAATAAGCACTGATAAATATTTTGAATTGTTCTGGAACAGAATGGTGACAAATACTTGATGAAATTTGAGTACATGCCCCTACCAGTTCTACTCAGAGTTTATACATCTGTTCAATCAGTATCTTGACAGCTTGCCACACAACTGCCAATAGAAAAGGTAACAGAAAGTTATGGACCATTTTTTCCTTCAAAAATATATGTTTTGGACAAAGTAGATGGAATTTCAGTATTAAAAAAAAAAGAAGACACTTCTTCAGCCACGGAGTTTTAGCCCTTTCAGTCCTTCTTTCAAACAACGTAAGTGTTAAGGGCTCTTAAAATAACGATGAATAAAGCAGAAGCAAGTCCTATAATTAAAGGTATTAAGCCTCATAAGTATGGGCAGCAATTTACTGGCTATCTATTATGAGCAGGTTTTGAAACTGATTGAACCAGAGTCTGTCTTAGAAGCACTGCTCCCACAGTTTCCTTCAAAAAATTCAATGTAATATGATATCGCCAGACTGGACTCCATGGCACACGCACACACACAGTGGCAGCCAGCCATCATGGGGATTATCTAATATCACCTAGGGATCATTTAATTATTTAATACCACTCAGCTGAAATGAAATATCCTTGCTGTTCTGGGAGAGCAGTATTACAATCAGTGCAGAAAAGATCTACAAAACCCAGGAAAGAAATTGTTTTGTCAAAAGTTTTCACATTTTTAGAAGATCTAGACTTTACAATTGTCTTAACTAAAATCTATCTGAAACTGAAAAAAGTTTATTTTCCAAGTGGTGATGAAGTCATCTTTCCCAGGTGAATATCATTTTGAGTAGTACACTGAAACAAATATGATTACCATTAGATCACATGATATAGTTAAGTGTCACTATTTCTCCCGTTTGCATAATGGTTAACGAAACAAGAAGTTTGCATGTATGCAAAAACTGAAGTTCCCATTCTCACAGATTTAAGGGGAAGTACAACAGGTTAGTAGTTAAAAAAAAACAAAATAGAGACCAAATAGACCATGTGGGTTCTACCCTATTATTTAAAGGCAACAGTTTATAGCTTTTAACATTCTGTTTCTTTTCCAGGTATAACATGTAGAGCTGCATTTGCAAGACCAGATAACATGAACAAAGATTAAAATAGTGTCAGTGTCCATTTATGATCCTACAATTCTAAGGTGTCAGTTAACAAAGAAATTGAATACAAAACATGTAGAGGATAAAAGGAAACAAAAAAAAAAAAGAAAGGAAAAAAAAAGGCCAAATCTACAGGCAAAAAATGTAGCTTTATGAAAGTGGCATGACTGACATAAGCTATTTACCATTTTATCAGTGATTGAATAATAGAAGCAGGTGTTCCTACTGGTCTAGGCGGAATGCTCTCGCTAAACATTTTCTAAATCTATCACTCTTGTATCAGTGATGTATTGTGTTGCTGTATTTTCCAGGGCCGAAGTTACAAAATAAATTTGCAATATACCAGCTTAGAATCAACTAGCAATGCTTATATCTCAGGTATTGTAAGCTATTAATTCCTCATTTAGGGGAAAATTAATTCAATTCCTCCAATGAGATAGTGTATTTCCTTAAAATGTTTATGTACAGCATCTAGCATACTGCCTGTATGTAAACACTATTTTCTCACAGACTTCAAGAAGAAAGAGAAGTAATAAAATGATTAAAAATGACCTATCTATATGTTTTAAAACTCTATAGCTTTCACATGCAGTAATGAATACTCCTAAACAGATTTAGGAATATTTCTAGTACATACTTACTTTTCTTTTTTTTCTAATTAAAAAAAGGTTGACACAAAGGAAGCATTGATCTAATATGTGCTGAAATATTATTTATACCTATTTTTTTGATGCATCCATTGCAGGGGTTCATTATACAAGACCAGACACCAATATGATGTGCATCGACTCCAAATTTATTGCCACATAATCATCACTTATATACTTTTCCAAATGCTATATACGTGCCACAATTCATGATAATTAGTTAATACTAAAGATTATGTGCTATGCATAAGGTCTCAAAGTTTCAATTTTGTAACAATTTAGACACCAACCTCATTGTGCTTAAACACCAACCTTATTGAACTTAAAATATCACCCCATCTATTTGGCCTTCAGTTACTTTTCTCTCACACTAGGCTATGGTTATGCTTATATTTTACTTAGCCTTATACTATTGTTAGTTACATATGTAGCAATTTGTTAGTCACATAGATGCGATCACACAATGCTTAATTGAATGTTCTATCCTGTCTTCTTGTTTTGACCTTGCCTCTGTTACAGTCTATCGTTTAGGTTTTCTCCTTGCTCAAGCTTGCTGTCACATAGGCATTCTTTTCTTTTTCTGCTGCCGAAGGTGATTCAAAGACGAACTGCTAACTTCCTCCGTCTTTATCTAACTCCATATCGTTCATTATAGCCCAGGTCCCAACAATCCATCACCAAGCAGCAAAGATGGTAATGGCACACATACACAAGCATTTTTAGCTTCGTAAAGTATCAGGTCTCTTTATATCTACATTAATGCTGCTTTTAGGAGCAAAGATGATTTTTTTTTCATCCACCATCCCTTCCTGTAACAAAGACTATTTCTTTCAAACACTGCAGTTGATAATAAAGTGCCTTATATATATTTATTTTTTGCATTTTATTCTTCAATCTATAATTCGGTAACATACAACTGTTTAAGAAAATTATCAAAACAATAACACTCTTTAAAAATACTTTTTTTATTAACAGTTCATTGACACTTTGAGGTAGTTCTATATATTGTTATCTCTCATACCTGTGAAAGCACAGGTATAGCCACATACTTCAGGAGCAACCAAAAAAGTACTTATTCATAGAAAGCAAAATAAAAATGTCAGATCTGATTAATTCAATTTTCTATATCAAGAAAAGAAAACAATCTAGTAGGACTATTTGTGGAAAAAGAGAGAATGAGTAAAACAAAATTAGTTCAACAGTAAAGTTGAAAGTGGGTTTAAATTTATACACTGTACCAGCTAGAGCTCTGAACACTTGGAGCAGATTAACAGCTATCACAGATTTTTGTCAGATTTTGATTTCAATGTGTGTGGTGAATTAGTTTCTTTCTCCAAATAAACCTCAAGTTCATCCAAAAAAAAAATATTGTCTTCAAAGATAAGAATAACTTTAAACTCATAATTCAAACTTTACCTTCCTAAAGTACATCTGTACAGTGCTCAACGATGTGGCAATGCTTTAATTTGATACTTTCTTATCAAATTAAATATGTTCTAAGTGCTCTTGTCATTCCTCCAATCTTTATTCACCATACCTAATGTGCCTGGTTATTTACCACTTCACAATATTTGCACTTACATTTTATTTGCTACTGTTGAATCTATTGTTATTGTATGCAACTTCAAAAATGCTATCTCCTCTGACTGCTTCTTAGTCTTACGTGACACTATTTGACACTTTAAGGCACAATAGAGCATGTAAAAATTAACCCACAAGTCTTTGATTTATATAAAGCTAATAAGAACAGTGCACTATAGCTCTACACAGACTGAAAGCCTTCCCCATCGTATATATGGCCAATGAGCTGCTGCTGTCTTGAAGGAGACCTTTGATTTCATTGGTGCTTCAAGCATTGAAATTTGGCATATAGTGCAACACATATCCACATTACTCTATAGAATTCTATCTGAAAATAAGAGCATCTTTTTGATTAAGCAATGAGGGTTTTTTTTTTAAAAAAAAAAACCCAACATTTTTCTGTGGAAAGTTTAAAGCAAAGAAATGAAAACCCTATCTCATATTTTTCTTAGACAGACAGATGAAAAACTGTGCTCACCTTCCCTCTTAATCCTCTGCCACCCACCTTCTACGCTGAACACCTTTAGTTTCAGCCCAGAGAAATTATTATTTTGTGCAAATAGTTTCTGTTGTCTTCTTTAAAAATCCCCCCCGCACTCTTCCATCTGTATCTGCATAGAGTCCACTGAAGTGGGAATACTGCTCCAGAGCTCCCATGGGGCTAGAAAGCAAAGGCTGGAATGGAAAGGTGTAGAGACACAGAGAGACCCTTAATGGGTCTATGTGACTATTCTGTCTGTTTGCCTAAGAGTGTGTATTGGATGGAGGTATTTGCTGTATCTGATGGCCTTCTTTCAAATGTATGAGTAGTGCATATGCGTGCTCTTTTTGCAGAGCTTTCACACTCCATGGATCTCAGCATCATACACAGAATTACAGAATTATTCAGGCTGGAAAAGACCTTTAAGATCATCAAATCCAACTCTTTACCTAGCACCACCAAGTCTACTTCTCTGGGCAGCCTGTTCCTATCCATGACACCCCTTTTGGTAAAGAATATTTTCCTAATATCCAGTCTAAACCTCCCTTGGTGCAACTTGAGGTCATTTTCTCTTGTCCTAAAGTTTGTTGTTTGGGAGAAGAGATCAATATCCACATTGTCACAACCTCCTTTCAGGTAGCTGTAGAGAGCAATAAGGCCTTCCCTCATCCTCCTTTTCTCTAGGCTAAACAACCACAGTTGCCTCAGTGGCCCCTCGTATGACTTGTGCTCCAGACCCTTCAACAACACACATTATTACCTTTTCCAAGGGAATTCAGGGGGTTTGAGTATGAAAGCTTGCAAGACACCATGTTTTGAAGTAGAAGCAAACCTCAGTAACCAGAAAAAGGAAGCATTCCTTTTTCGTGAACAGAATTTCCAACCTGAGATTGATAACTGTTTCCTAACAAAATACTATCATGTAGAAGCTAGTGTGTTTTCACTGTTTTTATGAGAACCACCTATGTGATCGATTTTTTTCCCAGGGAGTACTTTCAATTAAAAAAAATCCTTACAAACTCTAACTATAGGTTCTTAACCAAGCAGATATGTATATCATTCTATGCAGAGAACAACTGTTCTTTCTTTCTCAGTACATTAGAGTGTGATTTAACCTGTGCATGCAGTAAAAGTCATAGAGTTAGCAAACATCTTTTTAATTCCTGGATCATTTTACTGTGTTGCTTACTACTTCATGATTCCTAGAGAATAGCTTAAAGTTTTATGAACATTCAACCTAAATTTCTATTAGACTAAGTCAATCACCTGTTACATGTGTCTCTAACAACTCTCTTGGAATACACTAGAGGTGACTCAATTAAATTAGCTTAAAATGTGTGGTTATTCTTGCCCAATAAAACACTTTACTGAGAGTCTTTTGTGTTCAAACCCAACCTTGGTAGCAATCCATTTCCAGTTACAAGTCAAGACAGCACAAGCCCTTAATGTTCTAATAAACAAATGGTTTAACAATTGGGAGCTAATTGTCACAGTAGGACAGCCTAGGAAGCTTCTAATCACGCCTGTATTGTCACAATTCATTTTCATATTGTAGCAAAATAATAACCTCAGGAGCCCTTTTGAATGAAAAGAATTCTCATGTTATACTCATAGATGCTCTATCTATGCACTTTAAATCAGATTCAGTAATTTTAGACCACCTTAATCTCTTCCAAATCAACAGTCAACATTTTTTTGCTATATGTAAGAATGACACTTCAGCAATAAAATCCCATTTCCAAAAAATGTATGGTAACATTCAGTGGCAAATTACTTGTAATATTTTACAGATTTACTCCACTACACGTTTTCTACAAATGTTACAAAATCAGCACTTATTTAAACCATAGGCATGTTTATAGACAAGCAGATATTATACATCATAGCCAGGATCCAACTGGTAAAATATCTTACTTGCAAAGAGATATCTCTTCTAGGACTATGCTAATAAATCCAAACCTAACTTCCAATGTATCTAAATTCAGGATAAAGTAGTGCTTCAGATTTTTTTTTTAAATAAAAGATTTTCCATTCAATCTTACCTTCTCCATGTTTTTCTTAACTTACATTCAACTAATCCTATAAAACTACTAAGATTTTTAACAAAATTATAAACATTATCAGACAACCCATTAAAAAAGTTAAGAAGAGACCCTTCTACACAAGACCTTAAAAAAAGAGAACTAGTTAAAGCAACACCTTCAAAAAGTCAGGAAAAAAAAAAAAGTTGCAAAAAACTCCTCTGAAGCGTCTAGTGTTCACAATTGCCCACATAACAAATATGTTTGCCAGTTTGACGTGACTCGCAGTCTTTGCTTTCAAAAAGTTTGGGATATGATAGAAGAGTGCCAGACACTAAAACTCAGTTGCCTTATTAGAGATATCTGAAAAGCTTGCAAGACACAACTACTTTGACTGACTTGGGAGTATTTGGTCTCTTATATAGACACTTACTTTGTCCTGTCTTTTTTTAACTAACAGAAGTCAGAAAATTGAAAAGGTCATATATTCAAATGGCTTCCTTTCAGGGAAGAAATGATACGCCAACTAAAAAAAATAGTTAAAATTATTCCCAGATTGGTTTGCAGATGCAAGTTGTGTCCCTAACAATTCATTCTGGACACAATATTTAGATGTGATTTTTTTTTTTTTTTTGCTCCACTTATGAGAAAATGTCTAAATTATATTTTCTGCCCCAAGTCAAGACTGTTATGGAAAATTCTAATTATTAAACCATCCCTATTGGAATTTCACAATAAATTCCAAAGAAGAAAGCAATTTTGTCAACTATGTTTTCAGAGAGCATGTTTAATCTCATCTCTTACTGTACTTATTTGAGTAAGTGCATCCATACTAGTAAGAACATATACTTAAGAACCAAATGGAGTCTCCTATTTATAATTTCTCCTTGTAAAAGACAAATTACTCAAACCTGAAGACTTATTCTATGTTGATTTCATATTTCTTATTATGACAAACATGTAAAACCTAAGTGTTTAATTTTGCAAAGTTTGCCAATTACTGTCCCCAGTAATTTTAAAATTTAAAGTAAACTGACAATTATATTGAAAAATCATCTAAATATGCTTTTAATCCCTTGTTCCATCAAAACCAAACCAAAACAAATGTAACACCAAATCTCAAAACAAAGAATACCACTTGTTACTATCCCAGAAGTTTCTAGGTAATGAAAAAAAAAAAAAATCTCAGGACGACTGCCCTTTATGGACTTGATCTCTTGACCCTGGCTTCAAGGCAGTTGTTGGTTTCGAACTTCATGCATTTCTGCCTGGGCTTTCCGCATCTTAAATATTCTAGCTGGTGTTTTTCCCACTGGTTTTTAGAAAATAACTATTGTTTTAAAAATAAGAAGTGTCTCAAAGACTAATCATAGAGGAAATAAGAAAATGAGATAGATGGACAGCCAGAAAATGTCATTAAGTCAGGACAACATCATAAGCCTAGAATCAATACACAGAATCAAAATATTATTTGGACACCACTCTGCAGTATGAAATGAAATTTTTTCTAAAGAGGACTTGCAGCCTTTAAACAAAAACAACGGAGATTATTTTATTTTATAAAATTTTAGTTTTGATTTGTATTATTAAGTTTTGTTAAACACAGTACATGTACTAAGTTTCCTAGATTGTGTGGAGTAAACAATGACGTTCAGCAGTCTAGAGGAAAAAATATATATAGTACGCCCCTCTGGTGAAACAGTTTTTAAATTCTAATAGAATTTCAAGGTTATTATCTATTTCAGATCAACACTGGAGGTCAGAGTTCACAGCAGCCAGAATTTACAAACCTCCAATGGGTTTTGATTGACAGCAATCAGCATCTCTTCAGCATCACTGAGGGAACAAAGTACAGGTCAAGACAGCAGGCGATTTCATCTGTCATTTTTAATTATCTAAATGATATTCACAGACAAAACCTTTCCCATCCATCAGGGCATCACATTACCATAGACAATGTTTGTTTAAAGAAGAGGCCATAAAATCAAACAATTATGAATGCAGACAAGCCTTGCTATTGACTGCATAAATAATCAAGTGAGATTTCCAAAACTCTCTGCTAATGAATTGGTAGATTGCTGGCAGGAAGTGGCAAGTAATAATACTGACAACAATCTAATGTTCTTATTGACTTTTACTAAAGCTTCGCTACAGTAGCAAAGATCCGAAAATGACGTCAAGTAAGGTTTCCATAGGAGCCGTATTGATATCAGTACACTGCTAAAATACAAGTAGTTAACTCCTGACCTTACAGTAGGACCAGTAATCCCCTGAGAGAGCTGAAACACTAGCAGTACAATACATCACGAGCTGAGCCAACAGCCTCAGGGCTCCAACAATGTTACTGCATAGGCAACAACCCCTTCTTTTGCCATGTACAAGAGTCTAATCCACAATAGTTCAGCTACAATCCCTGATATTAACTCCATTTGAGTCTGTTGTACAAGTAAATAAGCATCTGTAAACTGAGACTGAAAAGTATGCATCCAATATTGTAATGAAAATTATGATGTGCAGAATACAGCCTGTTGGAATGGATCCAGCTTTCTCATCTTGATGTCTCCAACAGGCTAACAAAAGTCACATAGAGTTTAAAGGCCAGAATCAGAGATTACATAAATCACCATAAGTCTGTTGCTCCATATCATGCCTACATGTTATTAACTACAAACATAGGTAACTAATAGGTGCAAATGTTAATGACAGTATTGGCTTCATTAATCAGAAAAAGGAGAAAATTATCTTTTCTGCTTAAGGCCAACATGTCAAAACTCGTAAAAGTCTCTTTCCCAGGTTCTAATAAACTGAGACTTCTTTGAGGGGAAAAAAACACAAAAAACAAGGGCACAGAAAGATGATACTTGAAATATGCAGACTGTCTCCATTCAGTGGGGCGAAGCTTAAGATGAGGCCTCATCCAGAGTACTGTGTCCAGTTCTGGGCTCCTCAGCTCAAGAGGGACAGAGAACTTCTGGAGAGAGTCCAGCACAGGGCCACCAAGATGATCAGGGGACTGGAACATCTTTCATATGAGGAAAGGCTGCGGGAACTGGGGCTGTTTAGTCTGGAGGAGACTGAGGGGAGATCTCGTTAATATTTACAAATATCTAAAGGGTGGGTATCAGGAGGTTGGGATACCCCTTTTTCTATAGTAGGAAGGACAAGGGGTAATGGGATGAAGCTGGAACACAAAAAGTTCCACTTAAACATAAAAAAAACCTATTTCACTGTGAGGGTGAGGGAGCCCTGGCACAGGCTTCCCAGAGGGGTTGTAGAGGCTCCTTCCTTGGTGGTCTTCAAGATCCACCTGGACATGTTCCTATGTAACCTGATCTAGGCGAACCTGCTTCTGCAGGGGGGTTGGGCTAGATGATCTCTAAAGGTCCCTTCTAACCCCTACCATTCTATGATTCTATGTCTTTTCTCCCACTAGGAAATACTGGAGAAGGACTACCTCTGGGTAAAGGATAAAGGAGTAAAGGACGCCACATCTACTGTGAAGACTACAATGTTGGTAGGCATACAACAAAATAGTGAGAGATTTTTTGCAAAGCCCATGACAATGGTTATTGAGAGAGAGAACAGCAGAAACATTTCCCCTTGCTACCACCTGTAGACCAGTTTGCTGTTAGAATATAATTCTAGTTTCTTTCACCTGAAAGCATATCACTAATGCTGTTAAATCTCACACTTCTCCTCCATATGATGTCCCTGGAACCGGTCTGGCAAACACTATGGAGCAAAAAAACCTAGTCTTGTACTTTATCAGTAATTTTTCCTGCCAAATAAAATAAGCCAATCTAGGTCTGCAAAATCTTTAACTGCCAGATGTGTTTCAGGGACTGCCCTTCATATCCATTTTGCCTGAGCAAGCCCAGACTAGTTCACTGATAATCTCATACTAGCTCTGTCATATTTCTTCAAATCTTTATTAGCTCTTAATGATCTTTCACCAGAAATGGGACGGATCTCTATGGGATTCCGAAAAGTAAGGTTTTAATAGGAGAAATGGAAAAAACTCAAGATCTAGAGAGATAAAGACTATTATTATATTTTAGCTTGGCTCACAGAAAGAAAAAGAAAAAAAAAATAAAGCCATGTCTAATTAGTAATATACCTCCTAGTCTAAAAAATTTGTGGAAAACTTTCCCTTCCCCTCAGTCCCACTTCCTTCCATACTTTTTTTTACTCTTGCTGAGCTTGGTCATAAAGACTAAACAGATACTGCAGACTGTATCTTTATACTGTGATTTTCCCCCTTGAACACATAATTGGTGATGAATGCAAGGCATCATTTTTACAAAGTCTTGTGGAACGACATATTTTTAAAAACTCACTCAGAATTTCTTCTCAGTAGGTAATACAGTATGGCTTGCTTTCTCACACTGGTAACCACATTACAGAAACATTAAGATTGTAGTAATGGCTTACAGCTCCTAGAACTGCGTCTTTTAGTTCTAGTTCTACAGTTTGGAGTTTCAGGAATGCCTGGTCAATATTTGTTCTCATCAGCTTGCATAGGTGATTGTGATACCCTAAATTCACCACTAATGGATGTCTGATAAAATATAATGGTTTTATGTCAATAGAAGTCAGTCTAGATCTGACTGGAGTCAAAGCACTGCCAACTTAAATAAAAACCACAGTTCAACATTTCAAACTAAAGAAAAAATTTTGTATGTAGAGGTAAATTAACTCTCAGTTCAGATTTGGATAACTTCACTGTAGCTGTATATTTCAATGTAAGAGAGAGGCATGTAATCCAAATTTACATTCATGATTCTGCGCCATGGAAATATCTGTTTCTAGAAAAGTTAGATATATATATCTGATATATAACCAATAACTGCACCAAAATGATTCTAACTATAGGTGTTTCTATATAAGATACCTTTAGCAACCAATACTAAAATTGTATACACAATAACTTGGTAACAGCTTGGTATAAGACAAGCAGTGACACTTCCCAAATATGAAGAAATCTGGTCTATGCATTTCACAAGGAAGTTTTTGCCAATCTTTTGTTTTCTTCTGTGAACTTAATACTATGATTTATTGAGACTCATCTTTATTTTTTGTACTACTAGCATTGTAAAAGGGGCTTGAAGTTTATATTCAGTGTATCATAATATATTTTTACAATATTTTAAATCTGATGGATAAATATCTCAGGGTTGTTGGAAAGACCTCTCCTTTTCCTTAGGACAACATAGTTTTAAAACAGATAAAATTTAATTTATATAAATTAATTTAAAATATATACAAATATTTTTTAAATGTTTTGCAAATAATTGCTCTTTAAAGTTGTGTTTAATAACATTCCTTCTTTTAATAAAGCAATAATTCAAACCATGAACAGTCTAAATTAAAATAATCCTTCAATGTATCATAGTTTGGTTGCAGGCAGTCAGACAGAGGAGAATGTCATGGCAACAAACCAATGGAACTATTGAAGTTTCATAGTTTCAATAGAAATAGGGAGTCTCAGCTAGGTGTCCTTCTCAGAGAGGAAGCTGAAAATATTTATATGAAACCATTTTAGAAATTACGTTTAGAAACTTCTCAATAAGATACAAGCCACTTTTGATTAAGTGAAGAAGGATGGTTTTATTTGGTCCCAGAACTTAACCCTGAAGCTTCACTGGAAGAAGAAAGTATTAATGTAAAGTTCTCATAAGAGATCCTGACCTCAGAGTATACCTAATACAGACACGTTGTTCTCAGTGAAGATATTTTCAGTAGATTAATGACTTCCTGAGGAAATTCTACATTACAGGACACTTTGGATTTAATTCCTTTCATAGTTATCTTCTAAAAGGTAAGGTTACATTCCAGCAAAGGACTTTAAAACAGGCTTTTTAAAGGTTGGTGACCTAAGAAATATATGACTAGCTAATGTTCTGTGAGAAACATGGTAAACAAACTTAGACATTTAAACCATCATTTTCAAGGGCACTGTGACTCCAGCACCCCAGGCTGAAATATTCCAGGTTTCAAATCACAGAAACAAACAAAACCCACCTTTTTAACACGAGTAAAAAAGAACAACCACCACAAAACAATTCCATTGTCAAGGAAATTTTCTTTGCTGGAAATATTTTTCTAGATTTTCAATACTATCTGAAGAAAACAGTATGAGGAGAATGGTATCAGAAATTTTTGTCATAACCTCATATTGATATTGCTTCTTTAGCAATAACTAAAAAAGTACCTGGTGATGCAACAGGCAAGTATTTTTCAAGTCAAATCAATCTAGAAGAGTATAGTTGGTATAATTAGAAAACGTCCTATCTTAAATGGCTTAGTGGTTGCATAAGATTGGCACATGACCAGAAGTCAAAATACATCAATAAAAACTGCAAAGAACAGAAAGAATTAACATGAAATAAATTTCTCCTTGAAAGCAGAAACTTGGGTAATATATGCTCGCATAAAATAAAACAAGGAAATTATCTTGAAATAAATAAATCTTAATGAATTATTTTGTTAAATTAACAGGGAATTATTAATAATCTTGTTCTTAAAAGAGGCACTTCATTTGAACGTGGGAATCTTTCTACGTATAATGAAAGCTGTTACACTCTCCTGCAAAAGCCTTTTCAATACTGGAATATATTCAATCATTTTACTATCAGCAACTCATGGCATTCAGTCCTGGATAGAATTTCTTTAATCATCTTTGGATAATATGTTTTTTCTTCTGCTTGTACGCATGTATTAAGAGAATAATTTAAACACCTTTTAAGTTAAGCATAAACTTAAGTGTAAGGCTGAACCAAAGCACAGAACAAAATTCTAAATAAGTTTATCAGAACTGACTGGCCAAACAGACAGTATATGTTCTCAGGAGTGCAAAGTTTTCATTAATAATGATATAAATCTGGAGTCTCCACTGTAGTCATTTTTAAAAATGTGTGAGAGGAGCCACAGGACTCAATTGCTAGCATTTGTGCAGCCCACACAGCGGATGACATTTCCTCCTTCTTCATTGAAAGTTAGAGAGGTCTTAGGACTTCTGCCAGCTTATAGATTTCTAACAAAATAAAGCTTATAAGACACAAAGGTTTGATTAAGGGGTTCTATTTTTCAATATTTGAGAACTTCTGCATGTTGAAAAAATTATGTAACACTTCTGAAATTTAAACTAAACATTGACACACACTTTTGCACATTTAGTTAGTCTCATATCATGAAAAGATCTGTCTCAAAATATGCTCTGAATTTCTTCCAGTCTGCTCTCTTATGCAACTGAAAAAGAGTAAAAGTTCAATTACATTCATGTGGATTGAAATAAAATCTATTAAATGGTGATTTTGGCTTTTGTAATCATTATGGAGTTTTTTATTTCCAAGAGAAATGCACCTGGGCTTGTTTCTCAGCTGACTTCTGTTCTGCTAGTCTGTTCAAAACAAGATTTTTGTCTTTGCATTGTATTGTAAAAAACAGCAGCTATTTGTAGAAAAACTGTGTGCTCATTGTTTTCCCCACTACTTTGATTTACTGTGCTAGGTGTTCTCATCTTTTATTTGGACTGAATTTTTAAGATACCATTAACTACATACTGTGGTTCCTGTAGCATAAGGTTCAAGGAGGAATTTGACATCAGACGATTAGCTAAAAATTTATCACGTGTGACCAAAAAGTTTCACTATGCAGCAATATTTCAAAACACACAGTATTTAGGGAAAATGAGAGTAAAATTGGAACATTGCAACATAGCTTACATATTATTCCACTTCAGGATCATTTGTTACATGAATTGTGCTTGTGTGGTCACACAAATGGACCACAAGTCTATAATTTTGGTCATAAAGGAATGTTTGTATTTTCATATAGCCATCTTTGATGCCTGCTGAATTCCAGAGTCATATCTTTTTTCCTGTTGACAGAATGGCCAAATAGAAAATCTCTCCATTTCTGCCTGTTCCTCTAGCCTATTATTAATACAGTCTGCAATGTTCACTACTGCTTTCCTGTTAATTTTCCTGTTTCATTTTTAACAGTGACAACCAAGAATTTTCACATCTGAACCTTCAGCCTAACAGGACAGAGTAAAACAAACAGACATTCAAGGTCTGCCTTTCCTTTAGGTTCCTGTAGAATATATCAGTTAAAATGAACAGAACACAGAGTACTTAAATAATCACTAAACTGTATCATTTAAAATTTAAATAAAAATACTAATTTATCAATACCTTTGTTGCTGTATTAAGCAGGAAAAAATATTCCCCCTTCCCCTAAATTTTCATATAATTTATATTACTTTGAGTTCTTTTATATACTAGTATGTGGGTAACACTCACAAAATCTAGCTCTAGACAATTAGGGTTAAATTCTATGCTTCCACTGTAGTCTCAAAAGAGATAAAACTTACTTTGATGGGTAATTCACAACAAAATATCTATTTCATAGTTGTGAAAAGTTAGCCTTCTGCATGCCCCAGACATCACATAGGTGGTTTAGTATAAATTAAGTGATTCTGCCAGAAAACATACAAAATTCTTCTATAGTAAGAAAAATCAGGAATTAATACAGTTTAATGAAACAGTACGATCAGTTAAATAATAATTCAGAACATTTTCTAAAGGTTTCAATACTTTCCAACAAGAGATATTCTGGGCAATTACCTCCATGGTTACATATATTTCTTTTTTTTTTTTTTTTCTAATATAAAGTGCTTTATTCCTTATGTAATAAATAAAATGCTTTATAAAAAGTAAGATTATGGTGATAGACATTTGTGACACCTCTAAAATCAAATGTCACAAATCACAGCAGGACAATCAAATAACTAATATTCAAAGCTGTATATATATTAATGACAAACAAAATGCAAAGAAATGTTATTATTGTACATAAAATGCAAACTGAGCAGTGGACATTTTGTTCCTATTTTTAATTTTATGTCCTTTTTATTTCAAGAGATGTTTACAAAGACATAATGTACCTGTGTCTTGGTGGGTTTAAGTAGTGAAAGAGGATACCTTACCTTCTTTTTCTCTTATATACCTGATTTTTTATTTTGAAAGATTTGCTTTTTAAAACAAACCTCAAACCTCCCTTCTGCCAATCAACATAAGCACTGGTAAAAAGGAAAAGCATGCTTCAGAAAATCACACTTTTAATAGAAGTATTATTGTTGTTTTTATTAACAACACTTCAAAATAATAAAAGTACATAATTGCTAAAATATATATTGCCATATTAGATCCAAATTTCTACAATTTTTATAGTACTAAATAAAGGAATTAATAATTATTGGCTACTTATTCTAAAGGAATGACATTTTTTATTTAAAGAGCTACAAAGTACATGCTGCTAATCCTTCCAGTCTGACTGTCTTTTAGAATAGAGGAGATTTCTACAGCCATCCAGATTTCTAAGGTCAGCTCTCAATAATCTGTATATAACATGTGAATTCTATACTAGAAAGAGTTAACCAGGAGTTTTAAAAATAAAAACATACAAGCAAAGCTGGGGGGGAAGCACAATAAGATGTGTTCACAGTCCACTCCTCTCTCGCCCTGTGAAGAAATATCTATCTAGCTCTGGCATTTTGACCACTTAATGCTTTCAGTGAATTAGTTTAAGGATCTAAGTTAGGCAAGAAGTAAATGTTGATACACACAGCTCCTTCTGAAGGAGATTACAGGCAATTAAAGAAGATGGTTAAAGTTTCTTTTCCAAGTTCATTTACACCTTCATCCTGTAAAGGAGGCCCATGTGCTGCATTTCTCAATGTCCTTGGCGTCAAGTGTTCATTCTTATATGAATACTTCTATTTTTAAATTCTCTGAATAATAGTCTTCTCAATAGCTTATACAAGTAAAAAGTAGTTTGGGATAAAGAACTTTGATACAGGATAAAATATTGAGGAAGAGGGGAGCCTTCATCTTTGTCACATGATTTTTTTCACTCACAGAATGCTCCATGTGGCACAAATGGATTTAGCTTTCACAGGGTTTTGAAACTGGGACAGTATAGGAAGAGCATTTCTTTATTAAAGAGAAGTTATTTCAGTGTTTCTGGAGATCAAAACTGACTCAGGAACCCACACCGATTCTTTTAGGAGAATGAACAATAAATATTAACAAAGTTTCTTCTCCACATGTAAAAAACATTTGTAAGTTACAGTCCTTTCAGATGGATTAATTTTCTTTCAGCATTCAAAACACACTGTAATTTCCTCACAGTGTCGCTGCTGTTTATATGCCTGCATAAGCAGAAAAAACCTTATGTATCACAATCTTGCCATGAATGGGAATAGCCCTTGTACAATCTCACAGGACATCTTTCAGCCTAAATTGGCCTTTCAAACAGAACAGCACTGCTTCAGAAGACTTGGCTTATCCATTCAGTGACTGTGCTGGCTGAGATCTCTAACTCATTGGGAATACAGAATCTGCTCTAGGTTGGGAGCCAAATGCTGGTGTAACACTGACAGATGCAGGACCCATATGCCCAAGTCTGGATAGGATGCCTGTATCACCAGCATCTGGATGTCAGCTTTCCTTTTCTGGCTCTACTGCTGGCTTTGCTGATAAACCTGATTGCTTGCTTGCTGCAGGTCAGCCTGCTGCTGCCATGTAGTCATGTTTCTTGGATTAGTGAGTGGCTCCTCTTTATTAAGGAGTACTATCTAAGCATAGTATGCATCCCTTAATGCTTTCATATGCCACTACACATCTAATTCCAGTATTTCTACTGTTTCTGGTGATTTAGGCATAGATTATGAAACTTTGCATGTACAGCATATCTGTCTAGTGGCTGGGGAGCTCTGCTGATAACATCCATTACTTTTTAATCCTAAACAATTTTTTTACTGCTAGATATACTGTCAGGAATTGCAAATGTAAGATTTGGATGTCACCACAAACACATTTTTAAAAGTGGAAAAGACACAACAATAAAATATTCTATATGGTAAAAAAACCACCCCAAACTATGTAAAAACCTGCACCTGTCACCATTGACAGGCACATTCTTGGCAGTAAAGAAAATAAAATGCTCTTTAGCTAAAATGCTGAGCTCTGCTGTTTTAACAGTTATTCCTTAGTGGTTTTGAAAAAGTACAAGTTTTTTCCCTTTGACTTGAGAATGCAACAATATCTTAATACATGGGAGCAAAACTTGATAATACCCATAAATCAATAAATGTGAAGCATTTCCTCTGGTAAGCAATGAGAAAGGCCACTTTCTGTGTACATTCAGTCACCTAAAATTACAGCTTCTCCATGAGGGAGGTCACTGAATGTCATTCAAGAGCAAGGCTTAAGGGTATACACAGTCCTAAATTCAGCAATAGCAGCTACAGTCACTACCTGCCAAGCCTCCTACATGTCAAATAATTCCTACCTTCATCAGGAATAATCTGTCTGGGAGTTGGGGAAACTTTTGCAGAATGAATGCCAAATATTGCTAATTAGCCGCTGGCAAACACTGGAAGTCTAGGGGCCAGTACAAAGTCAGCAGCCTAAATTTGCAAGGACTAGACATGAAGCAACTCTGTTCTCTTGCAGCGTATGTCCAACCTAATGTGGACTAGTGCAAACTAAAATGTCAAGGTGCATGAACCTAAGCAGGCACAAACAGGAATCCCTACAATGCTCTGAATGCCAATGCCAGGGATAAGAGCAGGCCTTCTGCTCACATACAGATTTGATCTTTCACATTCATAGCTTTAGGAGCCTGCAACTCGGTATTCAACAAAAATATCTATTTGTGTGTGTGTTCCACATCACAGAAAAATGGCTCCTTGCAAGAAATTAGACACATAAAACATTACTTTCATTTTTAGGAAAATAAGCTTATGTTTATAATAAATGAAAACAATTTTTTTTGTTATACAAATAAAACATTATGTTCTTGAAAATGCAAATTGTTTCCTACCTTCTAATACATATTTTGATAACTATTATTTATGTTTAGAGTAATATCTAGACCTGTTTCTTCAAAGGCAGAATCATATTTTGTCTTTGATTTTGCTTGGCTACATAATTTGTAAAGGATTAAACCTTGCCTTGATCATTATTGTTTCAGTCATGTAAATGTAAAAGAGAGAGCGCATGCAAAAAGAGACATCAAGTTTCGACAAGCTTTCAATGAGATTTTTTAAAGTCCCAAACTTTTTACTTTCAGAATAAACAGAGGGTTCGTTTTTATTTCCAGAATTGTCTGCTGAACATATACTTTATACAAATAACCCTGGAAATTCTAAACCACAACAGAAGTACATTTTTGTGCTTTAAATACTGAAACAATGTGTCCAGGCTTTCAATTGAAATCTCATCTATAAGTGACCTTCTTTGAAACTGTACAGAGGAAATCTGAGGGTCTCTACAGGTCTGTTAATTATAAACTCTGTCTTTGTTTCACTCATTTTAAATAAAACTAGTACTGTTTTTCATGCCATGGGCTATGAAGCATTTGCTAATAGCCTGAAGAAAGCTGAGCATGCCCATACTATTTGCACTTCCTTTCTTCCCACTTCCTAAGCTATAAACAAGAAGAGGAAAGGAAAAAAAATTAAAAAGACCTTCACCTGATGTTATTTTTTTGAAAGCAAACAACAAAGAGGTTTTATCAATTGGCTAGGAGACAGCTGCTATAGCAAAGAAAGTGTCCTCCATAATGGTAATTGTTTTCTGCTATAGGCTTCCGTTGACACATGAGGAGAGTTTCCACACTCTAGAGACAGACACACACCTATCACAGATTTTTTTTTTTTTCTCCTTAAAGTGTGCATTAAAGGCAGGTAATTCACTTCCTCTGTGCTACAAAAATCATGAACTAAGTCATAAAGATTAAAATCTTTACATTGAGCAGAAGATAACAGTTGAAGGACAGAATAACAAATACTAAGTGCAAAGCAAGCCAATGATACACGATTTAAGTCATTAAGTGTGCTTTAACTCACTATACATAATATGTAGGAAGGAATTTGCAATTCACTGAATAAAATCTGAATTCAGATACTATCAATGAGATATAGTCTTACAGTAGTGAAAAAATGCACATTTAAAGTCTATTCTGCTTAAAATGGGGGGAAAAAAAGAGAAGAAAACAATTCATTGGTGAAGTGCCACACATAATTAATGAACGTAAGTCAGCATTGATTTGCATCTTTGCATCTTGACCTTATTAAATGTCCCCCAAAGAAAATGTGACATAATTATCTCACTTCTGGAAATGTTATAATTTGTTTCCATAGTTCTTTTAAAATTTTCTGTACAGGTAGAAATTCTAATACAGTAACATTCTAGCGGCAATTAATAGAAACGGCTTTTAAGCAATTTTTCTGATAATATAATTCAGAACAGAGTATTGTCCACAGGTCTTATTTGTTTCAACAATATTTGTATTCCCTTAAATGTTATGTGTTTTAAATTCTAAGTAAAGGTGCTTGCACTTTTCAAGTAAAAACCAGGGGATACAGAACCGCATTTGGGGCTCCAGTCTCTATAGCAATTGGGAAGGCTGAACACACAGTACTCATGTCAGTATTTAAATTTTACATTTATTTAGACCTCACAGTTTCCAAAAAAAAAAAGTATGAAAAAATGACCAGTAGATAACGATACGATGAAATAACTTAGAGTTAAAACAGTCTTAAACAATAGCATTCATATGAATCTCAACTATCAGTGCTCTATTTAAGCATCCTCTGTATGCAGACCTCAACATTACCCTTTGACAGTTCTCATGAAAAAAGAGGGCACATAGTGCTGCCCTTCACTTCTATTGCAGAGGAGTACAAAGGATATTTAAAATCTATTTCTAGTGCTTTTGTTTTCAGAAGACTAGAAATGAGGAATATTGTCATCTTTAAAACTGTCATAAATGTCTTCAAGAAAGAGAAGAAAAATATCAGTTAACTTTCACAGCATGTCCATGAAATATTCTTTTCCACACTTTGTTTATATAAAATCAACACTCTTTTCCTTTCTTTACACATGCTGTGATTGAAAAAAAAAAAAAAAGAAACAAGGCATTCTGAAACCAGGATACCTATTGTTCTCACCTGTATCTTTACAAACATGACAGAAGGTACAATTCTTTGTGGTGAACCCACCCTTTAGTTTATGCTGTCTATACTTTTCAAGCCACCTTACTTCAGAGCAAAAGAGGGCCCAATCCCAAATCACAGCTGAATGGAGACTCCATTATGTAGAGTTTTGTTGATGTATCTGAAGAAAAATTCGTCTTCTAGCATCTACAGGCTGCAGAAAGTCCTCTGTTTCTTTTAATGACCTACTCTGTCTGATTCAATACAGCCCACTGGCTATGGAAATGACAACACTCAGTATGTGACAACAAAACGGTCAACAAACAGTGCTAAGATATGTCATTTTCTTCAAATACTTTCTCAGGAATTAAATGACACACTATGGTATGCTGTGTCCTGCTCGGATCAAATATTTCTTTATTAAATGAAACTGCATGCTTTTATATATAGTTCCCATGTAAAATGCAGGTTTAAGCGTACTGCTTCAAGCTCTGATTGCAAAACAATTTATTTCCCCCATCCCCCAGACTCCTTTTAGCATATAACCCCTTGGGTAGCAACTGCCAGGAAGCTGTACCTTTGCCATAACTCTATATTGAAAGCCCTGTCCTTATGGAGTCAATCTGACACACTTACTGTGACCGGGATAAATTGGAGCATGCAAATTAGCACCTTTTGATTCTCCTGAACTCAGGAAATCCTCTTGCTACGTGTTCCAACTAATGGACCCAAGATGTCCTTTGTAACAGTGCTATCTGTTCAGCTCCTTTAACCTTTGCAGATTCTGATCTTGCCGTTGTTCCTAGCGATTTTTAGAAATATGCAATGTATCAGGCTACTCTCTGTTACAATTTAAACTGATGTTGAGCCAGAGCTATGTAAAAAGAGCATCCAACAGTGAATAGAGGTCCACAGCATTAAAATTTCTATTAGGTTTTTCCTGCCTCCTTTCAGCTTCAAATACTTCATTACTCTGAATTACTTACACTAGTATAAAATGCACTATTGGATTTCAAAAGTTAACATCAGGTATAAGAGTTTCCCTTTTTTTTTTTTAAACAAGGGGATGATCTTCTGAGAAGACTATCAATCCAGAAAGCACTTCAGGAGACTGGTGATCAAACCAGAACAGATTCCTATGTAGATTATATATTTAGCTGCAGAAAGATGAAATAGTATCTATCCTTAAATCATAAAGAGGAACATGCTACTTATCCCTGGGAAGACACACTGCAAAGCAAGATTCTAACCTTCTCTTACCAGAGTCTTATGGCTCTTTTCACAAGGTATCAGCAGCTACAACATTTTCCTGCCTTTAAACCATGTTTGGGTGAGGTGTTTGAGAAATGAAATAACTGGATATTTCACATCACCCCAAATTACTGTTTCCAAGTAGTTTGTGTCTTCCTATCTTCTTTTCAACATCACACTTAGTATCCTGGCATTCTCCTGCCTGGTTCAATATTTTTGTTATATTTTGTTCCTGGTTTAATGTGCTTAATTAAAATTTATAAATTTTTTAGAAGATTGTGCTCCTTTGTGTATATATTACCATTTCTGACTTCATAAATTTATCACTGTTCTTCAATTTATACTAAGGCATTACAGCATCCAATTTATTACTGTTATCTCAGTGTTTCTGAATGACTAATTTGAACTTTATACAAATTGTCGGTTTTTCAAGGTAAAACATGGTTGCATACAGAATGGTTTTGATTTTGGATAGAGATGTAGATTAATTCCTATTTTTCTCCTTTATTGTGTGTAATTTCTGGACTACACATTGTTGTGATTGGTGCCACCTTTGGTACTTGCCCTGGATGCCACTTAATCTCAAGTAAAAAAAAAAAAACAGAGAAAAACAGGCTATGAAAATTATGACAAAAACAACAATTATGAGGTTCAGATTAAAAATTTAAGTAGACTAACAGCAATCATTCCCACATAGAGGTTGTTATGATCTTCAAACTTTCAGCTCTGACTTGCTATGGCCTAATTTTTTGTCTGCACTATGCACAGCTCCTCACTGCCAAGAGAAAGCTTTGGATTGATTGCCTTGCTGCAGGGTTTGATCTGTAACAAGTACTGTCTCTTAATTAATTTCTTAACTTCTACTTTATTTCTGGCTACTGATGCACACTTAACTTCTACTTAATCTCAAAAATCTTTACTTTCAGACAGCATAGATCTATGCTCTCCAACATATTCTAAATTTTGTTGGCTTTTTCCATTTTCCTCTTTTTGCCTGCATTTGGCACATGCTAACAGTGGTCAGTTGGTAGCCTACCCCTTTAACTCAATTGAGACTGCAAGGTGAATAATCTCCTTTGTCCTCACAAAGTATACCCCTGACATTAGCAACCGCCCTTCACAAATCTCCAAGCCAGTAGAAGTCTTTTCTTCAACACCTTTTACAGCCTAGAAAAAGCCTCCATCAGCACTACCATCTGTTGCTTCCTCACTTTTAGTCTCATGTCCCTGTTTCTGTGTTGACTAGTGTTACACAGAGATAACTTTATTATGTTATACTGGAAGCAACTGAAAACAGCAAATGAGAAAATAAATCCTCTTCCTAATATTTTATAGCACTCCAATACTTCTCTATCTCTTTTTTTTTTTTTCACTTTTCTTGTCAGATGGGTTTGCCTGTAATAATTCAAACATCGGAAGAACTGAGATTTTCACTCAGCTGTAGCCTAGCTAGCCACAGGAATGCCTCTAAACTTAACGTCAACTTGTACTTGTTTTTCTCCTGCTTACATCTAAATAAAACACTCCAAAGTTTTGCAACACTCAAACATTCATGAGGGAAGACAAATTTTAGAACCACATATTTTCCTGTTCAATTATGATTATCCATACTATTTGGCTGATTTTAGTTCCTAACAGCGTGCTTACAGGGCAAAGCATTAGTACATGTTTGCACTACAGGAGAAACTTAATTGTGTGTAACTCTTGTACCTTCACCAACAATTTTTCATTGCTGCAAAAATGTAAATAGTTTGCTATGTTCACTAACTTGGACTTTGCTTTAACAGAAAAGATTCACAGATTTTGCACAATCTAAACTGGCTACATACTGAACATGCTTAGTTACAATGTATGTAAGACTTTACCTGCATGCTCTCCAGCAAAATGTTTTTAGGAAAAAATAATTGTCTTGTAACATCCTAATCTGGTTATTACAGTGAAATAGAAAGATCTTCCAAACATGACTAAATGCTGCAGTGAAATTGTGTAGTGAATCCTTTCCACTTTTTGTCCTATGCCAAGCTTTACAGAATACCATTGTCCAATAAAGACTGCCAACTGTGCTGCAAAAGTAGTAACAAAAATTGAGGAAAAGATCCATTTGGACAACAGAGAAAAAACTCTGGTACAACAGTTTCCTTTAAATTGGTATTTGTTTCTACACCTTCTGTATTTTATAACATTTATTTATAAACTGGACAATGAAACTGTATTAACTTGAAGAGAAAAAGCCTTTTGCTTCATTTTGTAACTATTGAGACATTAATAATATTTATTAGCATTCAGTTGATCATTCATGTGACTGTTAGTACTTCTGAGAGTATCACAAGTGTAACTCAATCAGGTTGTTGCAGTTATTACTCAGCTCAAACAGTGGGATGGGATCAGCCTTCAGAACACAATTACAGACATATCTCTAAGTTTAGGAGTGCAGGTGCACAGATTAGTAGTTACCTGCAAACAGAAGACTGCTAGAGTGCTCACAGAGTGAGGAGACTGTTATTAATTTTCCTTTTTTCTGAGGTTTATCTAATATGCTCCAGAAAATAACCTGGTGACCCAGATGTTGTCTAAGCTTCTCCATGTGGTAGCGACATCACCTGGAATGACTCACTAGATAACAGAAACCAGAGATGTTGCATTCATCCCACACTTTTACCTCATAATTATTAAGGGATCTACTCTGAAGAATAGTAGTACACTATATTGACATATAGGATATATTTGTACAGTTTCATTTTACTCTTATTGTTACAATGCTGGATGCATTAATAAAAAAAAGAAATTAAAAAAAAAATAAAATATTATAATGAGGGACATCTTTCAGTTGTTCACAATGCTAGCATTTCATCAGGCTTTGTCCATAGGCTGTGGGTGGTTTGTTTGTTTGTTGACTTTAAATACAGAAAAGCTGAAATAACACCAATGAGTCTAATAACCTGTAGCTTCTCTATACGATGGAGGTAAAGACAGAATTAAATCTCTCTCCACAAGCTGAGGTTTCCAGTGAAAAGGATGTGAACTATGTTTACAAACTATCAGACTGCCTTTCATTCATGGAAAGCCTGAGACCACTGCATAGAGCAAAGCCAAATTGCAGCATTTGAGTCACATATAGCTTCCAAGTAGTTTAAATTCCACTCCCATTCTAGGACTACATTATATGATCACATCTGTGCTGATATGGAGGCTGCTAGGAACTAAACAGGGACTTAACAGCTCTTGTGCAAACTACAGATTACTTTGCTGGGCCACCTTGGACACAACTGCATGTCCACTACAGGTATCCTCTCTGAATTGTGAACCACTCTACCCAGGCTAAGCAGTTATATCTTATGTCTCTTGATTCAATGCTGCTGAAGAGTATAGCCTATAAGGTCAGAACATTTGCTCTGTCTTTTCTCTCATCATAACAGGAACTTGACTTTTTTCCCTTATGGAATCTCATACTGCAATTAAAAAGACCTTTGTTCATCACAAAATGTTTTCTTATGGGAAAAAAGGGTACACTATAAGGTAAAATTTCCAAAGTAATGTTTAATAAGCCTTAGGAAAAGCTCCTAGGAACTTAGGTTGGCCTCTTTATGAAACAGATGGAGAATTCACTGGTTGTCATCTACTTGTAAATCATGAGTGCCTAATAGATCTCAGATTGAATTGCTCATGAGATTGGAATTGTTCATCAGATTGGTAGTTGGGTGTTTGACCCATTTCCCTCTCTAGTTCAGCAGTTCAGTTCTACCAATTCTATCAAAAGTATATAATGGGCAAAGAGCTGGCCAACAACTTTAGGAACACCATCAGAAATGAAATGGGATCTTTCACCTATGTTGATTTTGGGATTTGGCTTCGGGTTTGTTGTTTGGGGGGATTTTTTTTAAACAGATAGTAGAAATCTCCATCACAACGTTTTTCCATGGTAGGGCTCACCATTGACCAAGTCTACCAAAACAAAACAAAGGGAAAAAAAAAAAAAAGAAAAGTAACATCTTTGGTGCACTGACACTTCTGCAATTCAAGGATTTCTTCACATAAAGCTACGTAGAAGTAGGACAGTACAGATAAGACAACTAGTGTCCAAGTTTTTGTGGATGGTAATATAATGCTATATGTAAGTATTACAATTTATTAACACTTGAATAGGCATTGCTGAAGCAAAGAATGCAATTATGAAAGTTACATGCAGGGATACAAAGTTTATATCTTTCACTACAGTTCAGATACGCAGTTCTATCACTAATATCATCCTTCTATCTTATTCTGACTTAAAAACAATCCCTTTACGTTTAATTCCAAATACTTATTCCTTATGACAGCACCAGTATTTTTAAAGGAAGAAATATATTTAGGTCTTCAGAAAATATAAAGAAATATATATTAGGTCAAGAAATACATATTAGGTCTTCAAGACCCACCTGGGCATGTTCTTATGTGACCTAATCTAGGTGAACTTGCTTCTGCAGGGGGGTTGGGCTAGATGATCTCTAATGTCCCTTCCAAGCCCTACCATTCTATGATTCTATGATATTTAAAGAAGTATACTTAAAGGAAGAAAATGTGTAAATATTAAATTTTATTTGAAAATACTGTACATTTTACTTTTAATTGTTTAATAGTTCAAGTTGTTAGGTGTGTTTTTTGTTCAAGAATTTTAAAAGCAACTTATTTAAATATGCAAAATTATCTTGAGTTGTTCACACGTGAACTTAAAAGCCATGCAACACAGGAAAATTAAGTAATTATGCCTCCAAGTTATTTACTGCAATTAAGCTCATTTATCATATGCAAATTAGTGCAAACTGGTCTCATTAGTTACTAAATTACTCAATATGAGCTGAACAATGTAGCACTCCAGTTTGTAATGAAAAATCCCTGTAGAGGCAAGCAGTATCAATTAAGCTAATTTGCATATGCAAATATATTCACTAACTTTCCCTTTTCTCTATATTTAGTTCTACATTTCCTGATCATTCCTGATTATATGAAGAATATGGGGTTACTGACCCTTTTCCACACCTTCTCAATAGCAATGAAATTACTGAAAAAATCCAGGGACTCTAAAAAGCCTGATAATCTTCTTGCTAATTTTTATAACCAGTTTCAATCAAATTTTTTAATAGCTGCTACTCAAACTAATATTTTTTACATGATTTATTGAATAAACAAATATAAAGGACATATACAGTAATGTAAAACTGAAGATGTCTTTACTGAAGTCTATTACAGAATCATAGAATGGTAGAGGTTGGAAGGGACCTCTAAATATTATCTAGTCCAACCCCTCAGCTCAAGCAGGTCCACCTAGATCAGGTCACACAGGAACATGTCTAGTCATACTTTGAAAATCTTCAGAGAAGGAGACTACACACCCTCCCTGGGCAGGCTGTGCCAGGGCTCCCTCACCCTCACAGTGAAATAATTTTTTCTTATGTTTAAGTGGAACTTTTTGTATTCCAGCTTTTGTCCATTACCCCATGTCCTATCATGGGACACTACAGGAAAATAGCGTTGCCCCATCATCTTGACATGCACCTTTCAAATACTTTTAAGTACTAATGAGGTCCTCCCTCAGTTTCCTCTTCTCCAGGCTGAACAGCCCCAGGTTCTGCAGCCTTTCCTCATAAGAAAGATGCTCCAGAACGCTATTCTCATTATAACACCAGTTTGTAGAAGAATAACGTGGAAGTTGAAAAATCACACAATTTGGCAAATCAGAAATCTCAAAAATTAATTAGTGTATTATCATTAAAACACCTAAAAGATTCTTTGTCCTGATATGAACATTCTGACACAGCATTTGAGCATTCATGTTTTGTGGTGTCTTTTCTTCTACAATCAGACAGTGAATAGTGTCTTGGCTTCAAATCTACTGTGGGAATCTCTTCAGCATGTTATACAGCAATTGGCTGTAGCTTGAAAATTTTCTGACATAACTAATTTAAACTACTTGCTTGTAGAATCAAGATGCAAAATATCACAAGATATGCCTCCTCTCCTCTTTTTACAACATCATTGTAAATAAAAGATATCCACTTTTTAAAAACACACTGTATCTTGCTTCTTATGTGTCTGTCAATAAATTTTGAAGTATCAAACTATTAGAAGGATTAGAGAGGCTTCTTGATTTCTGATCTTACACTTAACCCAATCTTCAAAATATTAATAGCAAAAGAGATAAAACAAACAAACAATTAGTTCAGCTTCCTCGGAGAGCAGACTGAAATCAAACACAGGTATTCCCAAAGATAATCAAGACGTGTTTACTTCACTTGCAAATAATACTTATCACAATGCTGCTTGGAGCAACAGAATAAATGAGAAATAGTAAAAACGGTATTTCACCACATCATCTAACCGATTCTTGTTTTAAAAGTAATTTTATCTTCTGGACTACCACAAGGTAGTACTCTGAAGTTTGTTCATATTTGTTAAAAGTGCTGCATTTGAATGCAAGACCTAGACTTTCCTATCAAGTGTTTATTAGTCTGCTAAAATAAGACAAGATTTTAACATATCATGATAAACTTGCCACTACTATTAATGATTTTTTTCCTTTATCCATCATCAACAGTGTATTTTCCTTTAAATGTCAGAAGTTTCTACTATCCATTGAGAGGTTAATGGGAGCAATTTGGTAAAAGCACCACCCTCTCTGAAAAAGCCACACCTTAAGAGATATTCAATATGATGCTCATATTTGATTGAAAATCCTCAGTTACAGGTACAAGGGCAATACAAAGGTTTTTTTACTAGTACTATGATACAGTTATATCCTGAAAACACTTTATCACATTGAAGTACAAAAATCCTAAACCAAAACACAAAGGGGAATTCTAACTTAAATAAGTAATAAAACCACTAATTGTTTTAATATGCAGTAAATAAACAACTCAAAAGTCAAGTAGTTTTCCAAGTGTTCTTCCTAGTTTTTTTAATTTTCATTCATGAAGTGTCATAGCTAATACTTATAGATTGTATATAAATCAGTGTCCATGAGATTTTATCTAAATACTTGTTATAATTCATACTGTAAAGAAAAAAACATACCTTTAGGATATATAACAAGACAATGCAGGTTTACATACTCAAACCAACACACTGACAAATTACTTAAACTGAAATATCACAAAACTACTTTTTCATCTTTTTTCCTACGTTTATGAGACAGTGTAACAATGTTTCTGTCTACTATGCAAACACGGGGCTGCAGATACTGGTGTGGATATCTTTGACATGGTAACTATAACACAACTACTTCCACACAGAATCAAAAACTGCTATGGGTGTACAACTAAGTAAACTACTTCATTCATGATTTTTGTTCCAAAAATAAATTAATTCTGCCAGCTAATTTCCCGTTTTCATTTCCTAAAATTATCTTTGTTGCTACTCTGCATTTAGGTACTTTCTAAAGATGTGAAAAATCTAACATTATCCATAGTAGTTCTGAATGTCACAGCTGAGGTAGTACAGAGAGATAGCTCTCAATAATTTCAAATTAAGTGAACTATTTCTCATGATAATATCCTAATTTACTTCTTTTGTACCTCTCAACAGATACTACACCAAGCAAGATATTTGCATTGAGAAGCTGTGTACATTGTTAAATAAGAGGAGTTATTCAGAGCTGCACTTAAAAAAGACTACACGTTTTTTTATTTCCACAGTGCTGGGGTTTTACTGTGCTGACAAAACACATCTCATTTTGTTCTTAACTTCTTCTGGTTCTATGTTTGATTACCACATCCTAAGAAAGGTTGCAATAACTTGGATGAAACTAAGACTGCATTAAGAATAATTCCATCAAGTCATTGGTTTTCAGTTGAATCTTTCTGGAAAATAACAACTTCTACAGTGTGACTAAATTCATTATCAAATATCAGATGAATTTTTATCTCATAGCTAAGAGATGTAAGAGGCACACTGCTGTTCATTTTTTTTTCTCTTTGCAGATTGTTGCAAATTTGTGATATATAATTGTGACAACTGGGATATCAAGGAGGAAAAGCAGTGCTCATAAAAGTAGGAGAAAAACCTCCTTAAATCTATACAGGACACATAAGGCAAATCAAATCACCAACACAACATAATGTTTTGTGTAGACACACATAAATGAAAAAAAGCATTCTACACGCCTGCTACATAGTTCTAAACAACAAAATACTTGCCCTACTACTCATTAACATTTTCCCAATCACAATCAAGAAGGAAATGTGAGCTTTAAAACAAATAATCTCATTCATATAACTGCTGACAACAATAATACTGAAATTATTGGGAGAAATATGACTAGCTAGTTATTTTGATTTTTCTTGAAAAAGCCATTTTTTTACCTGTAAAATATGACTTCCCAAATGTGATTCAAATACTTCAATGGCAAGGGCACTGGGACTTCTCCTGCGCTGGGCACCTATAACTGAATAAAAAACAATTATGTTGCAAAGTCTGCACATTCATTTCTAATGCACACCTGATCATACCATTTGACACCAACTATTTATACGTTTCACATCTTATACACCTGTGCTAATTTCAAGTTTGCCTAGCATACAGGAAACAAAATTGGTACATACTTTTAAGTGAATCAAATTTGAAGGATAAAGATTTTTTTAATAGCTTATTTTCCAAATAAGCTATTCAAATGTCCAAGAATTCTGAGAAGGAATCACTTGCTCAAATATGTCCCAAGTCCCTCCAGAAGATTTTTTTGTACCTGCTAACCACAGCATGCTAAATTTAGTAAAAAATACTACTGAAAAAGAGGCTACACACAATCTAAATATTTTGAAATGTGGTGATAAGAAAAAAATATTACTTAGGAATTAGAAAGATATAAGAGATTTATCTGGACATGTTATTTATCTTATTTAAAACTGAAATGAAGTAAACACAGCATTAAAATGTCAACATTTGCAATCACATCTGAGATATCAAAGTTATTGCTGAGCATAGGGAGATACTGTAGTACCCCAGATATCCACGTTAGCTGCTGGAATAGGTGGAAGCTTCAGGTCCTACATTTAAAGTATATAGTTTTAAAAATACAAAGGGAGTAATAGCCAGTTTCAAAGGCATAAATGACTACAGAAAAGGCTGAGAAATCATAAAACTTATATTTCATTAAACTCTCTATGCCAGAAGCACAAAGTCAGCAACAGAATCTGAGTATAACCAAACCGTATATACTGCAAGCTAAGATTTCTTCTTAGCTCTAGAGTATCTTTGCCATATGACCAGAGGAAGCTAGAGCACAGAGGAGAGGGCACAGGGCTACAGGAACCTTTCCACCTTTCCTGTTTTAGTGCCAAAGCCAGGCACGCCTACAGCAGAAAGAAGAGGTGAAGTTCATTCTGCGCCCTTTTAAGGTGTGTACAAAAACATTTACATCCAAAGATCCTGATGGTCTAATGACTCTGGAACCATCACAGCACTTGTGCATCTTTACATATTGTTCTCTTTACAATGTATGAAAAGAAATAACAAGGATCTACTAAAAAAAGCAGAATGGATAACTGCCATTACTGAACAGGCTAATTTAACACCAATGAAAACAAAACACAGGGCAATGATTTCTTAGTAGTCATCTATGATGCTGCCTGCCAAACATGCTATCAGTAAGAAAAGATAAATGCCAAGTAGTGATAGTCATATTGACCTGAAAATGTAATATCACTCCTTACTGATGTTTCATGTAATTTCCTTGCAGGAAATTCCAAGCTATTTATATTGGGCAAACAGGTGGCTTAATTGCTAATAGATTCAGGCAATAGCTCATCATTACAAATGGTGACTGCTACAGAGCCACTATTTTCTAAGTCTTCCTCTTTTCTCTCAAGGTACTCAAGGACGTAAGATGCTAAAAACTAAGAAAAAGATATTAATTAAAAAGAGAAAAGTCTTCTTCAAGACTGCTGCTTTACATTGCAACTAAAGTTAGTAACAGACCAAGTGCTGTATGTGGGGTGTTTTAACTTCAATTAGTATAGTGACGTACCAGTCCTGTCAGCACAATATTATCCTTTTACAAGTGTTAGTTACTTTGTCAGTCTTACATTATTCTACATCAGCCTTCCAATTTTAAATAATTTTGCTTCTCCTAGCATTGTCTCATCTTTTCTAAAGCTGCAGTAATGCCTACTATAAACAGCAATGCTTATTTCATGAAAAAAAGGTAAGAGCACATTAAATCTTCTAAATTCTTTTAACTTCTCCTTTTGCAGACAGACTTAAAGATTATTCTTTTGTCCTTACACTGCCTCCAGATATAGTATCGGGTTTGCTTAAACTGGAGTTGTACCTATATTTCTGAGAGAAAGTTTAGGTTCACTTGTAGGACTAAACAAAATATATAGCATTGTAAAGATTATCAGTATTCCCATTATTATTGCTATCAGTTAACAATGTGCTTTGTATGCTCATTTCATTAATAATCTACCTGGAAGAGAAAAGAAATTCACTGTTTGGGCCTGCTAGGCAGTGCTTCATATCAGTCTCCATAAAAGCATTGCAAAAAGAAAGAAAAGAAACCTAAACTTCCCTGAAATTCTTTAGGTTCTTTCATTCTTCCATTTAGACTGTGTTCAATTTTCTACATATTGTTTAAACATATCACCATCCAGAATTAGCTTTCCAATTAATTTTCTGGTTCTTGCCCTATATTCTTCTTTTACAACCCCCAAGGATTTTAAATTGTATCCATTACATATTGAGTATCGCTTCCAGTTCTATGATGTTAATTGTTAGTTGCAGGGGCTTTAGCATGCGAGTATCATAACTTTAAAAAGTGCATGAAGATAGTGCAGCACTTTTTAAAACGACCACTTTATCTTTAAATGATATTTACAGGTAAGTCATCAGTTCTTCATACTTGTGACAGTTCTATAGCTTAAATGAAAACACTTCAAAGTCAGTGAGCCAACTAGAAAACATGAGATGCTCAAATCTTAGCTTTAACACTTCTCAGTTAAATCCTCTATCAATGCCTGCATCCTAGTAGCTGGTAAACAAGATAAACATCTTGTAGTACTTTCATGCCATTCAGATTATCGATATTTTTATAGCAGTAGAACTCTTTGATTTATGTGTCTTGCACTTCCTCCGATGATATGGGGCTGCAATGACAGTTCCTAATTCTACAATCAGCATAGATACGTGAAACAGAAAAGTAGTATGCTTCTAGTAGCCATACTGTGACTCTTTTTTGGTAACTGAATAGATGTTAAATATGCGCTTTCTGTATTTCATTCATTTCCCTATCATTCTGCACATTTTGAGGAATGAGACAAGAATATTGAGGTAAATTCAGAATACGGGAAACAGACTTATTTTGTTTGATCTTCTGACTTAGTTCTTTCATTATTTTACTTACTTGAGCTTTCAAGGTTTCTTGATACCTATCTACATGAAAAGAAATAACAACATTTGGGGTATATAAATGCATATCACATTGATACCTTTCAAGCACATGGCAATCTCTCAGTCCAATCGCAGCACAAAGCCTCTTGTTTGTACTGAATGGATTTTTGGCATGACAATAGATGAAAGGAAGACATAGACTGAAATAGTTGGATTAAAAAGCAGGTCATGTTATTTTTTCTAAAATTTCAAAACATAAACTATAAATACTGAACTGGCTTCCATCACACAAACCACAGCCAGTCATCTCTCAATCTCTCACCCTGTGGATGGAATCATCAACAGCTACAGCTCAGCTGCTCACAGAAATCTTGGAAAGTAAGTGATTTAGGATTTATACCACAACAACTACAAATCAAAGTAGCTCAACAAACTTCATAGACCTAAAGATCTGGATGCACGTATTAAAAAAAAAAACCAACGCAGACTCTTCACAGGAATAAAATACTGCCTGCATAAAGTAAATTTCTTCTTTTGAGTAACAGTAAGTAGGGAAAATTAGGATGCGGAGAGGCTAAAGCATGCGTACCAAACTGTAACATGAGTCACAAAGGAAACAAGCTCCAAATCCAGGTTAAACTCCTCTTCACGCTTCTCCTATTTTAACAGTATGAACAAACATCTCTAGGCTTTTTCACAAATGCTCATATTTTGTACTTTTTACATTTAATTGACAAAATTTAAGGTTTAAATGCAGAAATATCTTGGTTAATAAAAAAGTTGACTGAAGCAATACTTGTATTAAATATCAACTGTTAACAGTAACAAGGAGATAGAAAGTTGGTTTTCACACATGCACTTAGTAGTGCTGGAGCAGAGGAATCTGGCTACTAAAACCTTTTACTTCGCATGGCATTGAACCATGACTTTTCTATCCAGACTGACATTTCTATTCTTGGCATATAATTATTCCATAGCAAGCTATTAACAAGGAAAAAATTCTAACTGCTCACTAATTCCTCTTTAAATTTCCTCCCTCAATGACTATTCTGGTAAAGCACAAGGTGAAGGAAGAACCACATTCCTTTCAGTGTATCTTGGGGGCAGTCTAAGCATGCTTAACGCAATCTCAAGAGCATTTGGAATTGTGCTAGGAAGAGTGGGAAACTATGGAAAAGAAAAATGTAGACTGCCTAACAAAGATTTCCATGCATCCTGAAGAGACAGACTTTCCCCTTAAACTCACTTCTAATCTATTGGAGGACACAATGATGAAGACTGATTTCACTGTGACTTTTTGCTACTGAAGACAGAGTTCTAATTAAGCAGCAATCCTTGATCACCAGGAGTGAAAGCACCTATCACCAGTACAATAATCAGTTTCCCCTAAAATACTTTTGTGAGACTTGGCATGCCATCTTGCAACATAAATTGGTATTGTGGAAAGTCTGGAAAAAGTTCAGACCAAGATGCAACCAGACCCTTTTTGTACGTTTGGAAGGAGAAGTGGACATAGAGCCATCTCATAACATCCTTTTAGGTAATATGCTGTCTGATGAATTACAAAGAAACAGAGATCATATTTCACATTTTGACCTTGAAGAACTCTAATTATGACTGTCAATGAAGTCACACTTTAATTAGCAAAGCCTGAGCAGACCTACATAAATATGGAAGTTTATGAACACCCCATCAAGGCAAACGCTATCTGTTCTATTCACAAAATATGTAACCATATCAGGCTATTTGCATAGAAGCTTCACATAAGGTTGGCTAATATTTCTCCCTATAGCTATCAACAAAATACCTAATCATTTCAGATGAGAGAGCATAAGAGGTAGAATTGTCTGAATTGTCTCATATGACTGTATCTGTAAACAGCTCACAGTATGAGTGCAGCTACAATCTTTTAAATATTCTTTTCCAGAATTTAACAGTTTTTTGTTTCAAAGTAGAAAAAAAGTATATAGAAATGACAACTTCTAATACAATTTACCTTGGTGTAAAGTAGATACAAAAAGAAAAATCTCTAGGAACAATCCCAAATGCTCGTGAAAGAACAATGCAGGTGAATGTGGTAATCAGGGTTGTTTTACAAGAAGAGGTGAGGTATCACCTTAAAAACTTGGGACTTTCCTATGAGACATAACAAGTAGTTTGGAAATGCTTAAAGTCTGTGTTTTAGAAAATACAGGGACATTGACTGAGAGGCTAAATGGAACCACAGAAGAGGCAATGTCAGGGAAGCAGACAAAGAGTAACAAACATTAGTCTCAGAAAGAAAGGTCAGATGTATGTATGCTACATTCACAAATTTTTTTTTAAATTATTCTTTTACTTCATATTTAATGTCTTGTGATGGATATGGGTTTTCTTTGCTATCCCATTTATGACTGATTCTAAGTTTTGAATGAAAACTCCAGCAAGAGTGAACTCCTCTTCCTAACACATATGTTGAGGACATCAGCCACGGATGATGGGCATTCAGATCCTGACTGAGAGATGAATAGTAGACAACCAGTATGACATAATGATGAGATGTTGTCCTCTAATTCAGAAAGGGTATCCAAAAAAATTAAATTATGTCAACCAGTCTACCTCACCATAAACCATCATATGATCCTAAAGTTTTTTACCCACCTTCACAGATGGGAAGAAGAAATAAATTTCAGATAGAGCTGCAACATATGTGGAAAGGTATTTTATCTTTGTTTAGTAAAGCTATGGGAATCATTAATGCTGTGCCATTACCAACCAAGTATCATAGCAATAAAGTATCAGAACAAATTTGTCACAAAGGACAACATGTAAGATGCATAATGCAATATATGATAATCAACTTACAAAGCTAACAATAGCATTTCAAATCTATTTTTCTGTTCACAAATGCCTATTATTCTAGATGCCCACCTTCTGGTCACTGGTACAGAGCACGTATTGATTACTAAGGAATCCACAGTTGAGAAAGCAAATCATGTTTTTCCCATGGAATAACTAAGTAGTTAGGAAAAATGAACTGGTTAAGAAAAAGTTATATAACACAAGTGTGTGTCATGATTTCCAGTTCATTCATGACACTTCATCAGAAGGTCCAGGAATTAAACAAATTTTATAGGAAAATCTGCTTTCCAAATTCAAGTTGCTTCATAATTTTGAACTTTTTAAAATAGCTTTTTTAGTTGCAATAACTTAAACCTGATCAAATTAAAATGTCATAAATGCAAAAAGTACTATATGTCTTGTTAATGTGTCTAGAATCAATGGATTTGAAGATGCATAATTCACATTCAAAGTGAATGGAAAAAAGAAACTAGGTAAGTGGCTGTATTAGTGTAAGTTTTTATCTGGTTTATGAGCCAGTTATTTTTCTTTTCTCAGTCATTTTCATCTTGTTTGTAGGTCTACTCCTTCCCGAAGGATTTGTTCTTTGAAGAGGAGGGGTAGAGTCGGTGCACTTCTTAGGTCTTAAATGTCTCCTTATTCTTTTCTGAACTGCCTAAAATGAAAATTCCCAAGAGTGGAGACATTTTAAAAATAAGTATATTCAAGAGTTTTATATTTTTGATAACTCAACTAGCACTGTATCTTAATTAGCACTTACTTGTACACTTTAAGAGTTTATTTCAGAATTTTTTTTTCACTCTGAAGGATGAAGTCTCTGCTGTGCAAGAATTTCCAGTCATCTAAGCAAAGAGAGTTCTCCATCTGTGGCTGGGGGCAGGAGCACTGGCCTTTCTCCCACACTGTAGTAGTTACTATAGGAACTATTGTGCTTCCTTCAAAAGGGCTACAGATGGGGTGATTAAAATTCTTCATAGGAGAACCCCCACTCTTCTCCTTGACAATGAAATTCTTCAGGGAGAGAGCTAGGCTTCCAGTTCAAGAATGGCAGCACCTGAGGGAGTGATGTGGCAGAGAGAATCACCACTGCTTTAAGCCAAAACTCCTGAGAAATGGGGGAAGGAATAACTTCACACAGCCTCCACCATGTAGAGGACAACGCAGAAAGTAAAGAACACATAATTTCTATTAAAATCAATACTAGGAGAAGAAAAAGAACTACACAAACAATTACAAAAAAAAAAAAAAAAAAGAAAAAAAGTTGGGGGATAAGCTCTGGCCATTAGCTTCTCTGTAAGGCAGCAAAATGCACTTTGACATG
The DNA here is from genome assembly GCF_028858725.1 of Colius striatus. Lineage (NCBI taxonomy): Eukaryota > Metazoa > Chordata > Aves > Coliiformes > Coliidae > Colius > Colius striatus. The sequence continues at coordinate 18,604,914 of NC_084764.1, read as the reverse complement.
GAGGAGAGGGATCATTGTCTCTGATAGAACTGAATTAGAACTACCTCCCAGAATCAAACTCACTTTACACTGGTTATTTTACAAATATTTACAGTGTTGCCTTTTGCTCCCAAAAATCTAGGAGGAAGAATTTATATAGAATGTAAGAATAACAATTACGATCCTAACAAAGGCTGTTTATATCGCACTCTCACAAATACAATAAGAAGCAGGTAACTCCAACTCTTCTTCAACTATATGTCAATTTTATTAAATGACAGCAATCTTAAAGAGAGAAAAATGGTTTTACATTTCAGTCCAGAAAGGATGAGTCACAAATAGGGGGCAATGTGAAAAGCAGCACTGAAATATTCTGAGAACTGTAAAATCATTAGATGGGATAGCTGAGAAGGTGGTGGTGGAGACTGCTGCAAGTAAAAGATACTTTAGATATTACTATAGCTTTAATGAAAGGGTTCAATAATTACAGTCAGATAGGAGCTTCTCAGAAAATCTAATTGCTGGAAAGAGATGGGGAAAAAGTCTACAAAGTATGAAAGAAAGGCAAAGTAGAGACTGATGTGTGAGGCAAGGGAGAGGGACACATAAAGATGGGGTGAACTGAGTGTGTAAAAATATAGGAATTTAGCAGTGTTTTAGATAAATGTCCACTTTGCAAGATTTGGCTCTAGCAGCAGAAATAGCATGAAGAAATTCCTTTAAATTCAGTGTTATCTCCCCCTCAGATGAGTGATGAGTATTGATTTCTTATTCAGATATAACAATAAAACACTTATTGTAGTAATAGTCCCATTGTCTTGTTTGTAAGCTAGTATTAAAATTCCTCTGGGAAGAAAACTGCTGTCACCCCTTTCCAGCTTCAGTGCTATAGAAATGGTTAGTGTCACTGATTCTGTTCTCAGGAGGAGGACAGGGTATTAACATCAAGTCAGAACAGTGTTATATAGTGTCAGACTATACTTGCTGGTAAAACTGAGAGGCCTACATCTGTTGTCTTGCTTTTTTTTCCAGTCTGATCCCAAAGGTTCATGTTATGACATTTGTAACATCTGCTACAAATGCGGAGGTAAGTCAGGCACAACCTTATTACTTCCAATCTAACGCTCCATCCATCCACAGGGCTTTCATATGCCACTAGTATGTCAAGGGGACCAAAAGCTGTTCAATCTACATGAAGCAAGGTATAATATATTTCTAAAAGTCAAGAATAAGAAATGATGCTTTGTTACGTCTCCCCTTTTTTTCTTGCCTTAAGTCTTGGCAGTGTTATTTCAGAAACTTCTGTGAACAAAATAAGCAAGCTGCTTCTCCTTAGCACCAATACAATTGCCTTTTTATGCCTTAGACAGTAGTGTGTTGCAAGTGTGCAAGCTGTGATTCACATCCTCCCTGTTTTTACTAACACTGAAACATATCCAGCTTCTCCTAACAAGACCATCCTATACAGAAGTCTGCTTTCTTGCATAACCCTCTTTTTCTTCCTTACTTCTCCCTCTATTTTGGTGAGTTTACTATATCGTTTAATGGACAAACTTAACTTTCTCCAGTGCTCAGTGGAAAACATCTGACAGACAAAAATTACTTATTTACTTTGTTCTAACAAAAAAGGAATAAAACACAGAAAACAAATAACAACATGTTTTACAGCTAGTATTCTTTCATTTAGCCTCTCATTACTATTGGTGGAGTAAGAAATCTGAAATTGATATATCCACTGTACTTAAAGATTTAAATACTTAATGGCCTACGATATTGTATGCTATGAGGGCTGTGCTATCCCTGCTAAGTGTGATGCTAAGGCAAAACATTTCACAGCTGCCTGCACAGGAAGACAACCACTCATTGCGTGACTACAACTACCCACTGAAGTTTTTTGAGAAATATATGTAACCTCTTCTGACAGCAAGTGGAATGTAATTTCAGAAACTAACAGCTTTAGATGTCATTGAACTGGGTAATATGTTCAACATTCAATACCAGACACCCCAAAAAAGAACAAATTTCCCATTTGATACAGCCATTTAAATTCAGATCAAGGGCTGCAGAATACTGCATGAGAGACTGTAGAGAAAGAAACCCCTGTACCTGATGTAAGTGGCTGCAGGTTTTGGTCACCTGCATTTCTAGCATACTCACTTTTTTCTGTCATACTATCACAAGCTACATAAAAGGAAGACCTTTCAGCTAAGAACACTGGAAAAGAACAGACTCCCTTACATTAAATGAACACTAAAAATTCTAAAATATGTCAAATGTTGCTATTGGCAAACGTTGGTGTCACATTTATGACTGGAATGCAAAATCCAGCTATGACATAACCAGACAATTACTGACTAATGCATAATTATCAAAGTAGGTGATGTACTGAAATGAATTCAAGTGCACAACTATTTATAACTATTTCAGGTTCTAAGGTGAATTTAGGGCTTTACTGTTTTTTCAGACTTGGTTTTATGACCAGTGTATGTAGGTGGTGGATTTGTTTATATGCTACATGCCTTTTTTCCTTTTTGTGATGCGGGCAGAAAAAGATATAACGAAGATTCATAAATGAAGTGAGACTGGGTACAAATCTGCAATCAATACACATTTTCAGAGAAAAAAAATCTTTATCAGTTGCCAAAACTGAACCGTGTAATTAACTGAGGATTCTGGTAAGAACCAACTGTACCACTAGTCAATTATTTTTGCATATCTTCCAGCTGCTGCTTCTCTCTGTTCATAAGGGAGACTGTAAGAAAACACAACTATTGAGAATTTGGTGATTTGAAAAAAAAATGAAGAAATTTAAGGAGATTACAAAGACCAACTGTAGTAGAACTGTAACAAATATTTAAAATCTATTGCAACTGGTTCTTAATTTCCTGCTAGGAAAAAAAAAAAAATAGAATTTTTCCCCAAGAAGTTTTTTAAGAGCTAAAATAGTATTTCAGTATTGCTGAGGAGTAAAAACAATCATGCGTAAGCTACACAAGAAATCCCCAGGTTCTAATGAAGCAGATCCCAAGGGAAGTGGTCATATACATCACAATACTGGTTAAATCCTTACAACTAGTAGATGGAACCGCTTGTCTTTAATCATGCTGCTGTTTAATTAAAAAAAAAAAATTAAAGCTTGATAAAAATTCTCGGTAGTAAAGAAAAATGGTATCCAGCACTTTTGATTGTGTTCTTAATTTAAAAAAAAAACACCAAAATTGTGCTATCATCTGCAAAAGTATGTTTCAGTAGTCTTTAAAGAAATAGAATCTATTGGAAATCCCAATGACCAGTAAGAAGAACAGTTAAATCTTCAGTAGAAATGGTGATATGGTCTTTAAATTTTTGTTAAAGGTTAAAAGAATTCATACAGTTCATGCTGAATCAGCTTAGAATTAGAAATTAAAACTAAGAAGTTCTAATATATTTTCTATTATTATTATTCTTATTGGCTTCAGCACAATTGGTGTTTCTCCTTTTATACGCAACAGGATCCTTTTAAAATACTGATATGAGAAAAGTCCAGTTTTCTTCACCTCTGGAGAGTGCCTACAAGGGAACTATAGAAGAGTTTTATCTGAAGATAGAATAGTTATAGAAGAGAGAGCTACTAATATGAAAACAAGAAGCAAATTCTCTACAGCCAGAGAACTTAGTATATAGGCACAATATCCACTGTAGCCGAGTTGCATTCATTAGTGTAAGGAATTAATTTAACTCAAGATTTCTTCTGCATTGAATGAAAATATTCCTGTTATTTGGTTATGTCATAGCTAAGATTCACCCTTGTTATCTGAAAAAGTGAAGGCTGTCCTGAACAACAAGAAGCAGGGCAGGCACAGTTGAAAATATACCTTGAATATCTTAACCATCAGTGTCATGGGATATTCTAGATAGATATTTTTGGTATTCTTTAGCAAATTTACTTAAAGGCATCAGAATTCATTCCCCACACAGTACTTGAATCAGACATGGACACAGATGGTTACCTTGACTTTGGGGGCAAAGCTTCATTTTGCAAGATAACAGTCTTTAAACCAGCTCTTTCTCACTTCTATGAGCACTGATAAATATATCTCATTTTTTTTTTCTTAAGTGCTTTATAATCATGCTGATAATGTATTGAATTTAGATAGTTTCTCAATAATTGCATTTTATTTATACACATATGCATTTGCTATAAAGAGAAATAATTTGCTTGATATAACAGCTCAGTAGTCTGTGAGCTGAGATTTTACTGAAATAATGTCCTTGAAATTCTGTTCATATTTTTTGCAATCCAGTATTGCTTTTTAAATCTTACACATATTCTTCCTTGTGCTGCCTCAGTCCAGCTGAAGAACTAGATTTTCATAACTATGTAATTTGTAACTGAAGCTCATTAATTTAAAGGGAAAATACTTTTTCTTTCCATATAATACTACAATATAATATTTAAACTAAAATATAAAGTAAGAATTGAATGAAGACTGCTCAAACTCCAAACAGATACTTCTCTCCTGTCACTCACAACCTTTATACATCCTGCAGAAATCCTAATGAATAATGCCTGACACTGTTTATCTGTTTCTCTTGCTTCTTTTAGTAAATTCCTGAAAGATGGTTTGTATTCTGACATTTTTCATTATGAATGTGCTAGCTTAAGGGCTTTTTGGATTATTTTAAATTGTCTACTATACATCAAACATCACATTTTGTTAATAATACCTGAAAATCTGAGAAATTTACTTGTAAAAAATACATTTCCACTAAACAACATAGGAGGACAAATCAGAAATGCAGTAAGTTATTTTCTGTGAATACTGACAAACAAGTCTTTCAACATAAAGGCTTTGCATTACAAATGCATTATTGGTGCAAGGCATATTCTACATTTCTCCACAAATAAGATGGAGAATGCACTAGAAAGTTTAACTATTGAGCAAAACTCACCCAACCTTTCAAAAGTATCGCTGAAAAATTCTGTTTCAAATTTCTCTGAGAATTATTCTGAAATAATAGTCACTCCTTCTACATGAAATGAAGAATGTGAGGAATGAAGAGACACCTATACGTCTGGAAGAGGACAAAACAGATATTGCTGTGACAGCTCATGGACAGATGTCTTCTGAAGAGAAAGTCTTATTTTAATGAGTCATGACTTCAGAAAATACCACATAATTTCTTTATAAATACAAGGAAAAGTGGATGGCAGATAGACTGAAAATCAAAGCACAAAAAATAAAGGAAAAAAATCCTAAAGAATGTTAATTAAATGTAAGAATTTGGGATTACCTTAACACAATTCTAAAGCTGTGCCTTGTTTACAGTCTTCCCAAAAGCTGAATGCAGTAAAGAAGTGGTCTCCACTGCAGTGTTAGTTCAAGGTGCAGCTCCCACATTGGCTTGTACCTCATTTCACTCTCAAACAGTGACCTCTAGTTCCACTGAGGTGGTATTTTAAGTTCACTAGTTAGCAGACACTTCAGATGGCCACTGGAGTATTGCTGACACTGGACCTAACAAGGCAACACGTACTCAACTGTACTCTGAGCTGCATATACAACACACCTGTGTTGCTAATCCATTTGTTCTGTGGGGTTCAAAGATCTTGTTTAGCCAATGGCACATACTATCTTGAGCAGCATTAAGGGTATGTTTTTGTGATGGGTTTGAGTGGAGTCGCTTTTTTCATGGTAACAGAGAGAGGGGTCTGCTGTGTTAGCCCTTGTAAGGAGTTCTCAAAACTTCTCCTGGCTCCAAGTTGTATCCACTTCATGCCCGACTGAGCCAATCTGGTATCTATATGATCACTATTTAAGAAGGGGATTTTGTAGTGTGTAGGAGGAGGTGGAAGGGTGGGACAAGATGGAGGTGTCCACATGGACCCCACAGTCAGTGAGTGAGTGAGCAAGGAAGTGAGAAGTAGTGTCCGACCAAAGACCCTCTACAGCCCTTAGTGAGAGAGCAGCTGTCCTCCTGTGACTCACAGAGGGCAATGGCAGGACTGAGAGTCACAAGCAGCTGGACCCCATACCAGAGGAGGTGATTGCGCCTGAATTCGCAGGAGGCTGTGTGAGGAGGCGGCCATGGCACAGGCTGTGCTGGAGAGCCTGCGAGCCGCAGAGACACACAGGAGGCGGAGAAGAAATGCAGCCCTCAGGATGAATGCATGTCAGAGTGGCCCGTGCAGGGCTGCCCAGGGACCCTGTGCTGGAGCAAGGAGGGCTGGCGAGGAACCCACTTGCCTTGAGGTGAGACAAGCGGCAGGAATCATGGGAAAAGGGCTGGTTGAAACCCCCATTCCCTGTCCCTCTGAGCTGTTCAGAGCAGGAGGAGGTAAAGACGCTGGGATCAGGACCCTGAGCTGGGAAGAGGGGAGGGCTGGGGGGAAGTGGATCTTAAAGGTCTGGCTGTGCTCTTCATCATCATCCTTTTTCACCTCTATGTTACCAGGGCTTATCTGTTTCCAGTCCCTGAACTAGTTTATACTGCTGTGTAAACATATTCTGTCTAAAGAACAATTGTTAATTAATTCTTAATTAATTCATTAGTTTTAAATTAATGAATGAAAACTCATTGTACAAAAAATCCTGGAAAGAACAGAGCACACATTTTCCATCTCATATTTTCCTCTTTTACACTACCTTAACTCATTTTCTTTCCACATTTGTCTTCTTTCTTCCCTTAATTTTCCAAATTCATACTAACATATTTGAATTGGCTACATGTAAACGTAGCCACATGTAAGTTCCTAAGAGAAGGAAGTTCATTATGATCAGAGGACCTAAAGCTCTGTTGTAGGAGGTGAAATGGATCACTTTCTCAGGCATGTGAAGCTCCAGAAGGAAATGAAAATAGGGAACCAGATTTATATTTAGCCTGTAAGTATGTACACATACGCTGCCATCCGCAAACGCTTGGATGCAATTCCAAAAAGCCTTGTCCTGGAGGGCTTTTTAAAAAAAAAAAAAAGAAGGTAAAAGTCATAGCTTTCACTAAAATCCCACCACAGAGAAGCTACTACTCACATCACCAAAGTTTCAACCCCTTGAGATTCTGTGATTCTGTGACTCATTATTAAAGGGGAGCTAGCCCCTTGCCTCACTTTGTTATTGATAGTGGAGTTCCAAAAGCTTGAGGTCTATCCTTGGTTTTCAGGTTAATCACCTAAAATACTAATTTCTCTGCACTTGGGAAAGTAATTTAAGGTCTTCCTCAAATAGTGCTGGCTAGAAAGGAATGAGAAGTTATATTACTCTATATAGAGAGCTGCAAATCAAGTGTTACAATACAATTCACAAGGTCAGCTTTTAAACAGTTTCTCCTTAGAATCTGTGTTACAAATATAGTGAATGTACAGGAATTAATGAAGATACATTTTCTCCCACCAATTTTTTACTTAGGTTAGTATCTTATATTGCACTATATTAACAATAATTACTGTTTGAGCTCAGCAGAAGTGTGTACTTTTTTGTCTTTGGTAAATACCCAAAAAAATTCTCAGGAAAGTAAAAAATAATTTAATTCTATTAATCATAAAACAGAACCTTTTTTTAGGATGTCTATAGCAGCAAAAAGTAAAAACATCACCATCTTCTTACGGCAAAAGGACAACATGTCCTTCTTATGAGCTCCAGCTCTCTTCTAAGAGTGATACTGAATCCACCAGCCAGGTGTAACACCAGCTTGTGGACAAGATAATCCACCAACCTTTTCATAAAATGGCTTGTGTTGGAAGGGACTCTTGGACAACACTTAGTTGAAATGTCCTGCCATGGGCAGGGCTACCTTTCACTACATCAGGTTGCTAAAATTCCTATCCAAATTGATTTAGAACACTTCCAATGACAGGGCATTCATAACATCTCCAGGCAATCTGTTGTCGCACCACCCTTAATATAAAAAAAAAAAAAATCCTTATGCCTAATCTAAATCTCTTGTCTTTTATTTTAAAGCTGCTGCTCCTTGTTCTGTTATGGATTTATACATGCCAGTACCATAACTGGGTCTGACCCTAGGATCCAGCAAAATAAAGTCCACGTAAAGGTTTCTAATTCCTCAGGTTACAGCTCAAGCTGGGTAATAACTCAAGGAGAAAAATTCAGTTAATCCAATTTTATTCTGTTCTAACAGGTCCTAGTAAAAAAATTTTTCTCTCTCTTTCTTATAAGCCTTCTCTAGATACCGATATCAGCCACAATAAAGTGTCCCTGGAGCCATCTCTTCTCCAGGCTGAACAACTCCAGATCTCCCAGTCTTTCTTTATAGAAGAGGTATTTTAGCTCTCTAATAATTTTCATGGCCCTCTGAACTCACTCTAACAGGCTGATGTCTGTCTTGTCCTAGGGACCCCAAAGCTTGATGCATTACTCCAGGTGGTGTCTCATGAGAGCCATAGCACAGGGGGAAAATCACTTCCGTTGATCTGCTGGCCATGCTCCTTTTGATGTACTTGGGCTCCGAGTACACATTTCCACCTCAACTTATCTACTAGTATCCTCCAAGTCCTACTCCGCAGGGTTGTTCTCAATCAACCCAGTCTATACTGATATTGGGGATCTCCCTGATCCAAGTGCAGGATCTTATGTTTCGCCTCATTGAAATTCATGAGGTTCACATGGATCCATTTCATCTATATTCATCCTTATTTCTTCCACGAATGATGGAAAGTGGCATCTGAGCACCATTTCAAGTAATACCACAGAGGCAACATGCTTCATTTGGTCATTCTTACCAGTAATATCAAGAGGCAAGAGACCAAATACTAGCACTGTGGACTAAGGAAGTGTTTGAGTAGTTTGAAACCGTTTCCTTAGTCCTAGCTAATTTCATACTAGCTTCTGTACAACACTCTCAGTTCATATCATATTGTATTAAACTTACTGAAAAGTACTGCATCAAGCCTTTGGCAACTCCTGGAAATATTGAAACTTAATTATTATTTGTTTTTCAATTTTGTCCTTCAGTTTACTGAAATGGAATTATTTAGGTTTATGAGTTTGACAAACTTAAGAGGTTGTTCAGAGCTGACTTAACACAATAAATTTTCTCTAGTCACTTAATTTTAAAAAGTAAATAAATAATAAGTAACTATTTTAATGGATCTTTAGCAATGCCTCCAGTATGTTTTGATCCAAAAAAAATAATTAGATGCTTCATTTTAAATCTAAGCATATTGGTAAACTCATCACAGTATTTTAAACACTGAGGCTAATAGGGCAAGTGATGTATTTTAAATAGTGTGCAGAGTAGATGCCTATTCAAGTTGTAAGTAAAATCTCCAAATCGTTCATCCAATAAATGATGATCCTAGAAGAGAAATGGGATATGGGCTTTTATGACTTTTTAAATACTTTTGGTCCAAGACCCTTTTATAAAGGAGTTACTAATTTAATAAAGGTGGCTTTTGATTCTGTGTTTTATATTGCAGTACTGTGCATAATTGTGTGTTCAGAAACTTGTCATAATATAAAATCATCTAAACTAATAAATGATTCATAGCTCTAAAAATATTCTGTTATGGATGAAGTTTAGCTGGAGAGCTACCTTTATTTGCATTTAAAGTTAGAACAATTTTGATGGTATTTAATGGTTCTCAACATGCAGAGATCTGTTGCTTTATTCTTTGTCAAATGATAGTTTTCTTAGTTAATAAAAAGAAAGTTGACATTTTAGCATAAAACTTGTAAGAAGTAAAACCCCATGAAACCCCTTCTTGCAATAACTTGCCAGAGTGATTCCAAGATTGACATGCACTAACCCAGATACTCCCAACCACATAACAGTATAGATGTAAAGGTCTAGGTAAACAGAGGAAGACCCTGGAAACATCCTCCAAAACCTTCTGTCCACTCTATTCTGCAAGCATGATCAACTGTGTCATGATTATTGTTAGCCCATCTGGACAACAGGTGCAGTACTTAATGGTCACAGTGTATTTGATTATTGACTAGTGAATATTTCTTTGTGACACAATAGCCTGTAGATTGACCCTTGGTAACAAACAGACTTCCTACCCATTTCTACATTCAAAATCTCAAAACAAAAGAAAACAGTTTTAAGATTTTAACCTATTTGGAAGTTTGGTACAGAGCTTCCACAAACAACTTATACCTATCCAATACTTGGCCTGGCGAGTTTGTATAGAGTCTATATAAGGAAAAAAAAAAAAAAAAGATGCACGAATTTCAAGCTTGGAGGCCTCTAATTACCTTGTGCTTAAAATTTAACTACAAAATATAGATAAATTGCTGCACAAAACCCACAGAAGATCCTCCACACGATTTATGCCAATGTATCTAAAGCGCAGTGATGCTGATCCCAGGGAGACTTTTCTACTTAGTCCTCACAGAATTCATTTTGGACCCATTTCTAATGAGTATATAAATGATGACTTAGATAAGGGTACCTTTTGGTAAGGGTACCCAATAAATTAGTCAATCTGAAATTTTATTAGTAGCAAAGCATTACAGTGGTCATGTAGCTGAAGAATACTAAGGCAATTGAAGGCGTATTAGTCATTTATTTAGGTAGATACCAGAGATCAGTACTCAGTACAGGCTGTTAGCTGTAACATTAAGCTAATTGGCTAATAGTTGCAGCAGTTCTTATAAGGTTTTTGTACTGAGAGATGTGACCCCTTCTTGAATCAATTTATGTAAACCCAGAGGGAGTCCTAAATTTATTCCAGTTTCGTGAATGCATGGTCTGGATTAAGAGACCCAAAGCAAAAAGAGTATGCATAAAAAACACTGTGTCAACCAAACACCTAAAATTTACACGCTGTCAGCTTGAAAAGTCTCTGTTTAACAAATAACTTGAGTTGATAAATGTTTAAAATAAATGTAACAATTTGGTATTTAGAATGTTCATATTTCATCCAGTGCAGATTGCAGGGCTATTTTGTTTTGGTTTTTTTTTTTCAACCATACCTTTGGCTAGTTGCAAACTTTTATAGAAGCGAAATATTTTAAGAAGTTCTTTGGAAATGGCCTGAGGCAATTTCAAACTTAACAGACCCTGTCCCACCTGAACTCATTACAGTGAATTTTACAACAAAGTACCCACTACTTGATTTTCAGAGCTTAGTCAAGCATACTAGAAATGCAGCTTCATTAAGTGCAATTATTGGTACAATAAAAACAGTAGAGGTCTATTTAAGATTCAAGAACCAGTCGTAAACAGGGGCTCCATGTTCCCTAACAGTCAGTGATATGTCAAAGTGCCAGAAGTGTGAAATTTCCTCTGCCAGGGAAGGAAAAAAATGAAGCAGCATGTCTTGTAGGGGGGAAAAAAAAAAAATCACCTGTCCTTCCATAAGCCAATAAAGATAGAGTGGGAAAGGATAAAAAAATATCCCCTCCAGTTATGCCACTAGCTTCCCTTCTCTCTTTGAGCAGGAGTCCAAAACAATAAATTCATATTCCCATCAGTGAAGAAAACAGGCAAATTCAAATCCATAAAAAGTGAGACTAACAGTAAGTGACTCATATAATACACAGAATGATCTGGTTTCATAACTAACAAAGTTTGCTGTCAAATGACAGAAAGGAAAAAAAAATATCATTTTTTGACAGGAAACAATTGGAAGCTTATTTAAAATAAATCAATTCACAACACAACTGGGCTATTGACTATAAAACTGCAACTGTTACATATGGAATGATCTTGATAACTAAACCATCACTCCTGGGAATTAAATAAATTATTATATGAAACTAAAAAATAAAAAGAATGTTGAAGACAGAGGCAGCACACCTCTCCTGACTAATTTCTGAGATAAGACGACTGACCTTTCCAGAAGAAATTAGAGACTAAATTCTTCTGTAAGAGACTAATCTCATCTTTTGTTTCTGATTTTGAACCTTATTTTCATGTATTTATCTCAACTATTTACTTTGGCAGAAAAAGATCTCTGCACTCATACTGATGAGCAGTTAATTCATACAAATCGTCCTTCAGATTCACCTGGATTTATGGTTAAATTTGAAAGCAGAAAAGGGCTGGATTACCCATGGCCTGCAGACATCATAGTCATTTACTCTGCACACAGAGTGCTCTGCACATGAGTGCTGAAGGTGGATAAAAGTTCTGATTTTGTAATCTGCGCAAGAATAACATATTTCTAAACTTTGAAATCTAAACAATTTCCAATTTTCAGTACAAAGGTTGTGTCAAATAGAAAAGGAAAAGACAAAATTTCATTGTATCTTCTTCCAATAAGAAAATGAAGTAGACAAGCTTTTGGTATACACTTCCACTTTCTTCTAAAAAATAAAACACTAAGCATATTTTGCCTATCTTTAAAGTTGATTTCATATTTTAAAGGACATGGATAACAACAATAAAAACAGTCAAAAAACCCTGTTATTTGTCAACGATGCCGCTAGCAATATCCAAGTTAGCTCGGCCTGAAAATCTCATATATAGACTTAGAATTAATCACAAGTATTTAGAAAAAGAAATAAAAATTACTTTGACAGTAGATTTTGTTAGACTCAGAAATACATAGAAAAAATTAAACACATGCATTTTTCCTGCTCATGAAGCATATCAATACATCTATTTCTGATGTATCTCTTATCTGGTGCTATATTCTGAGTTATGGAAACATTTTCAAGACATCATTGAATGTTTTCTCTTGCCTATTTCCTCCGTTTGCTGAACCTCACACATTGGGGCTGTGCCTTTACCAAGATTGTTCTGCTGATGACTTCAGCTCTATTTGTTTATGGCATTCTGATGATGCATCTATCCTTTTTCACAGTAACAATTTTACAACCATTCCTTTAATATTACAAGAAAGTAAGGTTGTTTATATAGGCTTAAGTAGACCGCAAAGATCATCATGCTATTTCAGTACATTATTTAATTGACATTCATGCCTCCTATTACTCTTAAGACCTCACAGTAGATAATGTAACATTTTATATTGTATTAACATATTCTATGATGTAACTCTGAAAATGTTAACTACTGCTCAGTAAAACACTAGAGTCACTGCTGAAATAACCACAGTGGTGTAGACAGTGCTGACATAACAAAGTCAAAGAAACGTGTTAGTGGTACAAATTTCAATAAAGTTTAATTACTAAAACGCAGACAATGGCACTAGAAACTGAAAAGTATCCAAGGGAAGGAAATGGTAACTCTGCCATTAAACTGAGATATGATGGTTTAGCTTGACTAAATATACCTCTTGCTGTTGCCAGGAACCAACAAAAAAAAAATCACTCTAACAAGTGATTTGGTGTTAGCAAGCTAGTAAAGAAAATAAAAAATCCAAAGAAAGAAGCTTTTCAACAATCTCATTCCATTTTGGAGATGCCACGATGCATGAGAGAGGCCAAAAGAAACTTCAAGATGGAAGGTGTAGAATTTGAAGAGCATTACAGGTAGTGACAAAACTACAACCTTGAAAGCTAGTAGGGAGGCCAAATAACCCTGCTTATCTAATTTTCTGGGAGGCCTGAACAGCTAAGTATTACAGAGCACTCATAGGAAGAACAGTATCACCAATTTATCAAGGCAAACTAAATAGGTATTTAGAAATGGAAAATACGAAAGATGGAACTGCAATTTTTCTGAGAAGAAAGGGAAAGAGATAAGACTTATTGTAAGTAAGAAGACTGAGAGAATTCCTATGCCTGAAAAGGGAACCGCTTAAATCTGACATTTATAAGCTGAAAGCAGCTAGATTTTAAAAGTAACTAGAGATCGACAAAACATAGCAGAATCTTTTTCCACCAAATTGCAGTGTGAGTAGAACTTATATTTCTACTTGAGAACTATAACTCTCAGACCAATTCTCAGAGGACAAGCACATATGAATAACACAATGTTCAGTTCCTCCTATAATAAGGCAAGGAAAATTGACCAGTCTCAGAAGTCAAGACTTTCAAATCTCATTGTCATGTATGAAAACATCTATGAAACAATGAAGGAAAGAGCATGCTAGAATTGGCTATGCTGACTCTGCACATTTTTTCCTCCTTGTAAAGCATAGCTAGTCATGAGAAACAGTTGACCTAACATTCTCTTATAAGAGGCAAAACAAAATAACCTCAGATGAATAGGAAAGTATTTTCAGACTGACTAAATGAAAAGCTGTTGAAGGGCTAAGAGGGAAATTGAAAATCTACGTCAATAGGTGTGGATTTTACTAGAGCATATGTAGTCTCTCCATCTCTTCTCTCATGCTTTAATCTCCTCCCCCTTACAATTGTGTTGCAAAGTTTGTGTAATCCTGGCCATGGCTGCGGAGGATCCTGCCTGCCTGACACACTGAATGACTTCTGTAAATTTCCATGTAAACTCACAAAAACCAAACCAAAACAACAAACAAAAAGAGACACAAACCTGGATGCCAAATCACTTAAAAAGCCCTATTCAGGCAAGGATAGTTTTGATGACCGTGTGAGGCAGCTCACTAGCAGCAGAGATCTTACTTATCCAACTGCAGCACAAAATAAATGAACAGATACTGGCACAGAAACAAAAATTTCAGGATTGAAACTAAAAATAAAAATCCAGGCAGAAGAACAAAAACCAGAATGAATGAAAATATGTTCCAAGCTTAACTTGGATAATATCATCTCAATATTCTTAATACAATGATGATCACTACACTGAGCACTGGGAACCAGGTCAGGGCAAAGAATAAAAGAAAATTGTATTATTCACAATCTCCAAAGGCAGGCCATAAAAGCCATATCACACACACTGAAAAATAACTCATTAAACTATATCCCAGCTGGAAGTAGAGAAAAACAAACAGAATAAAAAGACACTAAGCAGCAGGGAGAAATAAACTTTATGGAACTGTCAAAGCATGAACAATAGGGGGAAAAAAAAAGAAAGAAACAATAAATGTGTCTGGTTTATTGGTAAAATAGCCACGTTAGGACAGACATGAGAATTAAATTTAAAACAAAATCCAAGATATGGAGACAATGCCAAGCTTCAAGTATCAAAATTATCCTATTGCAGTTCAGGACATTCAGTACTTGCAAATTGTGGTTTGGCAGAACCTCACAATAAGAGCAACGTCACTAAATACTGATTATTCATGGAGCATCAGGCACATCTCTTCAGAGTGATGTACCGCAAGATGGACTGGATTTCAGGATTGATTTTTCAAGCGAAAGTGTACATAGCCCCTACATGAGCCAGAAAGAAATAACACCTTCTCTGCTAGCTTGAGAGTTAGATTTAGTAATGAAAAGTAGTACTTTGCATAAACACTTCCAAAAGCCCTTTTGTAATGGTATGTACCTTTTTTTTTTTTTCCTTTTTTGAGGAACAGATGGGAGAAGGGAACACTCTAGCAATACGTTCCATTGTACAATAGCATTAGAAATAAGGAGTATCACACAATGTATTCTGTTCGAATAAATTAATACTAGCCATTTTGAGTCTCTGCTAGATAAGTTTAAAATAAAAATGCCTCCCAGCTTTGGCTTCTTTAGTTTTTCTGTACCCCGAAAACTTGATATATTACAGTGTTCAGCAGATGCAACAGCTTATACAGGCTTCATCTGGAGCTCTGTTTTATCAGAACAACTGAAAATGTGGCCCAAAATGTATGAGCAGAGGCACCAAAGCCACTGGGAACTTTGGAAAATTTCAGCGCAGACACCTACCAGGTTCTGCTGCAACTGAAGGTCTTTATAAGCAAAAATGCCAATATGTATGTATGTGAACATATATCCATATATAAGCAAAGTAGAAGTGGAGGTGCATTGTAAATGTAAATTATGTCACGTTTTATTTGATCCTCAGTTAAATAAAATTGGGATTGTGTTTTAAATATACTGAATACAACAGGATTAACTTTTTTTCAGATGAACAAGTGGGACTGTAGCTGCCCAGTTTCCAGTAAAACACGGATAAAGCTGAGGTCTCAGATTGCTACAGATTATTTAATGTCACTGAGAGAAAGTACTAAATTAATTATGTCTGAACATAATTCATCCACGAGCCATTGACTTATGACAAAACAGACTTTAACGTATGAGTTATTGACTTTACTGAATGAAAGCATGTTTTTTCAATTAAAAAAATGCTGTCTATCCCGGATACATTACTATGAAAGCTCAGTAAGGATCCATGGTAAATGTTCTCACAGAAGACATTAAGGACTTGAAAATGCCAAATTGTTGGATGGCAATTCTTTCTCTTTTTTCCCCCCTTTGACACCCTGACTCCCTACTCCATGCTATGGGCTAACAATCTGCCAATTTTATCTTTATAAATCAAAACTGTTTTTCAGCTAAAGGAATTAATAAAATTATATTTGACACATCAAAATTTCTTTCCCCCATCTTTCTTTTTATAACTGAAAAAGAGTCAAACTAATTTAAACCAAATCTGATTTAAAAATCCTGCTGAGCTGAGACTTTTAAATACCAGGTTCAGCCTGGAATGAATTTTTATGGCTATGTTATAAACACCTGAAAAACAGCAGGTGCCATATACAGTTCATGTTTTTATACTATTTACTTAGTTTCAAAAGTAGATTCTAGACAAAGTGAGGGGTTTTTTTCCTAATTTTAACGTATTTTGGATATTACAGTTCCAAGTAAATGCTTATGAGCCAGAAGTAGTTTGGAATTAACATATATATGTGTGTATTTTATAGTTTATAAGATTATCCAACACATACATTTACAATTTGGCTAAGATAAGAAAATACTTCCATTAAAAATTCTATGAATGGTGATCAGAATATAAAACCCCTGCCAGAGAAAGTTGGTTAAACATCTCTAAGTGGTGTATGTGTGGTGTTTTAACACACTACATTAGAACACTCAGTTCCATAACAATTTCAAGATTCACTCAAGTTATTTTAAAATAACAACACAAGTGTTATTTCAAAAATTCACAATAAATTGTAATCTTTAACTAATCATATGTGTTCTTAATCCTTCAGGCTTGAGAGGTTATTTGTAAGTGCTCAGGAAAATTAATCCAAATTAACTAAATGTGAGAATGCAAAGTGGATTTGTCAAATTGTGTTAAAGTCTGCTATCTGGAGAATCTCATCTAGAATTAAAATAGTTTTGATGCCTTTACACCTAATACACTTGAGAAGGAAAATAAACAAAAAGTTATACATAAAAATGAATAGCCCTGAACAAGGGTTCTGATACATGAATCAGTGCCTTTAAAGTACATTTGAACTTACCTGCTGTTTGGTAGCTTCAATACACACACTGCAAAATCACACAATAGTTTATCTTTAAATGAAAGACAGTCCATTTGTCAAGTCCACATGAGACATTTACATGGGGTAAAAGTGTGCACTTGGACTGTTCCTCTGAAGTCTCTGATGCTACTTCTTTCTTTCAAAAGTAACTATTGTGTACCCATCGATAACCTAGTGTAGCTTTATTACTTCACTGCATACTTCATTTTTATATATTTTCCTGAATTGAGAAATTTTATGACTGAATTTTTAACAAATATATATTTGTAAATTTATATTTAAACATATTCTGATATCAAGGTTGGATTTTTTAAAAGTTTGCACACAGTTTTCTGCTCACAATCTCTAGTTACAGATGTAGAGAGAGTTCATAAAATGGTTTGGGTTGGAAAGGGCCTTAAAGATCAACTAGCTGTAACCACTAGACCAGTTGCTGAAAGCCCCATCCAAACTGTCCTTGAAGACTTCAACGGATAGGGCCCAGGGAGAGACTACTCAATTCTACTCCAAGCTTGTTTTCAAAGAGACATGAAAAGGTTTCTGTCATGAGAACGCAGTGGGCTCTGGAAGAGAGATTGCCTGGTCAAAGACGTAACTTGTGTCCTCAGAGCTTCCTTCAGGTCTAGCACTAGCCAATACACTAGCAGCTGTGGATGCCACCTTGAGAGCTCGGGCTAAGAGTAGGAGAGACCTAGTCTAAAATGGCTGCCAAGGTTATTGCCTCTACATGTACAGCTGACAGCTAAGACACTTGGTCGGCAGTACCTGAACTCCCACACCTCACAGCCTACTATTTTAAAGTAAATGCAAGTGTCAGGCTAGAAACCATAGCTTTATGTAGAAGGCATTTAGCTGTCTGTGTAACAAGAAGAGAACAGACTGATGGAATGGACATGCGTGTTAGCATCATTAGCATTAATGTAACATGAGCCATGGAGACACATTCTACATTCTCATCTCCAGTAACAGCCAGTAACCAAGAAAAAAATGCCATCGATGTGAGCATGAGGATTATTGTCATTGTTCAGGTAAATCCTGCTGGGCTGTATAATGAACGTGTTAATACAGAAAGTGTGGTAGCCTACATAAAATGGATAAGTTAATGAAGTCCTTACTATTACCTTTCCCTCCCCAAGTTTGTCTTTGATGTGTCATGAAAAGGCTGCAGAAAGTGATAGCCACTGGGGATTTTGAGAAAAAGTAGCCCTTGGCTTAATACAGAGCCTGAAGATTAGGGTAGAAGGACATAGATTAGGAGAATCTGCTACCTAAACACTATCACATGTACATTATCATTTAAAAATATGCAATTTCCTTTTTATTAATTCCATTTCCTTCAAGTACATGCATAAGTCACAAGAGGCAGACATAGATTTTAGACACTAATAATAAGGGAAAAATAATCACAAAATACTACATCTTTTATCGATGAGATTGCTATTTGAAGGGACACAAAGGTATTTCAGAATACAATAAAATCATTAGTATACATAATAATATGGTTTTTGATGAGTGGTAAATTTTAACTATTTCTCCAGAGCCACACTTTGTTAGCAAAAAACCATTATTAGCCTAAATCATTCAGTTCTTCTAAAGCTTAAGTGTTCCTCCTTGGTGCTTAAACATGTGTTTACCTTTAGGTATTTACTTAAGCTTTTCTTGAAAAGAGTTAGCTATAAGGTACTGTACAATAACTAAGCACAAACAAAATGCTACACTGTGAATTCATCACTCTGCTGAATCAGGACTCCATTTGCATCTGTGGCAGTGGGGGTTAGTGGTACAATAAATCCAAGTTTAGCAGTTCTACCAACATGCTGCAGCCACATGACAGAAGGTGTAACATTGGTATAGACTCCCTCTGCAGAGTCACTTCTGTTGACAAATCTTTCGAAAACTTACCTTTAAAACCACAGATTTTATTCAGGAATGTCCTGTCTTCAGCCAGCATGAAGTTTGTACAAAAGGATAAATTGGTTATTAACCCTCTGAACTTCTTTTGACAAATCCAACAAAAATGTGATTGTGCATCCATGTCTAAATTAATTCAAATCTGATGATATTAATAATTAAGTATCGGTATTTGCAGAACCACAGGCTAATGATATTTTCTCTGCAAGTAGCAACTTCATTTTTCTTACAATATATAAATAATATTAGCCCCCATGCATCCTTAGATCTTATTTTCTGTTCAAAAAAAGTTGTTTGATTCTCCGTTTCTCTCTCACTTATTGAGAAGCAGAAAAATATTTACATGCAAAATGGAAAGACAGAGCACTAGCCTTGCAATAAGGACTTCTTTTTGTTTGTTCAATATGATAGCAGTCTAGTGGAAAGCTTAGTGGATAAATATTTTCATCTCTGTGTGACTCAATTTCAACATCTTTAACACAGAATTTGCCTGCCCTGCTTTGTAGAGATTTTGTGGATGCCTTATGATTTAACATGAGTTATTATCTTATTTGTAGCTAGTAGTAATTACAAGTTTTCAACCAAGTTATGTACCAGCAAGAGATAAAAGACAGCTTTTGATAGCAAAAGACTGAAAATTGTTTCATAATGCTTTTGAGTTTATATTAGAACAGGTGTCAGAATTTTAACTCACTTTGGATTGTGGTGTTAACATGTTTTTTTCATTTTCTACCAAGACTTGTCTGACCTATTGTGCTCTTGCAATCACAACAAGAAGTAATTCAAAAAGCCACAACAATTGGGACTACAAAATATCCATAAGTATTGTAAGTCTGAGGGAAAAAAACCCAAACAAATAGCAGACCATCCTCAAATGTGCTCTACATGTTACAAAGTACACACTAAATGTGTGATTGCCTATGTTCTATATCCTCATTGGTAATAATCATTCAGTAACACTTTTCATAGAATGAATCATAGAATCATAGAATCATGGAATCATAGAAAGGTAGGGTTGGAAGGGACCTTTAGAGATAGATCATCTAGTCCAACCCCCCTGCAGAAGCTTATAGAGAATTCATAGCTTACAATGGCTCAGCTCACACAGTTTACCAGTGAATAAATCTGAATTAGAATGCAGGGTCTGGAAATTATTGAGATTAATCCCTAAATACTGCTGACCATGAGAACTTCCCTATTCAGTGCTAAAGCACACAAAACCCAAACAAGAAGAGAACACCTTACTATGAACTTATGAATTATTTTCTCCTCTTCTCTAGTAACTTCCACAATTGCTGCAAAGCAGGCAGTGTTATTACCCTGTGTTCTTGCAGTGTTTTTCATCCAGAAACTTAATAGATTACTACAAAACAAATTGTGCATAATTAATATATTTCACAGATTAATAAACTAAGGTAGAGAGAGAGTTTAAGGCTAATTGGGAAAGATCACAAGTTTCCCATGTCTGGGGTAAGACAAAGTCTTGCCAAAAGACAGCAGCAGTGCCAAGATCAGAGCTCTTCTGTTCCTGGATCTTCTATTTGTGCTTTGTCGACACTCTTAGTCTAAGTCACTCAATGTCCATTGATATCCAACAAAATCCCACAACCATTAAAGACAGCCATTTATGTCCAAGACCTCTCCTGAGATTGTAAAATAAATAATCATGTTACACTAATTTTACTTACAGTGAAAAAAATCCCTAAACCAAGACTCAGCTCTTGCAACCTGTACTAAACTGGCATTGGCAAAGTAGTAAAGATACAAATGACTTGTTTAACAGTGGAGGAGGAATAAAAGAAAGCAACAAGGTTTCTTTTAATATTGCTTTCAGTATACAAGGATTAGTTAAACTGAATCATGCTTACTTAACATTAGAATGATATTAATAAGATATCAAGTAATTGAGATTATATTAAGCAACAAAAGCACTAAAACATAAAGCAGGTAAACTTAACAGTAAGTGCAGCACAGGTACCAAGTAACACAGTAATTTGAAATGAAGCTTCTGAGAGGTCAGTATCTGTCCTATCTATGCACTTAGTAACAAAAACGTCACAGTCAGTCTGAAAAGTTAAGTCAAAGTAAGAATCCGATTTTTAATTTATTTATTTATTAAAATAATTCATTTTTGGTAGAAAAAACATGAACTGTGTAACCTATCCAAGAAGAGACGGGGACTAACAAGTGATTTAGGTCACTAAGCTGCTTAAATTCCTTCATCTGTTGCTTTTCTGTCTGATTTATTCTCAGTTGCTTCAATGAAAATGGCCTAAAAGTCATGCCAGTTTTAATAAATCTGTATTAATTAGAAATGACACAGCATTTTATAACACATTTACAGCAGTATATGCTTCTGGAATCCTGACAACTTGTTCTTTTCTTTCATGTAATGAGGGTTCTCCAAAATTATTTGAAATGAAACAATCAAATTCATAGCAACTAGGCAGCCATGAAAGTGTCCCAGAATGCAATGTATCAGGACTCATTGAAGAAAAATAAGGAAAAAAAGAAATGTAATTAATAAGTTCAACGCTTAAAATAAAATCAACTTCTGACCCTTTTTCATATTTGCTTTCTACAGAGCATAGTCAATCCTTTTGGTATTTGTCAGCAAAAAGAAAATGTTAAGATTTTTACTCTTTCCAAACAACTTCCAACCGCTACTGCTGTGTCAATGCTACAAAAAAATGTGCTGTTCCAGACTAAGTTCCTCATATTGGTAAGTGATATTACATATGCCATACTCTTACCTCTGAGATCATTGGAGGCTGTTCCCTGTTCTGAATTAGTATATACATTCTTTTGTTTACCAGTGATTAAGGACAGCATGCTCACTGAATATCTACTTTGTCAAAGACACAGCTGCCTTTCCCCTAGCTCATTTGGGAGGTATTGCCAATTGAACACAATAGTTTCTAGTAACTTAGTTTCTGCTGACAAATGGGAAGCAATGAATTTTCTTTACTTTTGATGACTATTCCTAAAATCGTTCTGTCTTTACTGTTTTTAGATCTAAATAATAACACATTCCTCTTCACATAGTTAAGTGTGTTCATGTAGCAACAATAGTCTAAGAATAAAAGGAAAGCTAAGTTTGTAGGAAGATGACACTGAACCTGAAAACATGCTAACTTTTTCTCCCCTGACTTTATCAGCTGTTGTAAACATAAGGCAACATCGAGACTATTACAATGGCCTTTTCCAGCTATCTAAGGCAAACTGCAAAATGTTTCAAGTGACTCTTCTACTTTTACACTTTGCCCACTTGTGTCGTCGTCTGACTTAAGCTTGAATTAATACAGATTGCCTGAGGGCTTGTACACTATTCATTTTTTATGCATTTCTAAATCTCCCTATGAGCTTCACAAGTTTATGCCACAGTTACGATGACAATTACTTTTTTGAAAGCCAAAAACGTCTCCTCAATCTGTCTTTTCCTCCTTTCTTCTTTTTGGGGTGTTTGGAGTATCGAAGTGGCAAAAAGATGAACACAAAAAGGGAAGTTATGCAGCATGGCATCTTGTCCCTGAGGAAAGATTTCCTTCAGAAGTGATAAAACACATGCTGTTATAGATGGTACCCACCCAACTCAACCTGTTATCTTGGCGTCTAAGCTCCAATGGAACAGTTTGACCAACTAGTGCATAGGCACAATGCCATCCAAGCATATGGGCATGAGTACACGCAGCCAAGTGACCATGTAGGAGAATCCAATATGTTTGCTGAGGGCAGGAATCCCAGTCTGAAACATCCAAACAGCTGTCTATCCTGAGGTTTACATGCCTGTGGTTGAGAGGATCTGACATAGCTAATCCAGATTTTGGCTAGATTAATTTAAAAAATATAAAAATTAGCTGTCTTGACACAAAAGGTATTTTGAGGACTTAGCTGTATACCGATGTCTTCAAAACCATATTCCAGGTGAACTCCTGCAGGACGTTTTGGAATGAAACTGTATTGTGACATATCCAATGCTCTTTCACTGCTTTACTTCCATACAGTATTAAACAAATAGAGGACATGATTTTGAAAAAAGTTAAATGATTTGTTTTATATCTTCAAATATTACATCCAGAAAAGGATTCTAATTCTGCAATTCCATGTTACTAAAAGGAATAATTTCTTTATCAGGGCTTCATATTTTAATACTACTTTGCAATACTCAGTGATTACAGATGTACAAAGACATTACTCTTACTGTTTATAGCACATAGAGTATCGTCTTCGAAAGTGCATTATGTTTATTGTTGATAGAAAGCAGTAAAATGTTGAAGAGGGATTAAATAATTCAGTGGCCTGAATTGAATTTTCTAAAGTAAATCAACAATTAAGTACAGATTTGCAAAAAGTATCTTCTCTCATTGGAATCAGTAGGTTATAGGGGTGTAAATGTGATATTCAAATATTGAAGATTCAGGAGCAAAGCTGAAGCTTCACTGAAGGAAGAAGTAAACAGGGTCATATATAGTCAAGAGATTTTTTTAGATATTTCATCCTAAACCTCACAGAAGTCTTGTGTAAGGGAGAAACAAAATACAGCTTGACTATAGAAAAAAAAGTGAGTTTACATACAACCTCTTTTAAGACTCTCCTTATCTGAAAGAGTTACAAATAAGCAGCTTTCAGGTTCCCCTAGAAAACAGAGATATAGAACAGCAAACCAGTAATACAAGGCTGCTCATTACAAACTCTTCGAACTTTAAAGCCTGAAAATTATCACTATGATTCAGAGCAATATTTTATAAGTCTAGTTAAAAAAAAAAAAAAAAATCTGCATGTTACTATTATACAGGCTTAAATTTGAATTATTTTCCTGCAGTACAAAAAAGCATCTCAATGCCAAACCCAAACCCACACACTTTTCTGCACAGAGCCAGATACATTTTTTTCCACATCATTTTGAAGAACTGGTAGTATTCTAGTTTCTTACTGTGGTCTATTATATCATTTACAACTCAATGGAAATTTTGTTTTCTCACCATATGCCCTTTAAAAATATATATTTAACAAAACATCTTTCTTTTTCCTCTCTGAAGCAAGTACAACTAATTTAATTTCATGAAGTGAGCAAAATCTCTCTTTATATAACAAAACACAACCAAAATTAAATTTAATTCTAACTTTAGGCACAAAAAGCCACAGTAAATATTTTATTCTGAAAGTGGCTCTTCTAAATCAAAACTTAGTGGCATATGTTGAAAACACCAAACATACGACCTGAAGTTTGGATCAAGAACTAAATTTGCCCAAGATTGGACTGGGTAGCATTAAACTGTCTGAATCCTTTTAAAGGGTTAAGCAGAGTATTGCAGAGCAGAAAGAAACCCTGTACAATTTACATTGATAGCATTTATAGAAAACTCAGCTGCTTGTGATTCTTTGAAGAATAGCAATCATATTTTAGTGGAGGCTAAAACTGTAAATTTCTGATTATGCTCAAAATTCATCATCAAAGGTGGGTCAGATACATAGCTACAGTAAAGATTCATTCCCTCTACATGTACCTCCATTGCAACAGTAAGTAAAAAAATGAGTCAGACTTTATGCACAAAGCTATATGAATAATTTTCTTGCTTCAGTCTCCAAATGCCGTAACCCCTTAACATACAGAAATAAAAAGTTATTCCAGTTAGGATAAAAAAAAAAAATCCTTATTCCTCCCTTGAGAGAACGTTAACTCAGGTTATGAACTATTCTGACTTCAGGTAGCATCTCCTCCTCTTACAATCCTTGGACTATGTATAAATAACTGAATATAGGGAGCAAGATTTTTTATATTCCGACACTTTGCCTTCACTTCTTCCAAACTAAAAAAAAATCCCACTTGGTTGGTGCTTCAATGATTCTGAAATTATTTCAGAGTATCTCCAAAGGAAGAATTCTAAGTGAAAGTCCCTTTAAGCTTATATACAGGCCATTCACCTGAGAGAAGCAGAAACTCAGATGCAAATCCACTGACTACCTGATGCAAAATTGTTTCTTTGCAAAATGTTTTGAGGGTACTACAATAGGCCTTATCAGAGGACTTATTAAAAAATACTCTTACAAAGACTTTCTCAGCTCTTTCTTATCCATATTGCTTATCATATAAACAATTCTGCAAGTAAAGCAGGCATAAAATAACAATTGGTGTTATAAACACCCTGCAACTGCACTGTGGAAGATTTCACACTGAACATCACTGAATATCAATAACAGTTATATGGTAAGACTGAAGAGTAGTTAGATTTTTTTAATTGCTGTTTAGTTAGTAAGACTAGCAGTTTCATTAACTGATCTAAAAATGAAAATAAGTACAGGAGAACAGGGAGTTCTAAACAGACAAATTTAATGTTTTCACTGCAGATCATATTTGTTAGGCTGTTCACAAAATCACATACTTAAACAGATGGATTTAAATCTGTTCAGAACTTCTGCAATCCTCTTTGTCTTGCATACACCTTCACCAATTATTCTTACACAATAAATAATGTATATATGGAGTCCTTCATGTTTTACACCACACTTCATAGGGTAAGAGCCAGTCATAAGCCTGTGTAGCTCAAAATGTGAAGCTAGCTTCCCCAGGGAGTCTCCAACCTTTTCCAAGAGAGGCATAAACAATACAGTGAAAATGGGGTACAGGGAGATTTTTTTCTTTTTTCAGTTACGATTGGGCAAATATAAAAATAACTGTCCAAGTATTAAATTATCCTATGCTGAATATTACAGATAATTGGTTTGTGTTTTGTTGAGTTCTACGTTAAAATGAACCAGATGACAAATTAACAGGTTGCCTCTTTTGTTTATGAAATCCTGTAATAAAAGAGAAAAGGCTCTGAGCTAAATAACGGAAGAACCAAAAACGTATCTGGAATGGGGCAGATAGCTGCAATATAGTAAGTCTTATGTGCTGTTGCTTTTTAATGAGTGATGAATTTTAGACTGAAGTTGGGGGACAGAAGGCCACTGAATAGGAAGGAAAAAACCAACTGCTAGGAAAAAAAGAGATCAGGCACAGCCATGGTCTTCACTTTCTAATATTTTGACAGTGGACACTTAAGAGTTTCATAAACCCTAGAAGAGAAGCAGAAAATTGAAAGTATTGTGGGACACATCTAGCAGTTCCTTAGGAGGCTTTTCTGCAGACAGAAAAACAATTTCATTCTGCCACAGCTTTCAATACAATGGCAAGTACTTTATATTTTACACAGGCAATTCTTTATTGTATGTGCTTTAACTACTTCCTTGAACATACCTCTATCAAACTCTTACCTTGCAGTAAGAGGAATGCACAAAAGACAGCTAATGGAAGAAAAAGAATACAGGAGATAGCCACTACTCAAATGGGTTCCCTCCAATATGGATCAACGCAGTCTAATTTGCTGATCTTTTGATTGCCCTCTACAACATATTTATCTACTGACATGAGACATTATTTTGGTCTTTAGTATCTTAATAAAAGAAAATTCCTCATCAATACATACTTTGTTTTTTCTGCTTTTATTTAGCACAATTATCCTAAGAATAATAGATGTATATTATAACCCCAGAAGCAGTGTTGGAAAGTACTTATAATCCTTTATGACAAAAGGGTACATAAGCAGCATTGTAACTTGTTTTTTCTGGGAACACACTTGAAGTTACTACCAAATGTATACCATGTTTCTGCAACATGGTGTCTGTTACAGGCTTTCCCACTGTTTTCGCTCTCCTTTATACATTAAAAAAAATGGTCGGAATAGACATTTTATTATTTGGGTTATAATTTGCCAACAGTAACATGCTAACTTTGAAAATTATAGACAAGTTTTGTTCAGTATACCTGCATTCCCATCTCTGATACATGTGTAAACCTGCAAGAGTTTCACGTGCCATGAAGGGCCCTGAAAATTGATATCTTTTTACACTCATTTCTAAATCTGTAATTTGACAACATTTAATCAAGTGATGTTTGAATAGCATTGATTTGCATTGCAAATTCCTTTTTAGTTTGGATCATGACCTATGTAAAAATGCAATACCCTAATAAAAAACCCCACATATTTTTGTAAATCTATATAGAGAAAATTATGTTTTAAAAAATTTTAAAGAACTAAACATCAGAAGACTTTCAAAAGGATCTTTGTTATGCACTACAAATATGAAATCTGAAGTGTAAAACAACTGAATCACACAAAGAAAGAACTTGTCAGAACAGACAGTAAAGCCTTCCAGTATCATGTCTCAGACCAAACCACAAGTTCATCTTTCTTCACCCTTCCAGAAATGTACTCCATTTAGAATACTTTTTTTTTTTTTCAAATGCCAGATCGAGAATTTATGGACTACATGAAGTAGTATCCTACAACACCTCAAATTATTTTAAGTATTTTCACACAAATACTGTTGGAGCTGCAAGTGTGCAGACCCTGGGGGGAAAAAATAAAAATAAAAATCACTCCTTACAATCCAGTCACAGATATTTCCTTCCTTTCTTCCTTCCTTGCTTCAAAGTGGAAGAACTTGGTAGAGGAAAAAGAACAATCGCTTGAAGCTTTCCTGGTAACAAATCCAGGAATCTATTTTCTATCTACATTCCTCATCTATCGTCATAAATTTTTTGCCCAACTTCAGCATACTTCAGTCATCATTCAGCACATAGCTGTACTCAGGCCTAAGATCACAGCAATTAGATGAAAAGATATTTTCAGGCATTGATATAGATTCTTAAATCTATACTCTCTTAGCCTACTTATTATGAAGGAAATGGATCAGACTGTTCTGTGCTTCATCTACTACTTGTGGCATCCTATGAATGCATAAGTATTCTCGCAATGGAAATGACCCATCTTGGGAAAGTAGCTCCATGTAGCTTCAATACACTATTTGAAGTCCACAGGTCTGTATCTTGGGACAAGAATAAGAGCTACAAGTCTGCATAGAGAAGTTAGTCTTCTGATGTGTAACAACTGTACCAGCTCTTAAATATTTGGGTGGGGGATTTTTTTGTCTTGTTTTGTATTTTAATCTCTAAAATGGAAAAGAATTTGGTCTTTGGTGGCTAATTCTTACATGGGATTTCATTACTATGGTATCAGGATGTCAAATCATTAGCAAGTATTCATAGATTATTGAAACATAAGTAGTATGCAGTCTGAAAGAAAAATAATAGTTGGCTGATAAAGTGCCATTTCAGACGACGGCATTAGGTTCACTATAGAAATCTAGGGAAAGACAGCAAAGCTATCAACTGCAAGTATAACTATAAAAAAGAACCTCATAATTAACAATGTTCATCTATGAAAATTTTGTTTCTGCTGTCATTCAATTACTGATAACCATGGAAATCAGAATCTCTAATATTTCATTAAGTTCTTTATCGGTATGAAATATTATAACATAACTCAATTTTTACATGGCAAGAAGAAATTAAAAAAAACCCCTCATAGATACATCAGAAGAGTCTCACACTAATAAAAAAGGGTAGCTTTGAAAACATTGCCTATTCAGACGATACTATTTAGGGTATATAATACCGAAAGGGCAATCTGATAATCACACTAGAAGCAATTTCAAACCATACTACTGATGAAAAGTCAATTTAACTTTCCAGCTTTATAAGACTTTGTTATTGCTATTGTTAATTATTTCTCATTTAATGGGAAATTGGCAACAAGGTCTCCAACTGTCATTTTAAATCTGCAATAATATCATGTGAAGCTTTTCGTCCTTATTCCCAAGTCCTGGATTATCAGAGCTAAATGGCAGCTCCAGCATTACAAAAGCTCAGGGGCAGGTACTGTTACACAAATTGCCAATTCAATTAACAGTGTGTAAATGCTCCACTGGCAGGCTGAGGGAAGGACAGCCATTTTGGCAAGTGTCATTCCTAATTTATCAAACTGTCAAACCTTCCACTCAGGTGCCTGCGGTCACTGTCTGCCTCTTAATGCTAAGTTGTAAAGCTGCAGGAACCATTCTTGTAGCTTAACAAGGCACAATACTCAAAACTGATTTTAAAATCAAATGTACAGTTGTCTTAATTATTCTCAGTATAAATGATGTTTTAATTACAAAATCAGAGTGGGAATATTCAATCAAGATCCAAGATAACATGTATATACAAGGAAGCAGGCAGAGCAAAGCTCGATGCCTAGTCTTTTCTCAGAGGTAGCTATTCAGCTTTTCTTAATACAGTTTGTGATTACCTACCTCACCCAGCCAAAGTCCTTTATGGTCTTTAGTCTGACTCTGTTTTCAGTTCTTACCAAACCACCATGTCTGTGTTAACGCCTTTCAGGGGAAAACCCCTGTGGCAGAATTCTGCATCGATGGACTGGTTTCATCTCCACAGGCCTTGCTTTCCATCCCCCCTCAGACTTGCCCAGGATCTTCATTTAGGAATTTTTAAAAAGGCCTTTTTTGGAAGTAAAACTGAGTTATAAGCCTCCTCTGTAGAAGAGATAAAAAGCTTCATATGTGAAGGATTTCCCATATTCTTCCCCCTGAGTTTTTTTTTCCTGCATCGACAGAAACAGCATACAGAAACTATTGCATATGCAGATTAGAGCCCCTACAGTGAATACATGTACTGTGCAGTACCCTGGTGCCTGCAGAAGAGTGCTCAAACAGTACCCCCATTATGTACTTTGGGGGCAGGGACGTTAAATCAGTGCATCTGTAAATGTTTGCTTTTGGGTTGAATACTTGCCAAGTGTACGCTGCGGAGTGTTTCACTTCTATCAAGTTTAAATTGATCTGACCATTTTAAAGCAAAGAAAATGGAAGTAGAAAATAAAATACAGAAAATTGTCTTGCATTACTCCTGTTAGTAAAAATGAACAAAATTCATGGCACAACAGCAGTAAAGAAAGTTCAGACTGGACAAGATAATTGTGTTCTGTAATCTGTCTGTGGACATCACAGGCCAGTAGGAGATGCTCCAGAGAAAAAGATGAAATCGAAGATTAAGCAGTTATGTGGTAGTTTAACATCAGCTATAGTTTTCTATTTTCAACAATTAAGTTCTTAAGTGAAAATCTGTATGTACATGCATCTTCCAAAGTGGTCACTTTTTTGCCTGTTAGTTCATTTGATTTAAGTATTATTATTACAGCAGTTGCAATCCAAATACCTCTACTTTTTATGCAATCCAAATACCTCCACTTTCTATGTAAGACAGTTATTGAGCATAGAACTCAAGACTATCACGTCACTGCAGGTTCAGGCTAACCACACATTTTGTGAAGGATGTATCCAGATAGTAATGCAAATCAATCATTCTATCATATTTCAGAATGTGGATTAATTCCTTTAATAATTAAGAAGTAATTCGTACAATGTCTTCAACAGACATGGTAAAAAGCACTCAATTTAGTACTCACAATATTGTTTGTTCATCCATATTATGACAAGTGAGAATGAAGAAAGTGCTCTGGAGCACAGGACTACTGGGAGGAAAAAATTGCTATGCTGAACAAGAAGGAATTCCATACTTTGGTACAAACCTTTTGAACTGAACTTGACTTCTAAAGCTTTTAAGGATTGGCGCTAAATCAAGCCAAAGTTGTTTATAAAGCTCTGCTAAATATCTAAGACTGTGGACTTCATCCAATGGTCCATGAAATCATTTGGACCATCTTAAATCCTTTACTTGTCCTACTGCAGCCATACCTATGAAAAGACTGGTTCCAATGCCTCTATATCAAGAAAAAACAGCAGCTGAGAGTTGTGCGGTAGACTGATTCTGTCATGTAAATTATGATTTTCACAAAAGCACACAATTAGATCAGATTTTTAGAGCAAATTAGTGGACTAAAATTAGAGAAAAGGATTTCAACAAAGCTTCAAAAACACATGGATGCTTTGAAAATCCAAATAGGTAGTAACTTTTGACACTCTCGTATGAAAATATCTGTACAGATCTGACTTTGCTCCATAGTAAGTTGTCTCCAGTGCATATTTTTATTGTTACATTATTTAACTTTCTGCTTGTGCTTTTGTGTAAATCTAACTCTTTTGGCATGACACTTCATTCAGTCTGATAGCATGCATACTTCTTTTGAACTCAAAAATGTGAGACAAAAGGGGCAGGAAAAAAATAAAATACCTTAAATCAGCAAAATAAACCAGCTGCTCCTAGGGCTATACATTGAAAACTTTATTACCTCTACAGATTTGAATAAGTGTTCAGGAAATTACATATAATAGTTGAGGAGGAAAGGATGCAGTACGGCACAAGAAGCATCAGGCGTGACTAAAGAAATACACAAATAAAATACTATTAGATCACAGATTATAAAAATACTGAGTTCCAGACTGAAATCTATGACAGATATGATTAGTATGATCTGTGAAAAACATCTGAATGCAGAAGGTCATCTTATTAGAAATAGAAAAACCACTGAATAGTTTTAAAATAATGGAAATATTTTTCTAATCCTCTGTAAATCTTAACTGTGTCAGTCATTATAAACAGTCTGTGAATCACTAGTAATTTGAAGCAGTTAATTAAAACTAGGTGAAAAAAAAGCTACTAAATAGTTTTTTATCTATGAGATTATTCCAACTGAATTTTACTTTCAGAACATAAATTTAGCTATTGCTGTGATTTAATACACCAGTGTCTAGGGCATTAGCTTGAATTGTGCAAGAAGTTGAATCTCAATCCATAAGAGATTGAGATCTGAGTGTATCTGAGTTTCTTCAGTCAAGAATATTTTGCAGAAGAGAAAAATAGGTCCTTCGACTTTGAGGTAAATCCAATAGATATAATAACTAACATTTATTTAATCTGATCTCCGTACGTTACAAGACTTTATTGCTGTGCCAAGACCACCAACCTTTGTAAGAAAACAATGCACTGTACTGAAAAGCATCTAAGTCACCATGGAATAATATGAATTTCCACATACAGAAATACTATTTATGGGTGGGGAAACCATAGGTATTGTTAGAGTCTACAAGTAATATAACGTCTCTTTGGAAACAGAAGTTCAACAGTAATTGTTGTTTGAGGACCACATTGTTTATATTACCAACTAGCATCAAAAAATCCTAATCCAAGCAGTTTATTCATATGGCAGTTCTATGCTGATAAGTTACCTAAGATAGTTTCCAAGCTTTGACAAGCGGCCTAGTCAAGGTCTGTTGAGGAGCTCACTGTACAGTTATGTCCTGAAACAAGTTGAAAGTCCAACGTAGACATCTCCTTTGCCTCTTTCCCTACAGTCTCTGTGTAGGTGCACAAAGGAAAAGCAGCTGAAAGAAACTTGATGAGAGATTTCAATATACCCATGAAAGCTTAAACCCAGTAACTGTTCAAAACTTTGGCCTCACAGTACCTTCAAAGTGGTAGTCACTACAAAGTATGCTAAAATAAGACTAGAGTATACTCAAAACTCATGTGTGAGAGCAATAAAGTTAAACAGATATTTCAATGCATATTTTTTTAAGACTGCTGTTGTGGTTTTGCCCAGCCATCAATGAAGCACCAGTCTCTTGCTCACTGCCTCACAGAGGCCCCAGCAAGATGGTAAGAAAAAAGATAACAAAGGACATTGTGGATTGAGACAAGGGCAGGGAGGGCTCACTGCCAATTATAGTTCTGGGGAAAACAGGCTCCACTGCTCAACTTAGAGAGGAAAGTAAGGAAAGTTTATTCTACTACCTACAAGAAAGAGAACAGAACAAAAAGCAAAAACAGGGCAGCATGATGAGAAAATTACAACCAGCACTTTAAGATCTCCTTCTCCCATCCCTCCTTTCTTCCTAGGCTTAGCTCACTGCTCCTGATATCTCTGTCTCCTCAGCCCTCAACAGTTCAGGGTGGGGGCGGGGAAGGAGGGATGTGGTCAGTCTCTCACAGATGGGCTCTGCCGCTTCTCTCTTCTCAGATGAGGACCTTCCCACAGGACACAGTCCTTAACGAAATTCTCTGGTGTGGGTTCTTCCCAGCAGCTACAACTTCTGTGAATATTAGGTCCCTCCCACGGGACACAGCCTCCTCTAAGTATAGTCACTGCCCCTGATGTGGGGTCTTCTACAAAATGCAAATGAATGTCAGCCTCACCAGTCCTCTCCACAGGATGCAGGGGAGTCTCTGCTCCAGCACACCTCCTCCTCTCTTCCCTCACTGACCTTGGGGTCTGCATGGTCACTTCTTTCGCCTTCCAACTCTTTGCACCACCACCAGCCAGAAAAGAAGGAAGAACAGAGCAAGAAGGTACAGGAAAAACCCTCTTCTTCCAGCTTCTTCTTAAAAAGTGATTGTGGAGGTGCCCAATTGGCTCAGCCCCAGAAGTGGGTCTGGCTCAGAGCTAGGGAGAGTTTTGAGCAACTTCTTACAGAAGCCATCTTTACAGCCCCTTCCCCCTTACCAGAAATGGCTCCACACAAAACCATGACAACTGTTGATGCTCCTATTACTCTCAGGAAGTACTGTACCCAAATTAACAAGAATACCTGCATAGTAGTGTTTAAAAAGCTAAACTGGATATATGCAGGTTCTCTGAAAAATCAAAGAATTAAGAGGGATAAGGGGGTTGGAATTATTTCTCTGGGTTAGTCTTTATCTGGACTGCTTAGTTGATCTCCTAAGCATGCCACCATACCCTCACACTGGCACAACAAAGCAAGAAGATATGTATAATCAAGAACAAAGTGGAGAATGAGACCACCCTCTCTAATTGCAGCTGCAACCAGTGGGATCTGGGTCTAACTAAGAGCTCTCTGTGTCACTGAGAGCTGTCTGGGAATCTCAGAAATCCTCCCATCAGAAACAAGACAGTAGTAAATATTTCAGTATTTTTCAGTGACAGGCAAAAATAGAGGACCTTGGAATGGTTTTCATTATGTTTAGCTCCACATTTCAGACGTGGGAAGAGACTGCTGAATAACATCCATAAGCAATCTTTGAGTTAAGTGACTTTTACTAGAATAAGATTCTATATTCCTAATGCTTAAACTTTATAACCAAATCTCCCTATTTGTCATAATCAGCTGAATGAATGATTTTTCTAGTCTCACCACTATCTTCTCTGCTTTTTTGGGTCCTACATATCCTATATCCATGTACAGCTCTACATACATGATTTCCATGATCTGAAATATACAGAACTGTTTGAAACTAGTGTGATGCATACAGGCATCTAACTTATTCTCAGGTGGGGTGAGGAAGCTATGAGTTTCACTCAATTTCTGTAGGAGTTTGTACTCAGAGTACAGGGTAGAATTCTGTAGAATTCACTTCTACATGTGATTCCATGAAACAGTCCTCTAATTCCCTCTCATGCACATGGAAAACATGGAAAACAGAAGTTTGGCCAAGGACTAGGATCAACCTGGTCCCAGACTTATCCTTTCAGTACAAGAGTATGCTCATTTTCAAATGGATCTGTGGTTATTTCTCTGCTGAAATGAGAACAGCAATAATAAATTATTTGGGTAAAATCATTTGCGGCACTACTGAAAAGGTATCTAACAGTTCTAACCTCCTTTTGGATTCAACAATACACAAAAATAATAATCATGATGCAAGATTTGGCAGGGCTCTGCCTCCAATTGTAATATACCAAAGTGGCAGCACTTACCCACAGGGAGCATAAGAGAAGCCAGTACATAAAACATTGTTAATCCTTTGTACTCTTTCTGCACCATCTCTGCTTCTAATCTAAAAGAAATCACTTCTCCATTCCTACATCATGACAAAAGCTTAAGCAGGAAAGAGGAATGCACTAAAATGAGTTGCCAAGTATGAACCCAGCAAAAGATTTAGCATATTTCTCTTGATCTTTGCCTTCCTGCAATCCATCTGCAGTTTCCCCATGTAATCACAGCCCATGATTCTTTGAAGTTAATCTGAAATGACACCTCAGTATTTTCAATGTGTCAAGCAGAAGGGCATTTAAAAAAAGAAAGTAACATGCAAAATGCATTTAAAATGTATCCAGGTAATTTTTAGGAAACTAAAAATGGCAATACTGGGGTTGATTCAAATATCTCATCAAATACAGTCTTTTACGACAGTCAAGAATTAGATAAACAGCATGTATGTCCCAAAAGAACTGGCTTAGCACAAACCAGGTAAAGTCTTGTCTCACAAGACATAGCTTTAAGTATTATCATCTTTGCTGCCTGCTTGTCTCACTGACTCACTCCTTTCATTGGCTTCAGTATCAGTTTTCTCAGAGCAGGGGCACTGTACTGTCATTCATCCAATTCAAATTCACCCTGAAATCATGATCTATGCTATACCTAAAGCACAGCCTCAAGTGCCTCAGCCTTCCTTCCCTTTTCACACCGCTGGGAAAAGTTTGCAACAATTTCTAGCAGGTGCTGCAAGATCTTTGTAGTCAACTAGCTTGGCTGGCTAGCACAGAGGAAGCAGGCTAATCTTTGTACCTCCTGCCCCCTTCTTGCTTCTGTAAGTAACACCTCTAAACTGTCTTTTACTTATTTAACAAAAAAAAAATCTTTAAACTACATTTAGCTGTGGTGAAGAAAGGAAAGGCTATTTTTTCATGCTGGCCTGAATACACTAATGCTAGTCACAATCTAGCCATGAAAGAACAAATTACAGTAACAGATGTCCATGTATCACTAAGGTGACTTCCCTCCCTATTTTTATTTTTTATCAAAAATGGTGAGTCTGAAAAGTCAAAACAAAATTTAAAAAAAACCCTGCAGCATCTGTCTCAGCAGAGTTCAAGCTGGCTGACAGTTCCTTACACTGAGAAGCTGAGAATGATGCTATAATTAAAATTTCATGAACAAGACAAAAATCTATTTTGTTTGGGAGAACTGTTATGAAAGTATACAGAGAAAAACTGAATATGGTAATTTTAGTTTATCCCTGGCCCTGAATTTAATGATTAAACTTAAGAATCCTGAACAAATTATTGTTAGTAACACCTCATAACTTAATTAATTATGAGTGTCATCTTTGTTAGGCACAGAAGCGGGTCTTAACCATTCCAAGCGGATGTGTGGCTATTGGCATAGGACCACTCTCAGTTCTCATTTTTTGTTGACTGAGGATTAATTCTTCCTGTCCGTACCTAGAATTTAAACTCGACCCAATTAATTTTCAGCTTAGAAAGCCAAAAGCAGGAAAAAGTGAGAAATTTTTCTCAAGACAAAGGAAAAAGGCAGCAATGGCACAGTCATCGTCATCTTACTGGCACCTGTATTGCTTTCCCTTTCATTTTTTTTTTCATATAACATGCACTGCTTTTTACTGAATTTCAGTCCACTCCATGGGAGACAACACCATCCGTCTTATTTCATCTTTTAACAAGGACTTGATGAGGTGACACAGGAGTGATTCTTAAAAACGAATTACCTGTTATGTGAGGCATTGTGTGACAGGAAGAACTATCTTGGTGACAGGCACCTGACAGCAGATTTGTTGATTTCATGGTCACTTCATTTAAAGTAACAACAGGGTGAAATATGCCATCTGATAATCTGTTTGAATGTTGACTGTGAAAAGCACTTAACATTTCTGCCAGCTACTACTACTACTACAGAATCTGTTCTTCAATATGTGCATTTTACCAACCTCTTTAATAATTATGTCAGAAACTCTTATCCTAGATTAAAGGAGGGAAAAGAAAAAAACACCCAAATCTGAACTTTAAAAAAGTCACCTTAGAAGCCTGATGATGCATTCTGAAAATAAGAAGATTCAAAATTTAAGGCATGTCACATAATGAGACTATTGTCTGCAAGAGGACTAGCTGTCTGCTGTTTGAGGATTACTGCTGTACCTGCATTGCATAGGTGATTTTAGGACAGGCACGTAATTGTTTTTCTTCCATGTTAAAGTTTAATCTAGGTACTTTATTTCAAACATCTTTTGCTTGATTTTCACTAACAGGTAGTGATAGCAAAACTGTAAGAAAGGGATGACTTGTTTCAAGAAGGGATTACACCGAATTCTGATATTACAATTTAGGATGAAATTTTAGTTAAGAGCTTGGTATTATACACACACCAACCTATGTAACAGCACAACAGGAACTAAAAAAAAAAAAAAAAAAAAAAAAAAAGAAGGAAAATATTAGAGCTTTATTAGTTCCTTAGATGCAGAGCTTGTAACACATGAAAGCAGAATAATATGAAGATTATTATGCCCTTTCTAGTGGCTGAATGACTGAAATTCTCGTTTGGTTTCAGAGAAGTTTGGGATAGGCACAGATACTTCTAGACTAATCTGGCAGCACTGGAAGTTAGGTCAAAATCATTCTTAATCAGAGCCATCATCATATAAAAATGCATGGCATGCACAAATTACAAACCCTTAATTCAAATAGGGCTAAATGAGACAAACTCTAACAAATCATCACTGTGCTCCTACTGTAATTAACATGTACTCATACACTGATCTTGTTAAATTATGATAACCTGCATGAAACCTGATGAAGAAATACCTTGAATCAATGTGATTTAGGCATTTAAACCCCACATTAAATATGAACCAGAAGCAGGCTGGTTAAAATTTACACTTTCTCTGAAAGATTTTTGACACATTCAGTGCTTGTGAAAGCTGAGGGGATGACGGCCCTAGTCAAATACAGTTGAGTGAGCAGACTGCAAGCATCCAACATTCCACCTCCAGTGCAGTTCAACCGTGACGTGGAGGAACCTGCCTTCTCTTCTACTTCCCTCCCCACACATGCTTTTATTTACTGTCTTGTAAATATTTTATTGATTAATTCCTGTCGTTGCCTGATGGCTTTTTTTTTTTAGTACTCTTAATATTTTGCTACATGGTTTAACTTAAATTCACTAGTCTTTACATTTAGAAATAAAAATTCTGACAAGTTGACAGACAGTCTAAGGCTATAGCAAGTATCTTATTCCTAATCTATGAAGATGTTATCAGAATTATTTTATGTGATTTGTTTACCTTTAAATCTTCTTTCCTCGGGAAATAACCTCAGGGGTTCAGGTTCCCATCTCCTGGGATCACATCAATGGCAGCAGAAGCATGTATTTGAAAACTTCAGCATGGATTATGAATATTGTTTTTATAATCAGAACATTCTGCATGTTCTTTTATGGCACTGCCAACTCCAGTGTTTCCTGCTAAACTTCAGCTACATTAGAAATAACACCCCACATTTATTTTGTTAAAATAGCTACTGTCAATTTGAAATCTAGTCAATTAAAAGCAAAAGAAATAGTAAAACGAAAGCAAACAAACAAACAAAAAAGCACTGTCAGGTGCTAAATCAACCCCTGCACCCCACTTGCCAATTTCTGTTGGTTCTAAAACCATATGCTCTTATTTTAAGAATGGCTTCTCTGTTTCCTGTCTCTGTGCAAAAGCCTCCAAGAAATAAACAAAAAACAAGGCACAGTGAAAGCTATCTGAGCAGGAAAAGCTTTCAAAAGTGCCTAGGAGAAAAGTAAAGAAACCAGGGAGACAACATAAAAAGAAAAAAAAAAAAAGACTTATTTCTTAATCTCTTTCACCTAGAATGCTCTCTGGAATTACATAAAACTCCACTGGGGAAAAAAAAAAGGGGGGGAGGGGGGCAAAAAATCCAGTTCAGAAGTCTACTGTGCCCCATCCAACAGACATTTGCTTTGATGTATGAAATAACTCCCTCATGGCGCAGATCCTGGGGTACACTGTGGCTGCTTTGAGTTGCATCACGCACACATTCTGGGCACTAAGCCAGAGTCACGGGCCAAGTGAGGTCATCCACGTGCACGAGGATCTTCTGGTGGCACCAAGCCAGCCTCTGTTGCTCCTGTCATACCACCCCGTTCCTCAGCCTCCTTTGAGGAAACCTGGACAGGTCTGCCCCAAATTGCCTCAAATACTTGCTCAATGCAACAAGAGTCACAGCAGCATCACCATGCACGTACCTCTCCCACCCCTAGAAGTGCGCTGTTTCTCAGTTGCTGTGGGAAGACAAGAATAAATTAAGTTCACTGACAAAATTGGAATCACAGTTCTAGTTGAACTCAGTGTGAAAACATGCAAACTATGTTTACAGCCTTGTTAAACATAAAGCCATTGAAAATCATATAGCCAATAAGCTTCACAACAATGACAAGGAAAACCAGCCATCTTTATGAAATACTGCTAGCTCTCTGCTTTACCTTCCCTGTTGTTAAACTCCTAGTATGAAGTCTCCTTCTACCAGGAGGAACAACATTTGGCTTTATATTACCAAGTTGTAGGATTCATCACTTTCATCTCTCTGCCATCTCCAGGATATTGAAAATGACATGAAAACAGAAAAGGATTTTTAACATGAGGGGAACACCTGACGTATGAAGTTATTCAAGCCCCAGGAATGTGTGGTATTGCACATTCTCACTGTCACAGCCTTTGTTGAAAAGGATTTCCCTGACCTTTTCTCTAACCAGCAAACAAATAAGCCCTATCTCTCAGCAGGAAAGAGCCACTGCTCCATTAGATCATTAAGCAGTTCTATTCAGACTATCTCAGTCTCCTGTCCTTGGCCCTGAAGAAAGAGCTGGCATCAGTCCAATCAGTAAGATAGAAGGAAGGCAAATGTGTTTTCATACGGTACAGCTTGAAATGTCACAGCAGGATGAAAGTCATGGAACAGACAGCAGTGAGGAAAAGATGTGGTGCTACATGAGGGGTAGTGTTCCAACAAGGAAAGACTGGTGTTTCAGTCTGCCAAACAACGTAATGACTCATCCAGGCAGAAAAATATTACCACCATGGGAATATTTGGAACGTCTCAGTCTGAGAGTAATTAGGGACTAAACTACACCAGCATGCTTCAGTGATGAAATGAGAAAATAAGCAATACCTCTGTCAAGTCCTGATTGGCGAGTATTAAATGAATATGGGCTTCTATCATATCTGACCACAAACTAGTAACTTGCAGCAGATTGTCAGAATGGAGAAATATTTCCACTTTCTCATAAAACACGACAGCACCAAAAAAACCTGGTGAAGTGAAAAATGTTACAGTTGGCAGTAAGAGTTTTAAAGAAAATCATTACCATGATTACATAATTTAAACCTTGTAACAGGCATTTGCACATAGCGTTTTCAACCTCTAATTACTCTGTCTGCAATGGAATAAAAAAAAGGGCAGGAAGAGGGTGGGCAAAAGCAGCAAATGCTGACGGTTTCATTTTATTAATAACTACTGTATACAAATCACTAAATGAAAAGCACAAATGTTTAATGGATATAGGTAATGGAATTATTGTGCTACTTATCGGTTGTAAAAATGTAAATACTTTGGCAAGAAGGACAAATGTTAATTTTTATTCTTTTGTATTTCCAACTTGTGCACAATTTGTATTCATTACGCAATGCAAAAGGCCTTTTTTGCTTTATAATTGTAAAGTGACATTATAATTAAATTATATAACCTCAGCAGCATCTGCAATTTAAAGGATCACTTACAAGCTGGCTGGACAAAGTGCACCACATTAAGCCACAAAACTGAGTTACACATCAATAACCCCTCATTCCAGTGGCTGGGTCAGAACCTCAACAACATGAAAAAAAAAAAAAAGATTATTTGGAGTAAAAAGGTTTAGAAGGTCAGACGCAAAACCGCTTACAAGATCAAAATTCCCAGGATTCTTTAAGACTGCATACACCGAAACCCCCTGTGGTATCTGTTTGACATCTTTTGTCAGGTTGGACACTTGTAGTTCAGCTGAACTAAACACAGCTCCCCAAATTAAAAGGAAGGGAAAACAAAAATTAGCTCTCTTCACAATATGAACAACCTCCATTAGACTGGCTTAATAAACTCTAATAGATGTATAGCTTAACACAATATTCAGCTATTGACATAAACATAAATATAAATTTCAAAGAAAATAACCTACTTTAGTAAAACTACCTGTGCAATAAAAATTAATGAACTCCAAATGATTCTGCACATCTCCACCAAATTGCATTTTCAGGCTCACATCTTCAGGACATGCTGGGTGGTTTGATGCATTCCCACAATTCATCTTACTGCTAAGCCAATTTTAATTTAAATGCAATTAAAGGCTCAAAATGAACATTATGTATTAGATAAAGCCTTGAATCTGCAGACTATCATAAATATGATTTTCAGAAAAATTAATTACAAGCCATTAGGGTACAAGTCATCTTACTGCAAATGTTGAGTTAAACTGCAGAATCAGTTTGTTCCTTCCATTAAATGTTAAATACTGATTTTAAGCTTTGCTCCAAGTTAATAGCAGAAGGTCAGCATAAAAGAAAAAATGTTTCTGAAATAATCCACAAAGATTCTGAAGATTTATCAATTCACATTAATTGAAGAAAAAAATATATTCTCTCTAAATGCTTTGAAACAATGAGCTTTTGATTTACTTTTTGGTCAACTTAAAATAATAAAACTCTTCACATTCTCCTTGTTCTCTGAACGTGACACAGATTTCTGCAGTAGACAGAATTGGTGCATATGTGCTTCAAATGAAAAATCATTATATGTTATGTAATGTTGCTAACCAGTAGTTGGTAGACACCCACAAACCACACCAGAGATATCTGCATAAGGTGCACTGTAAACCTGATACAGGAAACTTCAAGAAAGTCCGCTAAGAGTTTCCTCTGTTGTCAGTTACTGTGAGATGGAGCCTGAAGATTCAGTATAATCCCAGCACTCAAGTAGCAGCTGTGGAAGATGCTATGATTTCTGACTTTGAGATATATTGAAGTAACAACTTCAATTTTTCAGATGTTGCTGAAGAAGATTCACAAACATGCCTATAACGCCTAGCAACCATGCTGAATTTATGCAGTCTAACTGGTTCTATACACTTAAGGAATAAGTGCTATATACTTACAGATACATAGAACACACAAGAGTTTCAAAATTAGAGGAAACAGAAATTGTATGTTGCTTATAATACAATGCAAAAAGTGTATTTAGCACTGTACAGGGACAAATATATGAGCATATAAGAATCACAACCATTTTTTCCAAATTCATAACTTTTGAATCTCACTGCTAGCTGTGTTCTTTAACAACATCCCATAGCTACTAAATACTTTCTGCCAGTATTACCCACAATAGATTCAAAGGAAAACTGTGCTTAATTCCTGTCTCCCAAACTGACATATTTTATACACAATATGTCAAAACTATGCATTTTTCATTAACTTCTGTTCTATCATTAAACAGAAAAGCAACGACACGGTTGGTGAAATTCAGCCATTAATCTCATAATAATTGCTTATAAATGCTCAAGCTACACTGAAGAGCTGAATGCACTGCATGCAGTTGAGGGGGTCTAAAAAATAAATCTTTATTAAATAACGGCTTTCTATTCTGGCATTATTCAACTTAGGCATGAATGCTGAAACTCACACCTTCATCTTCTGCACATTTGATTCAACCTAATTTTATCTTCTTGAATATCAAATGTTTCAACATTCACCTCTATATCCAGGCCCTCCTCCAGCTGCTAACTAATCCAGCCCTCCAGGGGACTGCATGTGTTTGCTTCAATCCATTTATTGTCTTTTGCTTGTCTACCTCTATCCCTAGACACTAATGTACTCACTTCTGGATATTAGTAGATAACCTCTGTGCACTGGGAGTTTAATGAAATATCTGGCCATCAAGTTGGATTAATGCTATTTTGGCAACTGAACTTCATAATTTAAAGGACATTAGTCTGAGATTCTCTAATTTCAAGGAAAGTAGAAAGCTGTTAATATACTTTGCATGTTTGTGAATCAGTTAAACTTTGAAGAGAGCAAAACTCCTGCAAAATAAAATTTATGATATGCCTTGACAGTTTCAAAAATAAGAGCAACTGTTA
The DNA here is from genome assembly GCF_028858725.1 of Colius striatus. NCBI lineage: Eukaryota > Metazoa > Chordata > Aves > Coliiformes > Coliidae > Colius > Colius striatus. The sequence continues at coordinate 18,562,076 of NC_084764.1, read as the reverse complement.
AGTCCAATGAACACAAAATACAACTGTTTCCCTGATAAGTTTGTTGCACAATTCTACTTTTCACTAGCAAACTGCTTCTCTACAGCTGATGAGGTGTGATACATTTACAGACACCCAACAGGATCCTTTTCATAATGGGGGTTTCCGACAGCAACATATAAAAAGAGAGACACTTAAAAATGACACCCACCTACAGGTAGAAAGAGCAGAAAAGCTCTTACTTGAAGCCACCACACTGTGGCGTCACTCCATGCGTCAAAGAAATAAGCTGCAAACTTTATGAAGATAAACGTTGGCAGTGCCACGCCACCCTAGAATAACTGGGAAAGCTCACAAGATGTTATTTCTGACAGGATATCTTGCAATTTTCATGTTTTTATGTATACCATCCTAAATTCCTAAGTAGCATGCAGAGTTTTATTCCTGAATCTTTTATCACACATGACTTTAAAACCAAGAGATTCAGAAGGCTGAGCAGTGTCCACGAATATGATTGGGGGCCTTCCCTTTGACTTCAGTGTTCTGAGCATCATCCTTTTAGTAAAGCCAATCTGAGAATAATTACTTTGAATACATAATCTAAAATATAGGACAGATCCACACCATGCACGCCTCTTTACCCTTCCAATTGTCTGGTATTTTCCTGCACATTAGCAAAGACCAGGTTAAAAATAAAAGGTTTATAAGGTCACAAGCAAAACTGCTTACAAGATCGAAATTCCCAGGGTTCCTTAGACTGTGTATGTTGAAATCTGCAGTAACAAGGTCAGCTTCCTTCAGTAGGACAGACACTTGTAGTTGGACTAATTGCAATTCCCCAAGTTAAAAAGAAGGGCAAACACAAATTACCTTTCTGCACAAGATGAAAAAAAACCCACCAGGCTAGGTTAACAAACGCTAATGGCACCCTGTCTGGGGACAGGGGCTAGTTCTTTTCACCACAAGACCTGAAACTCAAAGTCTAGAAGTGTGGTAACTATCACTGATGATAGAATACACTGTAAGGCAAGTACAAAGGGAAAAGAGAGAGACTGCATTTACCAGTGAGATGCCTCTAACTCTGCTAGATGAATGCATAGCAACGCTACGGAGGAAGTAAAAGAACACTTCAAACCTAGTACAGTGAATAAAATAGAGATACAATGAGTGGTTGTACAGATTTTCTAACACAATCCCCTTTCACTCTCTCAAGCTTACTGCTGTTTGCCGTTAGATTTTTAATTTCCAAATAACTCGGCAACTAAACAGGTGGAAAAAGTCAAACTCTGCCAAGCTTGGCTGCCCAGGAAGCTGTTGAAACCATGAGGTTCCCATTCAGAACAAGGTCTTTGTGACAGCATGAGCTCACTCTGAATAGCTGTGTGTTCAGCGATGTGCATGTTAATGAATGCATTGTTCACTGTTATCATAGAATGTTACTCAGGGTTTCACACAAACATTATTAAAGGTATTTTTTTCCATTTTTTCACTGCAAATTTAAAAGAAAAGTCACTTCTGTGTTTTTCTCACCCTGGACATTGCTTCTTACCAGCTCTTAGGAAAGTGATCTAAGGCCAGTAATTCTCTGGCCACTTCTAAATCTCATTTTCATTTGTTATTTTTTGGTATATTAATCAATTTCCACCTCCATTATACTCTGAATGCAAAACTCAACTCTTTTAATCCACAGGCCCCTTTAAAATTCCAGTTCCACATTGCATTTTAATCTCCCTTGAGACCCATCCCACTTTTCAGCAGTTCTCATGTATAAACAAAAATTATCTACCTCTAAATTTCACTATCCTTAACTTTCTTTGAAAGGCTGAGAAACATCATCTTAGATATTATTGATGAACTATGCTTAACATTGAGTCTTTCCTAAAAAAACTTCCCATAAGCTTCATAAGTTTGTGTTTATACATAAACACTACATGCACACACACTCAAAATCAGCCTGGCTTTCTAAAAGGCCAAGATGTTCTCCAAAATCACTTTACTTCTTACGAAATTCTGCAGTACTGACTTTAGACACGGCACTGAATTTTTCTAACTCTATTATTACAAGGAAGCAGGAGTTCACCTCGAAATCAGTGAGAAATTTCTCACCAGAATAGTATTTTAACCTTTGCCCGGGATTTGAGCAAACTCTACATTCACTGTATTCTTAAACAAAAGTATTTCAGAGGCAGAATAATAAATGGGTTTGAAGCAGTTGTAGCTTTCTAGGACTTTAAAAAAAAGAGTTAGTGCAATAGTTTCTTAAAGCTTCTCACAGTGTATCTCACTCATTTACAAAAGTAAAAATTTCAGGCTCAATAAAATAACATAGATTTTTAAAACACTAAAATCTGTACTGTATATGTGGCATTCTGTAGGGCTGATTTTTTCTTAAACTATAGAAATATTTTTTCTTTCTTTTTGTCTTTGGTGAGCATCTATATGAAATTATTACTGTAGGTTCATGAAACTCAATTAAAAAAAAATATCCCAGGATATCAGAAGCAGACGTAAAGTCTCTAAACACACAAGAATGAGGGAGAATTATAGAATCATAGAATGGTAGGGGTTGGAAGGGACCTTTAGAGATCATCTAGTCCAACCCCCCTGCAGAAGCAGGTTCACCTAGATCAGGTCGCATAGGAACATGTCCAGGCGGGTCTTGAAGACCTCCAAGGAAGGAGACTCCACAACCCCCCACGGCAGCCTGTGCCACTGCTCCATCACTCTCACCTTTCAGTAGGTGTAAATCAGGGTCCACAAATATACACGCTGCTTAGCTCACACATCTGACTAAAGACATTTAAAATTAAGACCTTTCTGAACACCTTTTGAGCATGCTCTTAAGCCACTTGGCTCTGTCAGGGCTATTCTGGGATGTTTTACTGGATTATTTTCCTTTCAGCAGGGCACTGTTGGTATCATTCTGATGCACATATGTATGTTCAGCTATTCATAAGACAGAATCACAGAATCATAGAATGGTAGGGGTTGGAGGGGACCTTTAGAGATCATCTAGTCCAACATTCCTGCAGAAGCAGGTTCACCTAGATCAGGTTGCATAAGAACATGTCCAGGCAGGTCTTGAAGACCTCCAAGGAAGGAGACTCCACAACCCCCCACGGCAGCCTGTGCCACTGCTCCGTCAGCCTCACAGTGTAATAGTTTTTTCTTGTATTTAAATGGAACTTTTTGTGTTCCAGCTTCATCCCATTACCCCTTGTCCTGTTGCTAGATACAACAGAAAAAAGGGACGTCCCAACCTCCGGACACCCACCCTTTAGATATTTGTAAATGTTAATAAGATCTCCTCAGTCTCCTCTTCTCCAGACTAAACAGCCCCAGTTCCCGCAGCCTTTCCTCGTATGAAAGATGTTTCAGTCCCCTGATCATCTTGGTGGCCCTGCTCTGGACTCTCTCCAGCACTTCCCTGTCCCTCTTGAGCTGGGGAGCCCAGAACTGGACACAGTACATCAGATGAGGCCTCACCAGGGCAGAGTAGGGAGGGAGAAGGACCTCCTCAGACCTGCTGGCCACACTCTTCTTGATGCATCCCAGGATGCCATTGGCCTTCTTGGCCACAAGGGCACATTGCTGGCTCATGTTTAGCTTATTATCAATCAGGACTCCCAGGTCTCTCTCTGCAGAGCTGCTCTTCAGCAGTTTGACCCCCAGCCTGTCCTAGTGCATGGGGTTGTTCCTTCCCAGACGCAGGACTCCACACTTGTCCTTGTTGAACCTCATGAGGTTCCTCTCTGCCCAACTCTCAAGCCGGTCAAGATCCCGCTGAATGGCAGCACAGCCTTCTGGGGAATCAGACAGTCCTCCCAGTTTGGTGTCATCAACGAACTTGCTGAGGGTTCACTCTGTCCCCTCATCCAGGTCGTTGATGAAGATGTTGAAAAACAGCTTAAAAACAGTATTTAATAATGGGTCAAAACAGTAGACGAAGCAATCTTTCTATTTAAAAGTGTAATGTTGCCATAAACATACCTGTAAAAGAACAGTTGAGCGTGATATTGGCCTCAAATACAGTGATGAATATTAAGAGTATTTCCAGGAAAATCAAGATTTTTAAACTCATTTATTAGAGCAAATGAGATGTGAATTAGGATGGTTGCAGGTGACAACTGTACTTGAACACTAGACACTCTCCACTTCTAGAGTGAATCACAAGAACCATTCAAGTTGTAAGGGTTCCCTGCATGTCCAGTGGTGCAATCGCCTGTTCCAAGCAGGACCAGAATTGAATTCAGAGCAAGTTCACTAGTCATCGAATTGTCCTTAAATCCTACAAACCACTCAATAGCAATACTTCAACACAATACCTTGAGGTAAGCAAGGAAACAAAACTGCTTTTGAGTCAAAGAAAAATTATCTAAATGCTTCTTAAATTAGCCTTGAGATGCCCAGAGAGCTAAAAGATTTCTGTATTGCAGGCCATTTCCAGCTTGACTTAAAAGAATAAAAGAGTTGTTCTGATACTTCAAAACAAATCCTTTTCAATACCCACAGTAACCTTCTACTCTGAGTCTTTGAACTCTTCCTTCCCAGGCTTTTTAACACATCCCCTGCTCAGGTGGACTCAGCTAATATATCTTCCCTTTGTTTTCAGATTGCTATGTAGAAGACTTTTAGGATAACTTCTCCTACCTCAGAGGACCTGATTATTGCTACTAGTGTGTCATACACTCTTACACCTCTTGGCAACTTTCGGCAACATCACTCAGAAATAAATGTCATGTCCTAAAGATCTAGTAAGCCAATACCTACCGATGGTCTCGAAACAGAACCCCTCACCAGAAGAGTCAACATCCTAAGCAACAGAAACGTTATATCATTGCAGGAAAAAATCTACCCTATGAAAATGCAAGCAACAACAGGCAACATCCATTTCTGATTATTTACTACACTGCACACAGACACTGTACTGTCCTGCTTGCCCGCTGCATAACAAAGGTCAGCCTCTGGATAGAAATACAACACTATCCAGAGAACAAAGAAATGAGTTCTGGTAAAAGCGAAAAAGAGTAAACAATATTCATATGATAGGTGAACCATTTCATAGGACAAGACAAAATCCATCTCTTATCACAGTGTCTTGATGTCTGTCAAGAGTAGCCTTTTTCAACTATCCAGGAGTCTATTTTATATCCTATACAGCTGATGCAATACCTTAAGACTTCCACTGCTAGCATTGTGACAAATTCCAAACATTCCTACTCAACCAGCAGTCTACATCATCACCTTGTACTTCCCCAAGGAAGTCATTACTCTTGCTTTCTTTCCAGTCAGTGAGCATTCTCAGTCTTATTGAATTCATCTCGTTGTAAAGATGGAAGATGTGTATTCTCTGTCTCTCATACACCAGTGTGGCTTTTATACTTTGATCTGCTCAGGATCTCAGATAAGTGCAGAACATGAAGGCTACCAATGATTTCCATGAAATTCAGAGCCTAAGGAAAATGTCTCTTGCCCTTGGACAACTCAAATTATCTTTTTCCCCTGCTTTTTACTACACATCTTAAAAAGCATTCTCAGGTAGGTCGTCAGTACTGATATAAGTGAGATTACTATGTAAATTACAGCTAGTCAAATGAATATTTGCAGGAAAAGGCCTTCAAAGAAAAGTTTGCAGGAGAAGACTTTTGCACTACCCCTTGGGTATTACATTGATACGACAGCAGATTTTCATTTTGGTTTACTCGATCACAACTCTTAACCTGAATTTCATAATAAAACCATACAATTTTCTGTTGCACTTTAGAAAAATGATAGGATGTTACTACTTCTTCTATATCCCACTCCACTGAGCAATCTGAGTAAGTACTCTTTGCTACCTCTAAGCTGTTAAAATATCAATATAACCGAACAAGACAAGTACCGATTCCATAGCTGGTCAACTCTTCCTCCAAGTCTCTTGTTCCTGAAACTCTTACTACACATGATCAAATGAAATCAATGGGATTTGATTTTTAAGTGATACAAATATTACTTACTGTGAAGAATTCTATTTAAAATAGAATCAAGTACGGCTAGAACAGTTCAAGTACTAGAATTACTACTCTTTTATATATAAAAAAGCATAAATCTAGGTTTGTTAAAACAGGAGAAATTGTTCAGAATTTTATAATTATTTTTAAAGTCCAGTGCACATATAAAGATATAAATTTGCAACGGCTGAAAATCAATGCAAGTTTTCACGCTGGGAAAGCTAAAAACAATCCAGTAAATTACTTGGAAGGTAATAAAATAGTAGAGAAAGTAAGAAAAAGTAAGTAATCTTGTGAAAAGAGAAAATTCTCACCCTTTAAAAATCTTACACAGCAAATTATTTTGAAATATGTAAATATCCTAGTGCCTGTAACAGGCTCACTCACATGTTTAATCAGATATGTTCATCTTGGAAGAGCTGGATCCAAAAATAAAAGGGATGCACCATAGAACTTTATTTCTTATTTGGACCTTAATTTGACTAAAAACTACATTGAAGTCCCATTCAAAGAGTTGAGTAGAGGATTCAAGTCTCATTTCAGTATAATCCAGCACAGCAAGTTCCTTTACAAAATGGAAGATTTGGAGTAAACAAAGAAAAGGTAATGAGCTTATCACTACCTTCCATCTCACATACCATACAGTATAGATCTTGGGAAACAAGAAACAGAGCACCTCCAAAGAGATGCAACAGAAGGGTTCAAACTTCTACTAGTACTACAACAACCTGTCTTCGAGTTTTTTCAGACAGAAATACTGGAAGAATTTGAACAGCAAAATTGCCATTTTGTGTCTAACTACTTAGACCTGGTAGGCTGTATGTTTCTCTGATGCTTATTTTTTATAGTATTTTGATATCTGTTTCTAAATGAGCATATTTTCATGGTATTTAGGTTCATAATAATGTTCCCTTGTAACAACTAATGCCTTCTGTACCAATGATAATATTCTTTATAACACTTCCAAGGTTTACAAAGATGACTTAAGTTCTCTAATTTAAATTACCTTAACACTCACACAGCTGTCATAATAGTTATCCTTGTTAGAGCATTATGAACACATAATCTGGATTTTTACAGTGTTGTTCACCTGAAAAAAAAATCATAGTAATTAAAAAATGGTAAAGAAAAGCCAGCAGTGGAAATAAAACACCTGCATTATTGCACATACCAGTGACAAAGGTTGTCACCTGCATGATGGCTTTATAGAACTTCGATACACTCTAGGATTTCATCCCTAGTTTTGCATAGTACCAAAAACTGCTTAAATAATTGGTTTGTTAAAGCTGGTTAAACATTTTGCTATCTTTGCTTCTTAGATAGCTAATAACATCAGTAGCTAAAGACTGGAAGAAAGTCCAATAAAATCACAGGAGCTCTTCCTGTCAAGTATAGCAAAGTCATTAGACAAATCAAAGCAGTTTCAGTTCTCCTCATGCCTGCACTAAAATTCTTCTATTTCCTTTGCTCTTGTTTGGGTTTTTGGGTTTTTTTTAGAAAAACTCTGATCATACGGGGTATGGAACAGAGCTTCACTGATCACAAAAATATTAAAATCAGATCTTGTGTCTTCCTAGAGTTAACAGGAGCATTTCCATGAAATCTGGTATTACCACTATGTCTGTTAAACCTCCTCTTGATGGACAGACACCCACTGAATTACCAGGATATTCTCTCTTACATTGCTGTGGCTTGCTTTTAAGGCAACTCACACATGTAGTGACCTCGTCTGACTCCAATTCAGAATTTGAATATGAAAACATTCAAGAAGATGTGGCTGTCATCCGAAATATACCTCAATGTTTTGAAAGAGATCTGAAAGGATGTTCTTTAAATTTTCTTCAGTTCAACAGCAGATACTGAGTATTTTTATCTGCTAAAATATATCCTTGGTCCTGCAGCACCATGTAGGTGGATATAATGTTCTTCTGAACCTTGGCTTTCAGTCCTCGGTACATATGCTTGGAGGTTTGTCCACTTGCACTGAGTGCAGGTTCACACCCCAGGAAACTTCACCACCTGCATAACAAACCTGCACTTGTCCCCATGACTTTTCAAACTGTCTTTTAATAGTTTTATTGTAGAATGGCAAATAATGTTAACAAATTTTATTGCTAACAAAAGAGAAATTGATTTGCCTATTACAAGGAAGGTAATATAGACCAACGGTAATATAGAACTCCATAAATTGGAGTTTTGATGGCTGCTAGACTCCTGGTTGAGTTCCATTATATCTTTTACAAAAAATTTCCTTTTATTGAGCTATGGCATAAAGAACATGTAGGGAAAGTAACCTGTAAGTTCAGAAGGCAATAAATAAAAAAAAATACACTGTACAAGTATTTTCTTTGGAACAAAAGAAAGATATTTCTTTGTTCTAGGAAATGTCTATGAAAGATCAACCAGCTGCATTCTCACAAAGAAAGCAACATATACCCTTATATCAGTAGCACCTTCCAGAAGCTCTTTTATTTTGAAGGTTCAGCTTTGGCCAACTGTGTTTCTTATAAAAGGTAGCTGGCAGTGGTCATTACTGGACATAGATATTCTGAAAATATGAACTCATCACAGCCAATGAGTTCCCTCCATTTGCAACCTGTTCATTATCAGTCATTAGCATCTAAGCTGCTGAGGGTAAAATATTAAGTTTCAAATATGTTGTATTTTCTATCCTCTGTGCAATTTGCTACTGTATGTGAGAACTTTAAAGCTCTTTTAAGTGTGAAGCATGCTATGGGCTGTTTACATTGAAATTGTTAAGCTCCTAATGTAACAGGAAAAATCAAAATACTGTAATACTTCTAGTATTTCCCAAAATATCTATATATATTCCCCCCACAAATTTCCTATATCCTAAGTTTTGTTGTTTCTGGTCATTACATGCTCACAGTTTCCAACACTGAGAGGTTACATTTGCTTACAACTGGGACTCAGTGATTGAGACAATTTATCCCTGTGCACATACTTCCCTCAATTCAATGAAATAAATTACTATTCCTTTCATCTGTAGAGAGAGACCTCAGAATAATGGTGTAAGTCTGATAGTGCTGTATGTGATGGTGTAAGCTTTGACATATAAGGTGTTATTCACAAAAACTTGGATAGATGCATTACATATATATGAAAAATAAGGTCATCACAAATGAGACCTAATAAAGCTCATATATCACGTAATTTTTTCATGTATTCTTTCTATTACATATTTAACAGAAAAATGATATTTAATATTTATTAGTTTCATAGAGAGCTTTAAAACATTTTATAGGAACTGTATTGCATACTCTTTAAACTATCTCAGTACACGTTTAACACATCAATCTTAGAGAAAGGAAGAAAAAACCAGAAAAATATTTAAACTTATCTAAAAGCTACCAGAGTAACTTTTAATTTGCAAAAACAGAATATCTTTGAAGTCCAATGATTCAAGACTTTCCAGACCTACACTGTATTCTTCCAGAAAGCTGTTTCCTTCTCAGTTGTAATATAGTTTCTAGCTTTGCGATACAATACTTTTATCCTGTCAAATAGTACACATTTTTGGCTCTCACCGAAGTAATTTTTGGCCCTCATCTAAATAAATGATGGAAGAATGGACCGATTCCCTGTTAGATAGATCTTGGAAAGTCTAAAAGAAAGAACAAATTCTGGGTATCTGTTAGAGGGCAGTATATTTGTGAAGTAACAGGTTCCTCATAGAGGCAGTTAAGAATTTTATTACCAACGCTCAATTCGCTACCAATGTTGAACTGTGATGGATTGTCATCATGGCATGCTGAAGGTAAAACGCAAGTGTTCTTGAGAGAAAACTAGATTTGTTATTCTCGAAATACAAAACTGTTCTAGATTTTGGTGTTATACTAGACAAATTGCCTATATTTGACAATTTCTCATGATTTAAGATTGCTAATGTTTAAGCTGCCATTTCTGATTTCTATATGTCAAAGATGTTTATTTTTTAGGAGAAAACCCTACAATACAGAATCTGCTAGTTTATAAGTGCTCTAATGTATAATATGGTGTATACATACGTTCTTATCTGGTAGTCAAGGACTGTTACTATATTTGATCATTAAATGGTTATGTTTTCCCTACTCTCCTTTTAATTTTTTCCCTGAAAAATCAGGTGCAAATATTTTAACCACAGCTAAAGTGTTTTCAGCTGTTGTCCATATCTTTCAGGAATGGTCAGTCTGTTGCAAGAGTAAATTCAGCAAACATTTGAAAACATCATACAGCAATTAGAATCAACATCCAGACATGCTGCTACTCCTTCTGCCCCTAGTGCTAGTAAAGATGTATTTATTTAGGCTTTTTGTGAGGAGACAAAAAAAGTCAGGGAGTTTAGACTGTGGACAAGGAGGATCTGTTAGCTTCTGTTGTATTGTGGAGTGTGGTTGAATAACCTACCACAATGTTATAGTAGATTTTGCAGAGTTGTATGGAATCTACCTATCTGTAGGGTGGCTTCTGCACCTACATACAAGGCACATGAAACATGGTAGGACCTTTGCAATCACAAAGGTCCAGAAGCATAAAGCAGCTCACAGCATCAGAGTTATAATTATTACAATTAATAACGAAACCATAACAACTAATTAATCAATTCAAATATTGATTCTTCCTTTATGAGAGAGATAGGAGTTGGAATTCCTTATGGTCATAACACATTGAAAATGTTTAGTGCATAATTTCTTGAAACATATTTGGTTCTGGTGGAAAATAGACACTCAATATTTCACGTTGATCTGGTATCTAAAAACATTCCAATCATACTTACAAAATATGTCATCTTTCTACTCCTCTGTATCTTCTTATTCCATTCCATGACAAAATAATTTGTTTGTGATTAATGCTCCATTTTTTAATACAGTTATTTCTTAGTTGTGTAAACTCTTCCTTATCTGCCTTCTCAATCTTACTTAGAGGTGTGCTGGACTTCTCCCTCTCTTTATTTTGAAATCTAACATACGGTACTCACAAAAGCTTAAAAATGGTTTACATTTTAAACTGCACTTATGATGACAAAGAGGGAGCAGAGTGCCAGATTACTTGCCAAGGTACACATCATTTTATTCAAACATTCATATGCACCTTTTTGAGAGTTAAAATAAATTTCTCACTGTAATTTTAAAAGTGTAATTTAATCTCTCTACTCTCTCTTCCTTCTTGTTTTCCTGTTAAAACCTTAGTGGTGAATCAAAGCTTAATGACATGCAGTCTCCTGGGACCCAATAGGCAGTGGCTGATGAGTATGTGTATGGTAAGAACAGCAAAAGGCTTTGCCTTCCTCTTTGAAGACTACCACCTCTCACAAATATTTTCTTAATAATGGAAAAATTTAGAAGTGGTGTCCTCTCAGCAATACTGGGGAGCAGATTGGGAAGGAGGAGCTCAGATGATACTAATGATTAGTGTGTCTTTCAGTACTGTTCAGAGGAAAGGTAAACCATGTACAACTTAATAAAATTAACTTTTGCATTTCATCTTTTTACCTTGCTCAGTAAAATAAGCCATACACCTTTTATGAAGCCTCTGAAGAAATTTAATTCCCCATTTAAAGGGGAGGGGTTAAAATTGAGGGGTTTAAAAAAACCAAACCAAACCAAAACAAAACAAAAAAATAAACCAAACAGCCAAAACCCAGTAAGCTCAGATGATAAAAAGTGCAGTTAATTATGGCTTTCTGAGGACAGGTTAGGTAGAAATATGTTCTGTATTTTTACCATAGTGAAGAATCACATCTGTTTTGAGAATAAGGTATTTCACAAAGTATAATCTCTACTTCTGTCCTATCCTTATATAAACTTTATCAAACAAAGTTCCCTAAGAGATATAGTTAGGGTTTTTTCACAGCATATCTTTTCTAAGTGTAGTTTTAATTTTTCTTTCCAATCTTTCTATAGATTGAAAAAAACTTTCCAACTCACTTTCCCTCATGAACTTTAAGACATATATCCCAAGCCAAAAGAGGAATTCAGGAAAACATCATCTTTTGAATCGCAAAGTCACAGTTGCCTGTTTGGCATAGTATTTGCCAGAAAGCAATACTGCATTGCCAATACTGCTTTTTGCAAGAAAAATACTTTACTGCTAGTTACCATGTAGATAATCTCTTCCACACACGGGAAAATAACATTGGTTCTTTACTAATTTGTTATGCCTCATTAACAGCATGTTATTTGACCAGACAAGCAACAAGCCCTGATGTGCTGTTCATCTAAACCGGCTCTTTTTTTGAAGCCAGAAATAGTGGAACTGCTACCTTCTCAATGGTGCTTTCAGCAGAATCCTGTCTTCCTCTTATTATGTCTTCTCAGGGTTTCACTTGAACACATGTGACTCAGCTGCAGGAGGTTATGTATGGTGACATAGGCCTGAAATACATCTCTGACATGTATAACTAACATTGCCACGAGATTGTTAAAAGTGACTTCTTTGCCACTTTCAGTTCTACTACAAGGAGCTTCAGCATAAAAATAAAATCTAATTCATTCAAAATTTCTTTAAGAAACATAATCCTGAGAATTCACAACTTCCACCAGTTCTCAATTGAGTAACAACACTGCAGATTTCTGGCTTAACAGCCTAAATGTCTTCTGGAATATTGTAACAGGATACAGATACCAAGAAAAAACAAAAATGCACTTCCCAAGCATATATTTAGACTACCTCCTCCTCTCAACTTCAACAAATTCACTTCCCAGCATTATTTTTGTCTTCACATGTTCGAAAACACAAAATACTTAGAGAAATTCCAGTTGCTCTGTGCTCTCATCTACACTCCTGACACATTTCTGCCTCAGAAAGTTTAGGGCTTACGATTGTCATTTGTCCTACAGGAACAGATTGGAAGCTTGGAAGCTTGGGGAGAAACTCCTACTTGTCATGCTAAGCTTTTTCTGCTCCGAATGACTTGAGCACAACTCTATAGCAGTTAGCATTGCTACAACCACAGTAACTCAGAATATACACTTTACTTAAAACTACTGTTCACAGTTGCAAGGAAACAATTTTTCTTTTTTAATGATACAATGTGTTCACGTTAATCTTTTACAGAAAGCCTTTTTACAGAAGTGGTCCATGTATTCCCCTGGCTTGTGAATGTCCTGATTTAAAAACACCTCTGCAAGACATCCATGTTTGCACTCAAATGCTCTCCCCGCATTTGAAGAGTGATGTCATTGTTATTTTTATATCTTCTCTGAGAGAAGGCAAGTGATTTATAAATATTTTCCACTCCACTACATATTGCATAAATCACTGGTGTGACCTGTACTTCAGCATTTTGTCTGCTCAGCCTTGCTGTGGTTTGGGATCTGGCAGAGAGCTCCTTTCTCCCAAGTTACTTTTTAGGCTTATCAAATGGAAAGTCTTGAAGTGGGTTGCAAATGACATTTCCTTCGAACTTTCTTTTGCAACTTAGAAAGAAGTCAACCTCCTACACTGTCATGAGACAGCAATAAAGACTAACAGAAAACAGCTCTCCTGTAACTTTGAGGCAAGCATTTTATTGGAAGAAGCAAACCAGCATTATCCTTTAAGGTACTCTCTCTCTCTGCATTAATGTACCGTGTTTACTTCTTTTGGTTAAGGGTGAATGCAGTAAGTTTGGAGCAACTGCACACTCCTCCTCCTACAGGAGAAAGTAAACAGGGAGACATAAAGTTATGAACAGCTTGGGCACTTGTGCAACAACTGTCTTGTTGATTCATCTTCTCACACATATGGGGAAGAGAAAATGGTTCTTTCACCTTTTGGCTGATTAATTTATGAAACTTGGGGCCGGGAGGGAGGGGGAGCTATTGTATATGACTTCCAAATACTCAAGTCTACAACATTATCTTCTACTGACATTAGGTATTACAGCAAGGAGAGCTAATGAGGCTGGATGGGACTTTCTTACTGTTGTCATGTCTACATCATCTGCACATTCACTTTGAAGCTCAGGCAACACCTTGTTGCAAGAGCCCTATGTTAAATTTACTGGCTAACAGCTCCTGAGCTTAGATATTATTTTCCCAAGTAGTCTATTCCCTGGATAATGTCATCTAAAAAACCAGTTACGCTTGCAAATAAAGTAAGCTTGAAATGCTACTGCCTTCTCCCTCTAGACATAATTTGTAAAATTCACATTCAAAAATATTGTATCACTTTGTCTGATTTTTAAAAATCAGTCCTGTCTATCTATGAGAAGTCCCTGTCTCAGATTCTCTGTTCTCCTTTGCTAAAGAATTATGGATTTTCACCTATTGAATGGAAGCGAATTCTGATTCAATTTTGCTTCTCTTTTCTTACTGCAATCAGTGTTGATGCATTCAACACGGATGTTGTACCCAGGCATGGTGATAGCATGTTTCTGCTTTTTTGGACATCTAATTGTTACTACTGCCTTTTCCAAATAACATATTCTAAACTTATTTTCCCATCTTTCATTCTCTTTAATACCTTCTGCATCAAGAACTATGTTTCATTTACAGATCTCTTAGATTTATCATCCTCTACCCTGGAGCTTCTGCACATACAACCTAAGATTCTTGATCATTAAACATCCATCTCACATAGACTTCCCTTTACACTTTGCCTGGTTTACAAACGTAGATGCCATCACCTGACAAAGACCACCTAACCTAAGTGATTCACTATATGATACTCTGTATTTTGAAGAAAATCGTCGTCTAGGAGAAGAAAGGAATCTGCCTAGTGCTTTCAAAGACATTATTTAGATCTTATGATGAATTAATGCAGGTAAATAAAGATAATTACAGAAGGATATGCTACAAAATATTCCTGACCAAGCTATGCCCACATAGAATTCTGTAACATGTGTTTGGCCCAACTAATATTTCACTTCATTAGAATATATATTGGATATATTTTAAGAACAGTAAGTGGTTACATCTTACTGACAAATGAGTAATCTTCAATTACTTTTAAGAGTTTTGCCAAAGGCAACTTCAAAAAGCAAGCTACTGTCAATAAACTTAACCTTATGGGATAAGGGCTTGCATGCTTACCACAAAACTGAAAAGATCTGAAAATCATCATCTCCTAAGTAGAAGGACACTGGATTTTGAAGCCTCAAATTTTCTGCCTACATTTCTGTGCTGGTGCCATGCAAATGGCTAGACTGCACTTTTCTGTTATGTATATAAATGGAAATAATAGTATATCTGGTTTGGTTTGGTTTGGTTTGGTTTCTTTGCTAGGACCTTCCTCTACCGTTAGCACAGAAGTGACATAAACGTACCTGATAGCAGAGCTAGGAACTCTCTTTCACGGAGGTTACTTTCCAACCAAACTTGGCCAATTCCATCCTAAAACACTCCCTTGCAGTGTCACAAGGACAGAAGAAATTTACGCCTCCCCTCCTCTCTCCCTCTTGGACAGTGTCACAGTACAGGGAGAACTGCAATGCCCCATTCCTTTGTAGGACACACTGAAAATATGTGATAGTGAGAAAGTGAAAAATAAGGATTCAATCCTAAATGAAACCAGTGCTGCACTTGAAACCTTTACACAACATATTTATAGCAGACAGTAAAAATATTATTCTAAAATTCTGTTTCCCTGTGTTATTACAAAATGACAATATTGTTTTTAGCCCATTTCCTTTAACCAGATTGACAGAATTACAGGTTGACATTACTGTGAAATTTTATGATGTATTATGTTAACTGTGCTAGTTTGATTACTCTTGATTGACAGCTAGTACCTGCACAGAAAATTAAATATCTCAGGAACATAAGAGCAGTGAATAGTGTATTGCCTCCTTCATTAGTACAAATACACAGGTAACTATGAGTAACAAGAAACAGATAATAACAGAGGAAGAAGTAATATGATTACATATTATCATTAAAATAGCTATTTTAATGATAATTAGATTTAATAATTTAATCTTAAAAAATTGAACATTTTTATTTTCTCTCACATAAACCGCTCATGTTCGATAATTTTTTTAAATCCACACTGAAAAACAGCAAGTGTGAAAAAAATTGAGATCTTTTATTCTGTAGACATGCTGTTTCTAGATAAGTACTACCATGACCAAGGGATGGAATTTAAAAATCTCAGCACACTCAATGGCTGCATCAGAGCTATCATATCATAATAATGCTTCTCTCCTCATCTGTTATCTAAACATAAGTCAAGATTCACTCAGGCTAGGATGTGTAGAGAATTAAACATAGAAGCTGTGTGTTCCCCCTCTGGCTTTGAGGGTCAAGTCTACACTTCAACATGGGATGTAACTGGAGGCTTTCATCTCACCTATAGATTACCTTAACTCATATTACAACATCATTGCATGTCACAAGACACAACAGGACACCATTTCTAGAAACTGCTCTGCACTTGTACAGAAATGGGGAACTCTGGAAGGAAAGCAATGGGAACCTGGATTGTATTATGCACTAAAAATTCTTTGAAATTATCTCATAGGTGGTCTATGACAGTTAAAACTCTTAAAAACCAAAGGATGAAGAGTAGGAAGCATCATCTGGTATTTTGTTTGCTCAAATCATCATACGCATTTTCAAAAGATTGCCCTCTGAAAAGAACTGAATGTTTTGCCCCTTTTGTGCTATCTCTTTCAGGTCCTGATTACTTTAGCAGCTGCACATCTCCCATTAAATTTCCAGTTTAAATTTATTTGTGGTCAGTTAATACCAAACTCTTCTTGGAACTACATGACCTTCCAAATTAAAATCTTCCTGAGGAGAGCAATCATATCACTTTCTAGCCTTCTTTTGGCTAGTTACATCTAATTTCCACGCAAATTTACCCAAACTTCCATATTTTCCATCCTCCTCATCCACAGATAAACAAGCCCTCCACCTGATGATCCTCAAAGCCTTTACATGCATCTTTTACATTTTGAATTCCCCTTTCCTCAACACAGAAGTCTGTGCCCAGCTCAAGAGTGGTGACTCCTTCTTGGGAACAGTGGGGTACCTCCACACTAGCATGCTATAATGCCCAGATAAAATTTTTCCATGTTGACATTTTTCTCCCGCACTTAGGGATAAATGGTGCATATGCTTGTACTGAACTCACAAATACAACATCCTGAGACGTACACATCCTGAAGGCAGAAGGAAACCCTGGAGCAAGAAGCACAATAGACCCTGGCTGAGGCCATCACCAGCACTGGCCACTGGTACCTGGTATTTCATATAACTTCTTATAAATCATTCCCTTCTACAGCTCTACCAACACCACTCAATATCCACCAGAAATAGCACTGCAGATTTAGGATTACATGTGACTTTTTCTCATTACATCATAGTGGTGCCTTTTAGGCTCTTTAAGTTCAATTTCACCCTTTCAGTCATTTCTATCCAGTGGAATTCCTTGCTTTAAGATAATTTAGCACAATTAGTCCCCAGGTGCATCATTTTGCAGCTTCTGCTATGCAATTTCATTCCATTTCTGTTACTCTACTCCTCAAAACTATTCATCCCTGACTGCTTCTTTCTTTTAGTGTTGTGTCACTGGTCAACCTTTTCCAAATCTTGAGAAGTTACTCTAAATCCTATCTTCTGTTAGGAAGCTTACTTTCAGTGACATGTCATTGAATTTAGTTTCTCAAACTAGTAATTCTTATGCTGATACCTACACTTTTTGGTTGAACCAGTAATTTCTGACACGGCACGACAGCAAATTAAGCTCCAGAAAGACTATTAGTAGTTAGCAATTTTTTCTCCCCTCAAAAAAGTCAGTTATATGGTTAGAAAGATATGAGGTTAATCTTGCATGATCTACCTTTTCTATTTTCTTTATTAAAACTTAATCTCTTAATTCTTCAATCAGGATAAAAAAACCTTCACCATCTAATAAAGTCTGGTTTTCTATTTTTGTATCTTCTAATAAATGACTACTTAAACTTTCTAACTTCCATTTTTAATTAATTAGGTCCATATAGACAAAACCCTTTGGCCTTTGTTATAATATCCTGAGCTCAGACATGCTGGAAGGGCAAATCATCTCATGTAATGTTTCAGAAAAAATGCCTTTCCATCCATAGGCCTACAGATGTTGCTTTAAGAGGAAAAAACAATGAGAAAATAAACAAGTAATAAAAAGGCTTACTCTCCAACAGCAATATTTGGTGAGGCATATGGTTTAGTTTAGTTTTGGGCTCAGCAGTGTGAGGTTAGTGGTTCGACTCGATGACCTTGAAGGTCTTCCAACCATAATGATCCTATGATTCTGCTATGATTGTTAAACCAATTGAGACTGATGCCTGGAATTCATAGAATCATAGCAGAAAATTTTATTGGACTAAAAATGTTACTTCAAAATGTTCTGCTTGCCAACTGATTAATTAATTCACCTATCAGGACTGTGTTGTGGTGGTGTTTTGGTTTTGTTTTTTTTTAATCTATCATGTCTTTAAGAGAAAAAGGACAAAAGGAAATTCTTCAAGGTAAGAGTTTGTTTTGCACTATTCTTGACTTGTAACCTGCATGACTAATACAGGTAGTACCTGTTTACATAGTTACTCTTTAAATAGAAAATTGCATATTTGGTTGCAATTTCCTTTAAGGCAACATTCTATTGTTTCATTGTGAACAAAAAATTTACAGGCTTACCTCCACCCCTTAGTTCAGAATGTAATCCATGTTTAGATATTATTTGGCATCAAAGGAAGTATTACTGATGTTCAGGCAGAAACAGAAAGGGTATTTTCTTTTTGTATTTACTTCTATTCTCAACAGCTGTACAATCATTCTAAGGTGACAATGATTGGTATCTTACTAATAGTCTCATTTTCTTAGTCCTACAACCATAGTCAGAAGGTTGTAAAAAGCTGAATTTAAAAGTCACTGCACAGAAATTAAATGAAGGAAAATTATGATTCTAAGGCACACCTAAGTATCCTAATTAGCTTCTGCTGGAATATCTCACATTCATGCTACAATGGTACATAGGAACATGAATTGATTCCAGAGGGAAGTCTGGTACAGTCAATCACTCTCTCCACTCATGAGGAGACAACTGCCCTGGTTGAATAAGCCTGTAGACCACTGGGAGCTGATATTCCTTCAGCTATAAAGCTCTTTTGGACACACATCCTTATCTCTCAATGAAATCTTTAAAAGCTTTCTTCCTTGACAAGACATACAGAGAATTTGGATTTCCTTTTGCACTGCAAACTCTGTCTAGAAAAAAAGGACATACAGCTCTAACTTTGGCCCTATTTGGATAGACGATAACAGAGGAAAAGAACAGCATTAATGAGTAAATACAGCCAAAAACGTCTCCCACCTGAAAAAGCTCACTAACTTTTATGTATTTGGAAATGTAGTGTCTATCACCTGTCACTACTATGAACGAGAATGTAACAAAAATAACAATTGAACATGCCTGGAATTAAATTCAGAAAGTAATCAATAAAAGTAAATTTGGTCTACTTAAAAAAAAAAAAAAAGATTTTAACAGCTCTGATAGCTGTTGTTCCATAGTGTGGTGAACAAAGTATATGCCTCAGCTTATTTGTGTGAAATCAGCCTG
Organism: Colius striatus; assembly: GCF_028858725.1. Taxonomy (NCBI): domain Eukaryota; kingdom Metazoa; phylum Chordata; class Aves; order Coliiformes; family Coliidae; genus Colius; species Colius striatus. The sequence goes on along the minus strand of NC_084764.1, from coordinate 18,542,592 downwards.
TTCTGCAGCATAGAACCAAACCAAAGGCTGATGTGAGACATAACCTGCCATCATGCAGTACACACAAGCTTTTGAATGCTCTCCCATTAGACCACAACTATTTGGCATATTTAAGTACACGAATTAAAAGCAGTACAAAAAGCCCAGAAAATAACAGAATCTCACTCCAGAAGAACTATATTGGCTGTGAGGAAGGGGATAATTAACAGTGCTGCTCCAGAGAAGGCTACATACCTCAGTTTTGCACACAAGATGAAACTAGTGAGCTGTCAATTCAAAGTCTGGAATGCTGCTGGCTGTGGAGGCCCTTCACCATGTGCTGATGGGATTAGGAAGTGTATGGAAATGGAGATCTGAAGAGCCCAAGGGACATGTGCTAAATGCAACAGTTTTAATATCATAAAAAACTTACACGGAAACTTACATGATAGAATGGAGAGGTGCAAACTCTCCATTAAGACAACATTTAAGCCTCACATGAAAATATACCTAAGGGAAATTAAGTGAGGACATTGGTCAATGAAATACCAATAATCTATTCTGGCTTTATTTAAAATATATTCTAAATATCTGCATTTTATCAAAGCATTTACAATGCACCTTATATGCATGACACAAATTGTTTCACTGAGAAAGTGTGTGACATTTTCCCTTTGAAAGCTGACTTGGATATACTTGAACTTGTTCATCAGAGCTTCAGTATAATAGTTCAGAGGTTTTATGTAATGCATTTTTAAAATTTCTGGAAAAGTTTTTTATTGTTGGTTTTGGGTGGGGATGGTGGTGATGTTTTTGTTATTTTAATAACTACTTGATCCATGCTGTATCAAAGTGCTAAATTCAAGAAGAAAAGATGTTATATCATCATTTTAGAATTTCATGACTTTATCACACATATTTGGGTCCATTTACCACTATATTCATGAACTTCTTTGAGTACACTCAGACTCTTCTGGGTTGAGTGATATTTTTCATGTTTCCTTGTTTAAAACTTACAATCTGGTTTTGATTAGCTCTCTACTTACTTCCACTAAACTGCTATGTTTCCAAGCACTCAAAAATTGTTTTACTTTCAAAATTTGTTCTTAATAAATAACTACTTAATATAATGACTGGATAATCATTGCTTTAAAAAATCTGGGGCATTTCCCATTCCCTGTCATTTCCAGATGTTTTATTAAAATGTTTAGTTTTCCCTTTTAGCATCATACTTACAAGGCCTGAAAATGTGAACAATAAGCTGAATAAAATCATATTTATGCATTTCACAAGATTATAGATAACTATCTCACCCAAAACAGATTCTCACTGTTTGGGTTTTTTTTAACTTGTTTGGCTTTACACACAAAAATATATAAGCATGGTCTTATAAGAGTATCTTTTAAGAAAGTTTCTCATTGGCTTTTCAACAGGAATAGAACAGACCTCCTTCAAACTATGTAGATCTGATATTCGAAAAATGCACACGAACAGGTATGCCAAATAAAATTATAATATGATGATGAAAGAAATAGAAGTCAAAATCTGTCTAAGTCTGAAAGCATAAATTTCCAAATTAAATCTACAGGTACTAGTTACAACTTCATTATTAGAGCTGTGCTAAGTTTTTAAAGTAAAAATTGGCAAGTAGTCTCCAGACACAGTTACTTCTCTCTACCTCTTGCACTTTTAAGAGAGTCTTTAGGTATTAAATATTTCAAAAACTTCCTGAACTGATACATAACTAGACCTATTAAAAAGAACTGGAAATGCTACTCCACAGTGGGATTTTTAATAATGTACGGGTAAACATTCAAGTGAAGAAACAATGGTTTTACAAATGGTAGATTTGCAAATATAATCCAATGGCTTTCTTTGGTAGTTTATTTTGTAGAGAAATGTTGGTAGACAAGAGGGGTGTTGCAGTATTACTGCATCTCAGAGAAAGCTTTATAAAAACTTATGACATACTGCTTGATGATACTGAATTCCCCTTCCAGTGTCAAATTACTATTCCATATACTGATACTTCTCATCATGGAAGACAAAGATATACTCAGAGTGAATGAAATTGTTATTTCACTGTGACAGGAGAATAGAGAGGTGTGCTCTGTGCATATGTGTACAGCAGAATATGGAGATTAAAAGGGAAAAAATTTGAGAAGTATAGTCTGTATATTCCCATTGCTTACATAAATATTCTCCTAAATATGCTGTAGCTTTTGCTTTTAAAACAGAAATGGTCAATAGAGCTGTAAAAATAAAACATATCTTTATATCATAAGCAATATATGTTACTCACAATGCTCTCTGTTTATTCTTCAATGTAGGAAATTTTAAATAACTACAAAATCAAACACATAACCCCCCTGCCAACAGGCCCAGACAACAAGAAACAAATATTCAATGCAGTAGGACTCAGAGCACATCTTGCTTAGAGTGAATGGACAAAAGCTGGAACACAAAAAGTTCCACTTAAGGAAAAATTTCTTTACTGTGAGGGTGAGGGAGCCTTGGCACAGGCTGCCCAGGAAGTGTGTGGAGTCTCCTTCTCTGGAGGTTTTCAAAGCCTGATTGGACACGTTCCTGTGTGACCTGATCGAGGTGAACCTTGTCTAGCAGTGTGGTTGGACTGGATGATCTCTAGAGGTCCCTTCCAACCCCTACCATTCTGTGATTCTGAGCTCTGCCATGTACTTGCTAAGGGATTCTGCTGTTTGTGTTTTATTATATTCAGGAGACACGTTCACAATGAATTAAGCCTCTGCTGAATTCCACTATTTATATCTTTTTATACAGTATTGGTTTGGCTGTCAAATAACCTCTCTTCTGCTGATGCAGTGGCAACTCTTCCTTTACGGTAATGCATTGCTCTGCTTTGATGGAAATTCAACTCCAGTGTAATCGGCTTCCCATGAAATGCAGCAGCTGGAATCCACCAGATCAACCTGGCTTTTTAATTTTAGGGAGGGCATCACCCTCTGGGGGAGCAGGGCTGTGGGAGAGAAAGGGAGAAAAGAGAAGCTGCAGTTGCTTTAAGGTAGGAGCCTTTGGAGGACACCAGTGCTACAGCTGGGAGCACAGTACTGTCTTTACAAGGCCTCAAAAGACAGTCATCTATGTCCTCTACACCTCCACAAGACAGGAGGAGGTCTCTTTCATTACATCTAATGGGTCTTTTGTAATCTTGCTTTAGAGTGAAATGTACAGCACTAATGTTAGAGGTGGTAGTGAAAACAGGCATTCCACAGACACTATTGCCAAATTTACATGAAGACATGTTCAATTACTAGTGAAAATGGATTCCTTTATGTCCAGCACTCCTTAGAACAATTATCAGAGTAATATGAAATAGAGTGGAAGTTTGACTGATTTAGGTAGACTAACCATGACTTTACTGGAAATTGATCTTCTGGGTTTGTGTAGCACAAGTTCCAAGTGAAAAGGAACATCTCTACTTACACTGTCTAGAATTAGGACAGTCCCTTCAAATATTATTTGAAAGATTTCAAAGCAGACCCATTAAGCAGTTTTACAAACTAGTATATCCAATCTGCTCCTATGGACTCTGATTCATGTTCATACTTGCATTGTTTGTATTCTGATAAATATGCTACCATAAACTCTGTGTAATTTAACCTGCAAGTATATCAGCATGTCTTAAGCACCAATGACAGACCTGAAAGCATACAGTATTCATACTCCTGACCTGCCACAGACTAACACACTAGCAGACAAGTTAGAAGACAATTAGTCCAATTTCACATTTCCTAGCAGCCGAAAAATTTCCTGTTATTTTAGTCACAGTGGATGAATGCCAAGTTCAGTGGAAACAACCCTGCTGATTTACCAAGTCCATTTTAATACTTCAGAAATACTGTTAAAACATGGCTGTCCTAATTACACAGGGATCAGTGCACAATGTCCCTCTCACCCAGTATTCTCCCAGAAGAGCTGCAATCACCTGTATTCCCCTTAATTTCACCATGCAATTCCAACTAATTTCATCCTAGTACAGTGCTGTCAGACAACTCCCATGTCTCTGCGGTTTTAATCGATTAGCTCAATGTCTCTATAATGCATCACCAGCTGCCAGGCACAGAACTGGACGCTTTGCAAGCATTTCAACTAAAAGACAGTTTAATTACTATAGCAGCATCTCAAAGGCATAGGCACAAGGGCTTGGAAAGGAATTATTAAAATATTTGGTGTCAACAAACCACTTTATAACTGAGCAAACAATGACAATCAAAAGGTAGGAAATAAGGAGAAAAACACATTTTTAAACAGTCCTTTTTAATGGACTCTAATGTATTCCAGCAAATGGACTGCTAAGTATTATACAATACAATTGTGCTTCACAATTTGCTGGAATACAGACATACAGAAATTGACATTATTGCCAGTAAAATACAAGAGAGATACCTTGGATTAGACAATAGTTAAAGTAAGCAAATTAGACAATAGACTACCTTAAATTAATGAATTACTGAATCAGTTTAGCAGTTCCTTGCACCACTTCTGTGCCATTGCTTCTCACATGAGTGCAATGAAAGAATCTGTGGCTGTTAGTATGAAGTGAACATGTGCATAGGAAAAAAAACCCGACATCTTAAATAATAGCACTTTTAACAGAACCAAAAGCAAGGTTGTAGAACAGTCAATGAGACAAATGACCCCAGGAATTTAGGGCAAACCCTTTTCTCCCACTTTGTGCAAGACTACAGAACAGTCAGAATAAAGTAGGAAAACGTTGTTGATGCTGCAAAGCAGTGACGAGGAAGCCAAACTATACAAGCCCCAAACAGTCAGATCCAGTAGCTCTCACAAAACACACACAGAACCAAGCTTCACCAAGACTCAAAGAGTGTGACTGCAAACCACAGAAGCATAATTGGATTTAAAGTCTTTTCCAGTCAACATAAATGTTCACTCATTTGCTCAAAGCTCTCCTTCAACATAAGGCTTGCAGCAACTTCAGCCTGTCTATATCCTAAAACTGGCTATTGATGGGTTGGCAGGTGTTGGGAAAGAGTTCAAAGTCACCTGCTCCACTCTAGTGGACATGTCTGTATTTGATCTTGGTGACCTCTTCCAGTAGTCTGAAAGGATGGCATAAAGACTTGTCCCTGTTCCCTTACTACAAGGACAGTCATTATGAACTTTGTGATGAGAAGAAAAGAAAGGGATGGAGAAAATCAAACTTACTGCACTTGAAGTTCTAAGAATCTCAGGGTAATACAGCAAGTAAATGGGAAATAATAATGGTATGAAGTGTTCTGGCCTCGCACAGTGCTACTGTAGTACATGGAAGCATATGAGACTGGAAGTCATCACACTTCTTAGCTGGCTTATTTAGACTATTGAAAACATTCTGTTTCACTTGATTAAGTTACTTGGTGGTGGAACCTCAATCACTCAATTTTCCTTGGTGCTATAAGAGAAATCTGAATTATGGGAATGTATGAAACCTGGAGTCCTCTATTTTAAAAGCAGAAAACTCTATGAAATATTTCCACTGCCTAACTTACATACTTGCTTTGTAGTATACTGTCTCACAGCAAATTTTTTAAGAACTGCAGCAACCTCTTTTCTATCACATACCCTTTGGCATCCTGTGCTGTTTGGTGCTTAAGTGAAATGCACAAACACTTCAGTTTTTACTTCTCTCTGCAAATATGAGTGTGCATAGTAATCAGCACACCACAAAGCACAGTTACAAATAGTAAATTATATAATACTTTTTGAACTTTGAGTAGAATCAGTTCATATTTAACAAACTAGTCATCTTTATGATATTGTTAACCTGGGCAAGACATCAGCTTTTCCTCATGTTTGCAATATGTACATTCCAGATTTTTTTTTTTTAACCTTTAAAAGTTAGCAACCAGAACACAGGGTACAACACTAGTTTCCATATTTAAGATATTTAAAGGCAGGTTCATTGTCAGTTGTGTAATACATTTACAATTTATAATTTAAAAGTAAAACCAAATAAATTATTTCTCCTATGAAGTGCTGATTTCTTCACACATGTAATAAAGCTAACGTGCATGGAACCTACTGCTGTTCAGCCACAAACTGATCAGCAACGTGCAGTAACTACCGCAAAATGCTTCCAAAATAAACATGGTAACACTGCACACACAAAAAGAGCCTACCTTAAACTCAAAGTTGTTTTGATTCCTGTTCTTCATCAGCCCCATTACTAGTAAGGTCTCTAAAGAATGAGTAATTTACATTTTTACAGTATTTACATACCATCTGCAAGCGCAAGTGCAGTCAGCACAGGAGCATGGGGGGGGGGCTTTTATTGAGAAACAAAAGTGATCACGTGTATTGCAAACTTGGTGATGTAGCAGGAGTCTTCAAAGATACTATTTTACCAGTAGACCCCTAATAATATACAACTATTATTTAATCTGTGTTTAGGTGAGAGGTTAATGTGACTCTTGCTACACTGATGTTTGCTTAAGAATTGATATCTAGTTTCCTCCCCTAATTATGGAAAGTACCAGGAAGAGGCTCGAGGTTTGGTGTTTTGGGGTTTTTTCAGAGTCATAAGATACGTAGACAACAGCATATCCTTGGATTTTTTTATGCTGCTTCATAATGAGTTGAGAAGCACTTCTTACTCACAACATCTAAACCCCAATTTAGCCATTTCACCCTGGAGCATTACCCGTTGAGTCTTCGAATGTCTGATTATTAAGAGTCCAGAGACCACTGTTCTCAGGGCTATCAAACTTTTACTCTACCTTCCTTAATTCTTGTCCAAGGCAAATTTAATGACGGCAGCTCCATTCCCAGGAAGTTCTGAGTTTTTGGGAGCACAGCATACCTCAAAGTGATTTAACTTTTTAGCAACTGTTGTTATACATTCACATAGTTTTCAATAACCTAATGGAAAAAAAAAAAACAACAACAAAAAAAGACAACTTACATGCAAATTTGATCTGAAACACCTATTTCTCACGTGAAAAATCTGTCTCCAGATGCTGCAACTGCACAGAGGCACACTCTTTAAATATGAATCCTAGCTCATATTAATTTAATACTGATTTGACTTCAGAAGAAGGAAAAAGTATTTAATTCATTATAATCCATCCCTGAATTAGATATGTGAATGTGAAAACCTCTGTTACTAATTTTAATTGCACTATTCCCTCTCCACAGGAGACTGTTAAATTGGTCTGGTGAAATAGTAGTGAATCACATCAAAGTAGTGGGATACATTTTATAATATATCTAAATAACTATCCCATTTTCCCAGCATGTTGCTGTGTATTTTAAGTATTAATATTATGACTCCAGTTTAGAAGAATGTAGCTTTATTTTATTCAAATAAATTTTCCTAGTACTGTATACTAGCACTGTTAAAAATCAGGCTAAATTCTAAGTGGCTATCAAGTAATAAAGGAGAAACATTTACTGCAGAAGCCAACATGAAAATGTGTTTGCCTAGTCATAAAACACTCATGAAAGGAGCTTGCAGATGCATCATTTTGATGCAATAATGGTCTTTCTCATCTAATCCCTTTTTTTTTTCCCTTCAGCTGCAGTGTTTATTACCTGAACCTGAATGGGTTTACTTGTTTGCTTGTTATGCTTTGTTTCAACTCTATCAGGTTAGACATTAATGCTTCTCAATAGATTTGCATCATTATTATTTCCACTTATCATCAACTCTCACGCATCCAGAAGTGCAGGTGTCAGATATCAATGCTACCTTTGGCATTGGTTCCACATGAATGCAAAGGCCTAGACAACAGAAGAGCTTGAAGAATGTTCAAAGAGCAAACCTTGAAGAAACACCCATCATATTGCAAGGAAAGGTGTTTAGAAGCAAGATTTTCAAATCATGCCTATATTAAGCAGCTAAAATAGTATTTAAATGCTTAAAGACATTTGGTGCTTATATAAAGACAATCCCACCACAACTGGGCTCGGGAGTGACTCACTGTAATTTGGGGAAGCATGTAAGAGAATGGAGATTACAATTCTGCAAGGAATACTATTCATCAGACCAATAGCTTAAAGATAAATTTTACATCAAGATTTACATCAAGATTCATTATCTTGATCTAGATTTTTGAATCTTGATGCAAAATTTGTCTTTAAATTTGAGATCTGAATTTTGTGTAGTTGAAATATTCTGTGTTTAAGGTGTGCAGTTATATTGCACTTTGAGGTCTACATAGACAGAAAGATACGTATTTCATTATAAAATTTTAGTCAGAGGAATCAGGCAATAAAAATAAAATGCTGAAGCAGAAAAAAAGAGATTGCTGGAGCTAGAATTCCCTGATTTAACATATGTACTGACAATGCTCCTTCACTGCTCCTTCACCATCACTTGCTCACTGCTCAAATTACTATCCATGTTTTCTCCATTAAAGTTGACAGATACCATTTCACATGTCGTCAATCTCTTAAACGCTAGGTAACATGCCTACTGTGAAAAAATTACCCTTACACAAAACATACCACAAATTAACATGGTATATCTTCCTTACTAGGAGCTTTCTCAAACAGTCCAACAGAACAGTGAATTTTCATTTACTGTCATATGTGTCTACAAAGCCAACAGTTAGTAAGAGGTAAGTAATGTAGGTTCTAGAGGAACCTTAACTCTATTAAATCCCATTACAGCAAGAAGAAACTCCTTCCAGAAAATATGTTCTTCATTTAAGCAAAAATAAATGAAGCAAAAACTATGCAAAGAAGAGAAAGCTATGTAAAACCGCATGGGTTAAGAAGATTCCAGCATGCAAAAAAATATGACTATATTAAGCATTTGGCAAGCTGCTACAAAGATCTGGCTTTCTGCTAGTTTTCATAAGCCCCAGATAATCTTTGGTAATACCTGGGTTTTCTCTTCTGGTTTCCATTTATCCAGGCCGTAAGACATAGTCTCTCTCTCTCTGCCCACCTTGGCAGTATGGTGAATAGAGAGGCTCCTTTACCCAAGTGCTCAGGCAGCTGAGGGCAGGAGCTGCAGATGCAGCAGGAGACTGTGAAAACGGAGGATTAAGGACAGGGTCATGTTGCATAGTATAATGAAGCATGCATGTGGTCTAATTATCACATGTCAGGCTGCCATACTGATGTGGAGAGACTAGTACTTCTAGTGACTCGATGTTTGTTCAGTATAGACGTGTTCTCAGAGGAAAGTATTGAACAGGAAGCTGAGGAGAATGAAAAAAGACAGTATGGCCTGAAAATGGAGCCAAATGGAATCTGAAGAAGCTGCAAATGCAGAAAGAGATTGTTTGAATTATTTAAATTAATTTCTTAAATCCTTCTTCTGAAAGACCACACACACCTATGCAAAATTTGACAGCCTGCTTCCAATAAAATTCACTGGTACAAAATTTAAATACCTAATTATAAATGAGGAGTCTCTGCAAAATACAGTTCATACATGTATAAGACGACCTACAGAACAGAGCACTGCCTTTATATAAATATATAATGACAAATCTTAAAAGTGGCAGGCTCCTAAAATCAATGCATACTTATTCAAAATTATTTGTGTACTGCTCTAGTTAGATGTCTTCTTCCCAATATCATCATCAATATTTTAAGCTTTTAAAATAATAGGTTTGTATGATTTTAAATTAAACTCTATTACACGCTCAAAACAATTTAGAACTTGAAGACAATGCTTTAAGATTGAATTTTAAAAAGATAATATCATCAATTCCATTCCATGATTTAACTATAAAATATATCCTCACTTACAGCAATGTAAGAATGACTGGAAAAAAAGAGATTTTAATTTAATTATGCTAGTGGTACTCTTGTAAGTGCAAAAACAGATGGCAGACTCAACAACAATGGATTATTTTTTTAATCAAGCAATTTTTAATAAATATTTTTGTTCAAAAGCAGTAAGCAACTACAGCATTGCTGGAAAGTGGCAGCTCTTAGAATATCCATTTTCCACATGTGCTTCAACCAATCAGTAAAAAACACCCATGGTCATACCTGTAACCTCACTTCCCACCCTTCCTAGTAGTTATTCCTAAACCAGAACTATTTATTCAAAAACAAGATGACTCCAAGGCTGCTGTTGAGCAAAAATATGCAGTGATTTGCACTCATGACAGACTACGCATGTTACTTTTGGAATATATCAGATGAGTATTCAGCAACTGAGATTTTACAAAGACCAAAAGTTACTGCAGGAGACAAAAAGTTCTTTGATTGTATAGGTCTAACACTTTAGCCAGCATTCCACACAATTAATTAAATGACCATGTTGAACTTTAGAACTATGGTAGATAATCTCTGCTTTGACCTGCTGCCACATTATGAAAAGCTAATAAAAACTGTTCATCCTCTCACATACATTTTCGTAATGATTAGTCTAATTAGCAACTTTAAACTGTTGAATATTGCAGGCCATAAACCAATGACATTTAAATAAGTTAAAGTGCACAGCCTGTTTTTTAGAAACCTTCAAGGTCAGAAAATTAGGTCCTTATGTTGCAGCTATTCGTTTCCTTTTATTTTGATAAAAATATAGAGAGGCAATTGTCTTTGTTTAGCATTACCTTGGGTAATATATTTCAAGCATTTCATTTTACAGAACTGAAGCCAGTTTTGGCAGTAATTTCATGCATATGCACAATTACGGATGTCAACTACGTAGGTAAACTGTATGTATGTGGCAGTATCCTACATTCATACACATGCAACAAATGCACACAAATATAGTGGTTTCTTTTTAAAAACTCCCCCAAAGTGTGTGTCTTCACAGACTGGGCTCGTATGCTCACCTATTTTTTCATCATATCGGCTAGTCTAATAAACAACACTACTTGTAAACCTTTTCTTCTTTATATTTATGCAGACATTGGTCTACAAAGAGAAGAAATGAAGCATCCAGATGACAGCTACATTTTTATATGACTGTACAACATTATTTTATTTAGATGTGCAGGTGAGTACACTGTCCAAGATGCCAACTGCACTTCTGCAAGCCATAATTTTACAAATGCACTTGTGACACTGTGAGTTCAAACCATGACAAGGGCCAAGCAGCCATCCCTGAGAATACTTACCCTCTTATAAATGAACTTAGAAAGGATATTACCTATGTCATTCCTGAAGATATCTAACATAAAAGTCAACAAAGTGCTTCTTTCTAATGCCACAGTATTTGTAGACAATTACTTGAAGACAGACTGATACAAACCTTAAAAAAATAGATGTTATGAAATTGTTTTCATTTTTGTCCATTTAAACTAATCTTTGAAGTATTTAATCTTTAATACTTATAAAACAATTGGATGAGACACTCTGGCTACTTGGGTAGAGCCTATGGCAAATCTAGATGTCAAAACATTTACTCCATGCGACAGGAAATAAAGTGACAGAGAAAGTACTGTTTCTGAGGTAAAGCATTAGGTAAATGTCTTGAAGTTAATATTTAACTGTTTATTCGGTAATGTAAAAAGAATGGAATATAGATTACTGACAACAAATCTATGAGAATATTTTATTAACAACTATCAGTCGTAGTGGCACAGCTCCCTGAGCTTTTAATTTCTATTTTGTAATCTTCATGTCACCTCAGTATTGATGAGGGACAGTCAATCTGCAGGAATACTGTGCCTTCTCCATGTCATTGCAAGGTGGGTATACAAGAAAGCACCCAACTGACCCAACACACGCTATCTCTGATGTATGACTTCCTGGGGTTTCAGGTAGCTTCAGGATAGAACCTGCAGTCAAACTGTACAACAGCCAGAAGTGGACCAAGACTCGCTAGAATTTACTTTTGTGATCCTGTTTTTCTACTAAAGTTTAAAGCAATATGAATAAAAGCTTTTTACTTCCACTCATTGTATCACATATATATTTTAATAATCTGTATTATTAAATCACTTGCATTAATAAATAAGTGTGCCTCAAGTATACAACCTTGGGTTTCAACTGAAATCACGTCAGTCGTGTATCCAGCAAATTCCAAGTGAATCAAGTGAAAATATGACCTTTCAGATAATAGCATGCAACTCCATCAATCACCTTTATCATGCACTGTACTTCAACCCAGCTGCATGTGTAATGAATCTGAAGAAAATAAGAAAATGAGTGCAAATAATTGATCTCCTAGTTATATCTTTTACTTCTAATAAACTCAAGTTCAGACATATAAAGAAATACTGTACATGTTACTGATCTGGAAATGAAGCCGAGAAATTTCATCTGTGTAAAAGCTATTCTTTTAAATGAAAGCCAAGGAACTACTTGGAAGGTAAAATGTATCTAATTCTTATCTTTCCGTTGTCTCAACATAAAAGAAAGTTGGAAACAAGCAGGGAGGGTTTATTCACAGACTCTTCTCCAGCAACATATTTCTATCAATTTGGAGCCTACAGGAAACTTAGTAATTACTTTTAATGTCAGAAATTCTGAAAAGTGGTTATGAATTAAAAACTTCTTACAGTGAAGCAACTCTCTTCCAGAGGTGTTAAGCAAAAAGACAAATTTTAAACCTAACCTATTGTGGTTTTGTATAGCACATACATAACAACTGCCTCTCTGGTGAGAAAACTGGAATGGTGAAATACTAAATATTCCTCACTGTAAATTTGTTGTCAGATGCTTATCTATTCTGTTATTCTTTAAATACTTTTGAAATGGAACTACTTCTATCATGCACTTAAACAGTCTTTAACAGCTGTACAACAATCTACATAGGAAAGAAAAAGCAGCACACACCTCGTTAATAACATTTTTCAGCAAGTTCATGAATTGTTTATGCCATGAGTCTGGATATAAACACCAGCTTCCACCTTCAGAACCACACCGCAGGTCTGTTCTCAGGTCCAAAGTGAAATGTATTTTGCAGTCTGAATTCTGTCCTCTGGGAATTATTAAACCACATTCCAAAACCACTGCAAATAACATTTCAGTTTAGCATGATTGGCAGGTCACTTAGGAGAGGCCCTGTACTGCTTTTTAAAACTATATTACTTTTGACACCCAGAAAGGACAGTTTTGACAGGTCAAGCTTCAGTTGACTGGTAGCAAAGCCTAAAAGCTTTTATCAAAGTTACCTGCATCATACCTACCTGTAAGTAAATAAAGAAGAGTTCAGCTTCTAATGCCATCAAGAACAAAGGGAACAACAATATTAAAAGCTCACACCAGCTCTTGGTTTAAATCAATATTTGCTTGGCTTGTTTTCCCAAATAACTTTTATACTTTACAAGTAAATATTGACTTATATTTGAAGATTGACCCAAACCAATATGACCTCCCTCCCCACACTCTTTGCAGCTCTCCATCAGTCCCTCCTTATTGCTGATATGTTTGACATAGCTTCCTACTTTCCTTTTCCAAACTCTCCACTTGCCACACTGACTGTAACTCTACCTGTCTTATTACTGTCCTTATTCAGCTCTCCCTCTGCATGCCTCCCATATTCACCACGTCTCTTTCTATAATTTTACAGCAGTTTATGATCTTCCCATTCTAGATCCAAACTAGCACACTTCACCCCCGCTTTGCTCTCTCAACAGTATTCTATCTCACAGGTGCTACAATACTATACAGACATTTTTTCTCTTTGGGCCTTTAATCCCTCAAGAGCAAACTTCTTCATCAGAACCTGCTCACTAATGATCTTCTCCACCAAGGGAGTACATCTCTATTAGCGTCATGGGTCTACATATCCATGGATATCATAAAACGTAATGTGCCAGTGCATTCTTAAACTGATATGTGGCTGCTTTAGCAAGGGTACAGTCAACATCATATTATCAATGGCTTGGCAATATCATCACATGTTTGCAATGGCTCTCCTTCCTCTTTTTTAAGAACTTATTAGTAAACAACACTGAAGGCCACTGAACCAGTGGCCTTAGAAACTGGTAGCATAAGCTACCAATTTGTTTAAATTTAAGTATGATTTTAAAAAATAAAAAGAAAAAGAGTATCAAATAATTAAGACAGAACAGGCACAAGACAGAAAGGATGATTCAGTTGCCATTATTCATTTGTCTTTAGATATATTTTTCCTTTTATTTCGACCAATGGGCCATATTAATTGGTTTCGTAGCCAATTGAGGGTTACAGGCACCAATTCAGCCTCAGATAATAATCTCTGAATACACAATTGCCATAAGTTTGTAGTACAGACACTTATGGAAGAACAGTTACATGAGGCCATATTTTCAAGCTCTGAAATGTTGGCGAATTAACTGGAAATAACTAAAGCAGTGTTTTTATGGAAGGGTTTAGTTATGACCATAGTAAAGTTGTGAACTTCTTCACATGGGGTAAATCAAGAATTCTTAGCTTTTCTATTTTATTAGCAGTAAATAAACCAAGTACATAGTAATAATATTATTCAGAAGAATTTTTGTCACTAGCTTTATGTCTCTTAAAACGTAAACTTGGTAAGAGCAAATGCACTCTTTAATTTTCTGCCGGTCTTACCAAACATTACATTTTGGTTTTGCACAAAATCTTAAATAGCAATCAACAAAATGACCATAGTCACCATGTGAAAAATATTTTTTGAAAAAAGACTCAGAATATTTCCATTTAAAATGAGACCAAACAATAACCTAGAGAAATACATCAGGGATTCTTCTAAGCAGGTTACTGCATAAGTCAGACTGGCCTAGGGGAGATATTAACTGTCCAATCATCAGTTATGAAAAATCTTGCTTACAATACCTTTTACTTCAAAGTCTCATTGAAATGTTTTGCTCCTTTGATAAACTCTTTAAAAAAGAAAATAGGACAACATTTGCAGTAAGAGTTTTATCAGAAATTTGTGGGAAGTAATTATTCACATGTTCCTCTTTGATTAGGAAAGGGGTTGTTTCCTAAAAATGATTTTTCAATCTTGAATGCATTCAGTAAATTGAAAAAGTACTCGCTTAAGTCTATCTTCTTCTCTGTCCATATAAAAGAGCTGATCAAAATAAAAACTGAGAACAAACTACCAATAAACAAAAACATTGAAACTCTTCCTATTCTAAAACCAAGATTAGAGATACTAGAAATGTTAGAGAAGTCTTTTAAACTATTTAGTCCTTATTGAACAGAGTTGACAAGGTGATAATGCAACTAAGATATCTCACAAAAGACTCTGAAAGTTTGAATCATGCCCCAAAGTCATGCAGCAAGTTGTTTCCATTCCATCCAAGTGTACCAGGCAGGGTAGTCAAGGGCTGGTAGCTGTAATGATCATGACATCATTTCATCATATGCAATTGGCTAATGAAATTGGTGTACTTTAATATTGTCAGTTTATCAACCACTTCTGCTTGGGAAGAACTTTTGACTGGGCAGAGAAATTTCCATTGAAAGATAAAACAAAAATTATCTGCCAGTAACTGAACATATGACTTGGCCGTGTTTTTTTGATTAAATGTTACCCATAAGGCTATTAGTAACATGCCTTTTTACAGACAGATAAAAATAAGTAGTTATTGAGTAGAAAATCTGCTTTGACATCTTTGACATCATTCACTGGACTTAGCTAAAATACTCATGTAGGGAAGATCATTATAGTGATCTGGATTTACATGGGGAGATCTACCCAGTTTCTAATATAAAAACAAACGAATGTATACCCAGAAAGATCCTTCCTGTTCATTTAAGTCCTGAAAGATTTCCTAAAATTATTATCCAAAACTCAATTAAAAGTTTTGCTTGATAGAATGTGTTGTACAAATTGGCAAAATAGATTTAAATTCTGAACAAAGAGCCAGGCATAAATACCTGCAGAATACATTATAAAACAAGGACATGTTAGGAAAGCCAGTAAGCACTGCAACAGCTCTTCTAGTGCATGAAGACCATTTTCCACATTAAGGGCAATTTCCTCTGCCAGAGTGCTTACAAGAATAACATTTCTCATTTTCCTCATGTAATATGAAGTTGCTTATCAGTAAATGTTCTTTGTGATTGTTTCCTCTTCAACCATTTTACTACAAACCCATTCAAAATATACATCTACCCTACCAAGGAATTATGAGAATGAAGAACCACAAACTATGAAGACCAAAGTTACAGTAGCACACAGATTAGGAAGATTATAAGTTGCATAAAATATTATCAGCTGTAGTGGGTCTGGGACGGTAGTGATTTTCCACAGCAGCTCCTGCAGTGCTGTGCTTACTGTTGATATCAATATTATGACTACCGCTTGCACAACATCGGGGCTGTCCCTCCAGCATTCCTTCCCCCACCTTCACCAATAGCTGTGAGTGGGCATGATCTTGGGAGGGACTATGGCCAGGACAGCTGACCCAGGCTGACCAAGGAGATATTCCATACCATATGACGTCAGCTCAGGAATATAAACTGGGGGAAAGGAGCAGGAAGGGGAGGCGAGATTCATTTCTGGCCTTCCAAAAGCAACCGCTACGCGTACTGAAGCCCTGCTTCTCGGGAGGTGGCCGGACATCGCTGCTGATGGGAAGTAGAGAGTAACAGCTTATCTGCTTCTGCTTTGCTTCCCGCGCGCGCGGCTTTGCTGCTTATTTACTTATTAAACTGCTTTTATCTCAACCCACGAGATTCCCATCTTATTTTCTCCCCTTCCCTGGCTTGCTTCTCGGGAGGTGGGGGGTAAAGCGGTGTGGTGGGCACCTGGCATCCAGCCAGGCTCAAACTACCACAGCCCTTTTGGCGCCCAACGTGGGGCGAGATAATAGCAGATTTACATTAACTGCATTGCAATTACAGTAAACCAATGAGAGCAAAGTTCCTGTGCTGGTCACGGGGCCTTGCTGTTATGCAGCTTATCTTACACTTTCTAATGTTTGGGAACATGATGCTCCTAACATTGACTCTCGGCTGTGCTTTAACCTTAATAGCTTTGCTAAGCTGGCTATATAATTTTGTGAAGAGGATGAAAGGGCCTGGGAACATGATGGCCCAAATAATAATAGCAAGTCTCATTCTGTTACTGATGAATTTAGTGTGCTGTGGGAGCTATCTTGTGGAGGCCATGGGGCAAAGCACCTCTTTCTCCTCAGCTCGGACTGATCTAGACAATTCTGTTACACAGACTTCCCAGGTCCTTAGTCACCCTTATACGAGAGTTTTAATATTACTAATTAACATGGTTGGTATATTATATATCTTGTGGAATCTGGAGTCATCTGGGTATCAGAGAGTACAAATTTGCGATGGAAACATGTTAAAATGCCCCCTGAAGCGGCCAGTCCCTGGGTGGCAGGGTATGTGGATGAATTTAGGCAAATTCCTAGGACGGTTATCACCTCCTGTAATCTGGGATTTTACATCTGAACAGATAAAAAACCCTGCTTTACTGACACGCTACCTGATAGAAGGGTGTCTTACCTACCCTAATGAGGCCCATCAGGTTCAGGCACTATACTGGGGCCTAGCCTCTGCCTACCGAGCTGCATTCCAGTCCTCTCAGAGAACTGTAATTGAAATGGAAACTCAAACGGTACCTGAGACCAACATAGTTGAGTCAGTCGCAGTCCAGCCCTCTCAGAGAACTATGGCCGAGGTGGAAATTCAAACTATACCTGAGACCAACATAGTTGAGTCAGTCGCAGTCCAGCCCTCTCAGAGAACTATGGCCGAGGTGGAAATTCAAACTATACCTGAGACTACCATGGTTGAGTCAGGGAACCAAACAACAACCACAGTGGTTGCCCCAGTAGTGAAAAAGAAGCAGTGGATAAGGAGGTCAAGTCCATATCATCGATTAGTAAGGGCAGACGAGGAGGAAGAGGAAAGGCTAGAAGAAGAAACTGGTCCTTCGGTAAGGAGATCAGGAGAAGTGAGAGAAATCGAAAAGGAAATGGAAACTACTCGGTCCCTCACCTCAACAGAACTTAGAGATATGCGAAAAGATTACAGTCGCCAGCCAGGTGAGCGGATTGGTGCCTGGCTGCTCCGATGCTGGGATAACGGGGCTGACAGTCAACAATTGGAAGGCAGAGAAGCCCAACAGCTAGGATCTCTTGCTAGGGACCGGGGAATTGATAAAGGCATTGGAAAGAAAACCTCAGTTTGTAGTCTCTGGAAACGACTCCTCTCAAGTGTACGGGCAAGATACCCATTCAAGGAAGACCTTGTAAATGCCCGAGGAAAGTGGACTAGAGCTGATGAAGGGATCCAATATCTAAGGGAATTAGCTGTGTTGGAAGTCATCTATGGTGATCTGGATAATGTTGAGGCCTCCACAGATCCAGACGATGTCCAGTGTACACGGGCCATGTTGAGAAAAGTGATCCAGAGTGCCCCAGCTACATATTCTAATATCCTGGCAATGGTGTATCATCCAGACATGGACATACCAACAGTGGAGAGGGTATCTTCTTGGTTACAGAACTATGAAGAGAGCCTCTGCACCTCCTCATCAGTGTGGGATGATGGCCTGATTGTTAGATCTGCCTCAAGAATTCAGTCATCCACTGTCCCGACCAGGGGAAAGGGAAGTCCCAGATGCAGGAGTACACCGCGAAATGAACTCTGGCTCTTTTTGCGTGGCCAAGGAGAGGATATGAGGAAGTGGGATGGTGAACCCACTTTTAAGCTAGAAGCACGTGTACGTGAACTAAGGGGGAAGGCAGCTGTTAGAAAAGGACCGCCCAAGAGGGCTGTCAGCAGAGTGGCTGCCAAAACAAAAGAGGACAATCAACAATCTCCAAGACATAGAAGAACTGCAACTACTTCCTTCGAAGCCAATGAGGAGACTTCAGGTCTGCAATTGCAAGGATCAGATAGCGAATACTCTGATGAAGAACAGAAATAGAGGGTCCCTGCCTCCAGCCAGGAGGAGGAAAGGGATGACCGAATCTACTGGACTGTGTGGGTTCGATGGCCTGGCACATCAAACCCACAAAGGTATAAAGCCTTAGTAGACACAGGGGCACAGTGTACATTGATGCCATCAAGGTATAGAGGCACAGATTCTGTCTGGATCTCTGGAGTGACAGGGGGATGTGAAGAATTATCTGTATTAGAGGCTGAAGTGAGCTTAACAGGGGACAAATGGAAAAAACACCCCATTGTGACTGGTCCAGAGGCCCCTTGTATTCTTGGCATAGATTACCTCAGGAGAGGGTACTTCAAAGACCCCAAGGGGTATCGATGGGCTTTTGGTATAGCCACTGTAGATACAGAGAAAATCAAACAACTCTCTAATTTACCTGGCCTCTCAGAAGACCCTTTTGTTGTGGGATTGCTGCAAGTTCAAGAGCAACAGGTACCAATTGCTACCAGGACAGTGCACCGGAGGCAATATCGCACGAACCGAGATTCCCTGGCTCCCATCCGTGAGTTGATTCATCAACTGGAGGCTCAAGGAGTAATTAGCAAAACTCATTCTCCATTTAATAGTCCCATATGGCCTGTGAAAAAATCTGATGGAGGGTGGAGGTTAACAGTAGACTATCGTGGCCTGAACGAAGTGACACCACCACTGAGTGCTGCTGTACCAGACATGTTAGAGCTCCAGTATGAACTGGAGTCAAAAGCAGCCAAGTGGTATGCTACGATTGACATCGCTAATGCATTCTTCTCAATTCCATTGGCAGCAGAGTGCAGGCCACAATTTGCCTTCACATGGAGAGGTGTCCAATATACCTGGAATCGATTGCCCCAGGGGTGGAAACATAGTCCTACTATTTGCCATGGTCTAATCCAAACTGTGCTGGAAACGGGTGATGCCCCTGAACATTTACAGTACATTGATGACATAATTGTATGGGGCAACAAGGCAGAAGAAGTGTTTGAGAAAGGGAAAAGAATAATACAGATTCTCCTGAAAGCTGGTTTTGCTATAAAAAGAAACAAAGTAAAGGGACCTGCACAAGAGATACAGTTTTTGGGCATAAAATGGCAAGATGGGCGTCGGCATGTGCCTATGGATGTTGTGAATAAAATAGCTACTATGTCTCAACCGACTAATAAGAAAGAAACACAAGCTTTCCTGGGCCTTGTGGGATTCTGGAGGATGCATATCCCAGGTTATAGTCAGCTTGTGAGCCCTCTCTTTAGAGTCACCAGAAAGAAGAACTGTTTTGAGTGGGGCCTTGAGCAACAACAAGCTTTTCAACAAATTAAACAGGAAATAGCTCGTGCAGTCGCCCTTGGGCCCATCCGTACAGGACCAGATGTGCAGAATATCCTCTACACTGCCGCTGGAGAGCATGGTCTCACCTGGAGCCTCTGGCAGAAAACATCTGGAGAAACCCGAGGTCGACCATTAGGGTTTTGGAGCCGAGGATATCGAGGATCGGAAGCCCACTACACCCCAACTGAAAAAGAAATACTAGCAGCATATGAGGGACTTCGAGCTGCTTCAGAAGTCATTGGCACAGAAGCTCATCTCCTCTTGGCACCACGTCTGCCTGTGTTACACTGGATGTTCAAAGGGAAAACCCCTTCTATACATCATGCAACCAGCGCTACATGGAGTAAGTGGATGGCGTTGATTACACAACGATCTCGGCTGGGGAAATCTAATCGCCCAGGAATCCTGGAAGAAATCATGGACTGGCCAGAAGGCAGAGATTTTGGAGCATTGCCTGAGGAAGTAGCTCGCGCCCAAGAGGCACCACCATATAATGAATTGTCAGAAGATGAGAGGCATTATGCTTTGTTTACTGATGGATCCTGCCGCGTGGTAGGAAATCATCGTAAGTGGAAAGCTGCTGTGTGGAGTCCCACACGACGAGTTGTTGAGGCCACTGAAGGAGAAGGTGAGTCAAGTCAGTTTGCTGAAGTGAAGGCTATCCAACTAGCTCTAAAGATTGCAGAACGAGAGAAGTGGCCAGTACTCTATCTTTACACTGACTCCTGGATGGTGGCTAATGCTCTATGGGGATGGCTACAGCAATGGAAGAAGACCAACTGGCAGCGCAAGGGTAAACCCATCTGGGCTGCTGCATTATGGCAAGACATTGCTGCTCGGGTGGAAAATATGACTCTGAAAGTACGTCATGTAGATGCTCATGTGCCAAAAAGCCGTGCCAATGAAGAACAATGGAATAACCAACAGGTAGATAAAGCTGCTAAAATTGAACTAGCTCAGGTAGATCTAGACTGGGAGCGTAAAGGTGAGCTATTTATAGCTCGATGGGCCCATGAAACATCAGGACATCTGGGAAGAGATGCAACATATAGATGGGCTCGTGATCGAGGGGTGGACTTGACCATGGAAGCCATCACACAGGTCACCCATGAATGTGAAACATGTGCCGCAATCAAGCGAGCCACACGAATCAAGTCTCCCTGGAACAGAGGCCGATGGCTGGGTTTTCAGTATGGTGAGGCCTGGCAAATTGACTATGTTGGACCACTACCACGAACACATCAAGGCAAGCGGTATATACTCACCATGGTGGAAGCAACTACTGGTTGGTTGGAAACATACCCTGTAAACCATGCCACTGCCCAAAATACTGTCTTGGGTCTTGAAAGGCAAGTTTTGTGGCGACACGGCACTCCAGAAAGAATTGAATCAGATAATGGAACTCATTTTCGAAATAATCTCATAAACTCCTGGGCAAAGAAACATGGCATTGAGTGGATATACCACATCCCCTATCACCCACAAGCCTCTGGAAAGATTGAGAGATATAATGGGTTACTAAAGACCATGTTGAGAGCACTGGGCAATGGGGCATGGAAGCAGTGGGATAAAAATTTAGCAGAAGCCACTTGGCTGGTCAATAGCAGAGGTTCAACTAACCGTCCTGGTCCTGCCCAAACAAAACCACTACATACTGTGGGAGGAGATAAGGTCCCCGTAGTGCACCCAGGGAAATGGCTGGGGAAGGCAGTATGGGTTGCACCTCCCATGGGAAAAGGCAAACCCATTCGTGGGATTGTCTTTGCTCAAGGGCCTGGCTGTACTTGGTGGGTGATGAGAAAGGATGGGGAAACTCGATGTGTACCTCAAGGAGACTTAACCTTGGGGGAAAAATAACCTGTTATGTGAGTTATCTGTTGTAGATGAACTTTGCAAGAAAAACCGAACAAGTGGACAAACCAAGCCGGTGCTGGTGCCCAACACTGAACATACTGTTTCCCCTGGCCTGGATATTCATCTTGATGGATGAGACAGAAGTTATGACCTGCTCCAGTGAACATCTACAGAGGATGAAAGATATAAGAATGTTGTTTGTTTGTTTGATGCAAGATGCAAGAGGGAATACAAGAATGATGTTTGTCTGTTGAAGAGTAGGGGTACTGGTTAATGAGAGTATATAAGAATGTATATGGATTGTTAAGATGGTTTGTCTGAGCATGACATAAATGGTATGGAATAAGGGGTGGAGACTGTAGTGGGTCTGGGACGGTAGTGATTTTCCACAGCAGCTCCTGCAGTGCTGTGCTTACTGTTGATATCAATATTATGACTACCGCTTGCACAACATCGGGGCTGTCCCTCCAGCATTCCTTCCCCCACCTTCACCAATAGCTGTGAGTGGGCATGATCTTGGGAGGGACTATGGCCAGGACAGCTGACCCAGGCTGACCAAGGAGATATTCCATACCATATGACGTCAGCTCAGGAATATAAACTGGGGGAAAGGAGCAGGAAGGGGAGGCGAGATTCATTTCTGGCCTTCCAAAAGCAACCGCTACGCGTACTGAAGCCCTGCTTCTCGGGAGGTGGCCGGACATCGCTGCTGATGGGAAGTAGAGAGTAACAGCTTATCTGCTTCTGCTTTGCTTCCCGCGCGCGCGGCTTTGCTGCTTATTTACTTATTAAACTGCTTTTATCTCAACCCACGAGATTCCCATCTTATTTTCTCCCCTTCCCTGGCTTGCTTCTCGGGAGGTGGGGGGTAAAGCGGTGTGGTGGGCACCTGGCATCCAGCCAGGCTCAAACTACCACATCAGCAATGCCATGTGTATTGCTTATTAAGTTGTTGGTAGAACACTAATTTGTACCCTCAGTCCCTGATGCTTCCAGATACTCCTTCCCCAGATGGATCTGTCCCACCTTCTGCTTGCCATCCAGTGTCATGGATTTGCCTCCAGTCTCCTCTGAGGCATAAAGTCATCCCTGACTACTCTGGATTCTCATTTCCAAGACTGGGTAGAGATATTAATTAAGGCAGAGATACTAAACTTCCCAGTTCTTCTAGAGTTCATTTCTCAAACTGACAATGCTACTATCACATAAATAAACCATAAAAAGGGAAGAGATAAAGTATGTCAAAATGTTCCAACATTTAACTGGCTTTTAAGATGAATCAACATACTGTATATGTCAATCAATTGTGACCTAACAGGACCGAATCTATGTAAATTATGTTATTATTCTACCCTAATTAAACTGTGAGTCACATACAAGTCTTCCATCTATCACTAAGCTTCTTACAACTTCAACATCTTTTCTAATCACCTCCAATTTACTTCAGTTGCAGCTATACAGTAGAAAGGAGCTGAGGAAACAATAACATGATATTGCAATATTTTTCTCCACCTTCATATTTAAAAATTGGAAATCCACGTGTGAAACAACACTATTCAGTGTCTAAAAAGGGAAAGACTACTCTTAAGTCCTACTACAGATAAAGTAAGTGTTAAGAAGATTTTGTATTATACATGGCCTGTACTGATACTCTGCAGAGTATATTTCTGTAGTGGAAAATGGGAACATCACATTATTTCTGAGGTGAGAGAGGTGGGGGTTGGAAGAGACAGGAGGTGTCTGTTTGGGTTTTTTTTTTTCCCATACAGAAAGAAAAGAAAATAGAGAGATACCCTAAGGGATGGTATTCTTCCCATGTGAAAGATAACAAATGAAACAGAAGAAAATGGCAGGCTGGGTTGGATGAACAATGTATGTGCTGCAAATGATGTTTCTCCTTCTGACTGTTTCATGATACTGCAGTATTAGGGATTTACAGACTTTTGGTATATTCTAGAGAAGAGGAGACACTTCCCTCTGCATCAGCACTTCCCGTTATGCCAAATTACTTCCTTGAAAATATGTAAATATAGATAAACAGAGTTAAATTAGATGGAGAAATAAATAAGGATAAAATAAGGACACATGAGAAATAAGGTTAAAAAAAAATTACCAAAGAAAAGTATTCTTATAAGGCCACACTTTTTTTTCTGAATATTTCTATAATTAAACTGGCTACCATTTCAAATATACATAACTTGTCCGTTACAAAAGCTTACTTAGCACTTCAAGGAAAAGTAAAGAATTATTTTCACCGGGAAGGGAAGTGATCCATATAAGGGACAGCTGTAGCATTTCATAAGCAGCAGCTTTTTCTTCAGTGTCCTGCATGTGTGGATTCAGGTTTGGGAGTACAACAAAATGGAAGATAATCATAACAAACCATGTATGTTTTAGCTACAAATATATGACAGAGCACCCTTATTTAGGAATTTCCCATTACCCACAACCTATTACTTTTCAAGGACCTCAGTTCTTTCCAAAATATATTTGATTTCCTATACTGAAAGCATGTAGTAGGTAATGACATTATTTTGGTTTTGCTCTACCTTTTAAAATGTGTATTTAGCTACCAGATAATCAACTCTAAATTTTTAAAACCTTACATTTTGTTTTATATTAGCCTAGTTTTATAGAGCCAAAGAATAAAATAAAAGAAAGGTAAACATACTGAATGCTACTGATAAGAAAGATTGATTACTTCAGATTTCTCTTTGTGCTTACTGACAAAAGGCAGTGTGCAGTAGCATACCAGGTTTTCTCTCAGTGAAAAATGAAGCCTAGTTGGTAGATTAACCATCTACAAAATGATTCCTTGCAGAGTACAGTATGGCTTTTTGCACTCTAATATCTTATGCAGCAAATCTGACTAAATTACATCTTTAATAAATCATTTAGTACTTACCACGTTTTGCTAATTATTTCAAAATACTATAATCCTACATTATTTATATGTTAATTTTTTTTATCCTAGAAGAACAATACTGCTCATAGTGGATTGGTACCTTCAGTAAACAGCCATATGAAATATATAACTATCAAGAGAGGCCACCATAATTATGCAACAAAGTGCTCATTTAGGATTTGGATAAGACTAAACATACAGTGCATTCTACTGTGTCTCACTAAATACCCATATCCTTCACACAGCTAAGGTGGAAAAATCAAGAAATCACAAAAATAGAGCTGCAAAAATTGAGAAAGCAGATTTGTGACCACAATCATGCATGAACAATTACAAATTTCAAATGTAAAGATCATTCAAATAAATGTAACTGATGTATAATCCTCACAGGGTGCAAGTCAAAGTAAACAGACAGTCCACTTTAGAAAGTGCCTAGTGAATTGATTTAACAAGTTTAATGCGAGCATCAGTGTGGGGCTATTACTGATCGTAAGCTTTACTGATGTTATTTGTTCGCTTGGAAAAATACCGCTCTTTGGAATGAGCACATTAAGGCTAAAATTGCAGAGAAAACCCTATTACAACTTTATTGCTGGCAAATTGGAACCAAACCTTGTCTGTATATCAATTACTTAGAGTTACCACAGAGATAAATCCTTTTTTTTTTGTATAGGCTCAATCTTGAAGACAGTGATGAGAAAACTCCTTATTATACCCTACCAACATCACTAGGTTTTCTTAGCAATTTCAAGAAATTGTCAATTAAGTTCTTTTTATTAGGTTCCAAAAGCTGTTAAGTCAAACACAAATCTATCATAAGGCTTGTAACAGCATGTTATTTAGGCACATTTCAATGTTACACTCTTTCATTATCCACCTACCCAAACCCTAATCAAAAGTTCTCATAAAGTGAAGGAGTTTTCAGTTCTCCCATCTCAAGGTTCAGACATATTCAGAGCAAGTGAGCTCTCATTTCTTGTAACTGGTCATATGAGGAATTCTCATTAAGTGAGTAGAAATATCATCATTTAGATGGCTTTAGATACTAATACGGTTGTTCTCAAGATCATTAATGCTGAATGACACACTGCTGTGTAATTGCATAGGATAGTTAAAGAAATAATATTTACAAAGTCTGTCAAATAATAGTGCAATTTCCCCTATTTTTCTGTGTCTTGCTGGCTGGTAGGGTTTCCTTTAAGTCAAATAACTACCTGTAACTATGACAGTTGGTAAGTGAAGTTGTTATACAGATCCCTGAGCTGCAACACTGAAATGAGCTGTACTCCTTCCTCTGAGCCAAGAGAAGTGAAGAACTATGGCTAGTCACTAGTACTTTAATATTCCTATAGTATTTATACTTTGGACTAACTTTAGAATTGTTAAAACATAGGTTTACATTCTGTACCTCATAATGCACAACTCAGACTTACTGATAAGGGAATTATATGTTCCTTCATCTGACTGTTCCACCTGTCAAAAGAAACTGGAAATTATTTTGCACTCCCCTAGTGGGTTTTCCACAAGCTGATGAATAGGGCTGCTTTTCTTTCAACAGAAGAGGAACATGCTATAAGCATATATAAATCTGAACGTTAAAAATGCTAACTAGATGTGTTAGAGCTAAATGGATAGCAATAGTGGCTACAGTTAAAGATATCTTAAGATAAATCAAAATGTTGCAAAACAGAAAATCTGAGTAAACTAGTGCAGGGGCAGCAATGCAAAAAGAATCAAAAGTTACAACATAGAAATTTGTGCATAAATGTTGCCTTGTTTGTTTTGTGGGGTATCCTTTTGGGTTTGGGGTATTTTTTTTGGTATTTTGTTTATTTCTTTGTAGATATTTTTTAAAAATATATCTTCATGTACAGCCATTCAAATTCATTCTATAGCATCCTGACTACCTGGTCAAAGGCTAACAATATTTGAAGAGGAAGAAGGTCAAAGCTATCATTACAGTGGTGACAACCAATCACAGGGGAAAAAAAAGTAGTTTTATTTATTACACTTAATATAAGAAACCTTTACTGTGGAATATAATTGTACTGTCACTACACACCAGAGATTTTTAATCCCCAATCATTTCAACATATTTTACAGTTCATTACCTTTTCAGTTAGATATCGCAGGAAAGACTCTCCTGAGTCTACACAAAAGCCTTAAAAATTGTACTAGTTTCAGTCTCATATTTCACCTACATGAAACAGTGAATGATGAATTTCAGTGAAGTACACATATTCTGCATGAGCTTAGCAAAGAATAAAGACAAACAGCCCCCAAACCCCACTTCCCCAAAAATAGTCAAAGATAAAGTCAAAGAAGTTATAGTCCAAGTGTTGCAAAGATCTAACATTTTGTTTGTGAAGCTATCAAATCATAACACATCTACAAGTGAGATGTTTATAAGAACTGGAGTCTGGTACTGTGGCACACACTATAGCATTGTCTTAGCTAAACAAGATGAACTACATGTCTCCCCAATAATACGCAGTGCTCTAACAAACAAATATGAAGTTATATTGTTTATAGGAGGAGATTACTTCTTATGATTCTCATCAGTTCTAATAAGTGTCACTGTGGAAAGGTAAGCAATTGTATCACTGTGAATTTTAGTCTGTAAAAATATATCACATATGGTCATTTTTCACATAACTCCCCAGCTTTATTCTGTATTGACTGATATAATCTAGACTTCATAACAAAAAAAAAATTACACTCTTGACATTTCAGAGGTTGTCTAATTAACAAATCACAATGTAAAAACACAATTTTGCATTCTCCTTTTTGATTTTGTATTGTTTTTAAATTGGTAAAGTAGGCCCTGAAATACCAACTCAGGAAAGCATTACAGACATGGGAAAATATAGATTTTTCTCCAAGTTCTTTGCTTGAGAATTCATTACACTCTCCACTTCAGCACAAATGCACCAAACAAAAAAAATATTTTTTTTACAAATTCAACATATCATCACATGACGTGAGGAAATCTGTCTTCCCTACACTACTTTTCACTAATATGTCAAAAAAAAAATCTGAACGTATTATTGTTCTTCGCAAGATCTTTCATGTATAAACTACTTCTTTTTTAGAATCAGCAGGTTTTCATTCTAATCACGTAAAAATAAACTTCTTCAGTGTGAAAGAAGGAGAAGAAATACAGCTTGGGACATATTGAAACAATACACTTCAAGAAAGGCAATGAACAACCAAAACCAGAATTTGCCATTATTTTCTTTTTCTTCTTTCTCTTGTCAGTTGTGCAATTTGTAGACACTAAAATTAAATAATGTGATCTAAATCTTGAGTCTACTTGAACTGTCTACCTTATTCGACCAATTAATTTCCTTTACAAAAAGATATTTTGAAAAAAACTATATTAAAATTCTGGTAGACCTAAGAAGAGGGTGTCTAGGTCAGGTAAACAACGGAGAATAAAGAAATAAATGAGTGACTCTCAATCTGAAATCGTATAATAGAAAAACTATAAAATAAAAAGGAATAAAAAAGAATAAAAAACGTAATGCTAACCATGAAACTGAAGTCTTCAGTATTTTCCACCATATTTACTTCATGGCCATTTAAAGAAAAAATCAGTGGAATTTATGCTGACATAAAGCATATGCAACACAATACAAAAACCATGTCCTTCACTTTGAAGAATCATTCAGAAATTTTATTCTTCTAAGAACCGGGCACCTTACAAAAAATATTCCAGGAATCATTTATAATGGGAATCCATTCTTGAGAAGCAATTCTTTGGGCTGCTTTGATCTCAAGATAAACTGAGAAGAGTTTTGGCTATTGGAAGATTCAGTGCAGGTATGAAACTGAGAGTAACAGTAATCCCTAACAGAGTCAAGGCTCATAAACCTCTCACAGTAGTTTTCAGTGAAGGCATTTCAATTTTCAGTGAAGGTATTTTGTATTTAGGCTGATGTAAATATGACACAGCTAGAGAAATACAAGCTTCCCAGCTGGAGTTCTACTGAGATTCAAGTACAAGGGAGGGCTTATACACTTTACTCTGGTCAGCATGACGTAAACCATCAATGACTAAACTGTCACTGCCTGTAAAATTCTGCTTAATCGGTAGGCTGATGAGTCAAAAAGTAGTCTAAGAGGAAGACATTGAAAGGCATTTACAAAGGTCTTGCACTGGTTTTGACACGAGGTAACAGAAGTATGAAGACAAATGCGGATTTGTCATGACTGAAAATTAAAGGCAGACTTCCTCTCATTCGACTCTCAATATTCCTTCCAGGGGTAAAGAGGCTCCCAAAGCTCCTGAACAAGACCAGATAGAGCCTTTATTTACCTCTGATAACCTAGAGTTTGTTCATCTAAATGCTGGAAACCTTCAGCCACTTATCTATGAATGGAATGGAAAATACGACAAGAAATCAGATATCTAGTTACTACACCTACCAAAGATCATTTCTTTTTTTCCTGCAAAGGATGAGTTTAGCTGAGGCTGACAAAAGATTTTCACCTTTTTTATATTGTATATGTAACATAAGTTTTATGAGTTTGAACAGTTATCTTCCGAGAGCATCTGATATAGTCTAATGTACTCAATAGTCAACATTATAAACAAAAGTTGAATCCCGCCATTCATTTCCACTTCTTTAGCTGTCTTTTCCACTTGTGCTTTACAGTTTAATCAATTTTTTATTTATTCCATTTACACAAGTACATAAGTAGATTTCAGTAACTTAAATAATATTCTTAACACGGGATAGAAATTATCTGTCCACAATTTTCAAAAGACAAGGTTAATTTTGAAGACTTTTTCATAGGTAAACTTTCCTATGGAATTTTACTTTTTTTCTTTTAAGCATGCAAGCTGTATCTTCTCTTTTTAGAGAAAGAAGTATCATCAGGATGTGCACATAATTGAGTATGATATATTACGGGATCTTGTATATAAGAACAAAAGAATGATTGGACTTGTGTAAATTTATCAAGGAACTATCTTCCCTGGATCTTTACATAATTAAAGAAAACACACACGCAATATATATCTTTTCTGAAAATACAATGTGAGACAGATGAAGAAATAAGAAGTCAACAATTAATATTTGGCTACATATATAAACTCTAAAATTGCATGACTAAAAAAAAAAAACCATTTAAAGAATTGCTTTAATAAAAGAAAACCACTTAGTTTGCCACCTATTTTTATCTTCCTTCTTTTTTTGCTTCTTCCCATTATTTTCCTTCTCTTAGGCTTTCACTTATTTGCATTAATTTCAGCCATCTAGTGTTACAACAACAGGTGAAAATAGTTTATACCCCAGTAAAAAGCTGGATCGTACAAAACTGGTACAAAAGACAGCTTTTCAAGCTGCAAAATTATTTTAATCTTCTGCAGAAAATTCCGGGATCCATAGATAAAGGCTAAAACCAGACTTATTTAAAACTTTAAAACTATTTTAATGTTGAATCAATATGTGCGTCTAGAATCTTGTTTAAGAAAACTATTCACCATGCAAAGTTTTAAATGCACAGTATCAAAGAATAATTTTTGACATTTTGATTCATACATGCTTATAAAGCTCCAAGACAACATGGTTTAATTATAAAACATATTTCTACTGCCTTAGTCATGCCAATTAAATTTGATTGGATACTTTCTTTATTCAACAAGCCCCTTTCATGTCATTTTAATTTACTGTCAAAGCAGCCTGAATATTGGAAACTAAATTATTTACTACAGCCCATAAGCCAATAATGTTCCATTTGTCTCGAACAGAGGGAGACTAGACTAACAAGATTATTAAGGACATTACTTGTAATAGCGAATGTCCTTCACTTTATTTGAGCTTCATGCTGTGCTTTCAGAGATCATACTTCAAAAGAGCTCCATTTCATTCCATCACAGAATGTCTGATATAAATTATTCTTTGCTAGCTTTGTAATACTCTGATCATAGAGAAAGCAAACCCGATCTTGTTGGGCAAAAACAGAGACTTCTTTTCTAAGATAACTACATAGATTATTTGTGCTAAACACCTTTGATACACTCCCCTTGTGCCAATAACAAAACAGGCAGAAACCAGCTGAATTTCTCATACAATGATAGCATCTCCAAGATTTAACTCACAAGGGTTTTGGTTGTCTTTGCAATGATTTCAAACCAAATTCTGCAATCTAAATGCATGTGGTTAAAATCAATCAATCAAGTTCCCAAAACCATCATGTAGAGAATGCAATATATGGAACACAGAACAGACTGCAAGAAACCAACAGACCTAGCATTTCACAGAGACCTGAGAAACAGAATACAAATTACTGTCGTACAGACTGATAAATTGATAAAGGATTATAAACACAAAGAAAAACTGAACAGACAATAAGCTGGGGAAAGTAATACTTGTCTTAATATTAGATCCACTCTTTTCCTTTTTGTTATGACTCAAGTTCAGCAAGACTCATAAACAGATTACTAAATTAAAGCAAATGAATAATTTCGTTTAAATCACTGAAACTGCTTACATGCATGAAGTTAAGCACATGTTTAAATCTTTTCTTTAATTGAGATTTCTTATTTATGATACTGGAAAGTACTACCAAGAATCAAAAACAGACACTGAGAAGTAGAAAGGTTTTTTTGAAAAATGACTAGGAAAACCCTTCAACTTCAGAAAATGATAGCTAGCATACGGGAAAAAACTCCTTCAAGAAACTGAAAGATAAGCGGAACAGAAAGTAATTCCTCCAGCTTCATATACACACAGAGGAAAACACACACAACATCGTGCAATGTACTGTATGCTGAATTTCAGATACTAGCATTAAAGGTGAAGATACATGACTATTAAATTAATGGCCTCATTTCTTCTGTGTACAACACTGACTAGCTTGAGCTAAGGAGAACAAGTAACAGGATATAGCTTAGGGTCAGTACCTTAAGTCTCACTTTCTTACTGGCACTTGTAAACTGGATTTATGTCAGGTTTGCTATTTTCATCCATTTTAATTATCTTTTGTAATAGCTATGAAAGAGGAAGATGATGACAAAGATACAAGTCTCCTCATTCCTCTCCAAATGGTGGATAGACACTTTAATTTCTTGAAAATCTTAAAGACCTTGGAAACATTCACAACAACCAGTGTGAAGTATAAATTTCTTAATTTAACCTACGAAGGACAGTATTTCTGTATGATTGTTAGATTACCTGATCAGGATAATCTGTACTCAGAAGCTTTTAAATTATGACTAAAAAAACCCCAAAGCAAAGTACCTAAATATGCAGAAATAAAAGGCAGGAAAAGGCAGCAGCAATGTCTTATTGACAAAGGCACTTTCTTATGATGGAGGAGGGCATAAGGTGATAATTTAGTGTTCCAGCACAGATTTACTGGATAATGGCCAAATATTTCAAAGCAAACACAGCTGTAATGTTTATGTTAAAAACAACAGGCTATGACGGCAGACAGACATTCTGGTGTCTTTCAAGTACTGAAAAGAAATTGCTTCTTTTCACACAATAAAGACAGAGATTGCCAAAGTGTAACGTGACAGAAACCTCTGAGAAAATAATGTCCTCCTTATAGGAGGGATTTCTGATTTGTTTTTTGACTGCTTCTTCAACACAGTTCCATTCACTAGCATTACTTAATGATTTTCATGAAATCAGAACTGAACTTGGAAATAATGCTACTGCTGTTAATGTCAAAATTCATAAGAATGATGAGAATTTTTAGGTCTTTGTATATTCAAGACTTTTTTGGGTCTTTTTTTCACAAATCTGAATTGGAACTCTTATGTTACATATAAACAGTGCCTGAGAATAGCTACAGTCTGCTCTGACAATTGAGCAGAAACTTGACTTTAAAGGGAAGAGGGAAGCACTGTATAAAAGTAAGGACTGCAGAGTTTTATCCTACATAATCTGATATGGCAAACAACCACTCTTTTCATTCTCTATGTTAATATGTGGCACCTCTATTTTAGATCACTTGCCTTAGTACAAATTTACTGGGACATACAAAATGAAAAATAACTCAGTGGCCCACATGACAAAAACACCTCTTACTGTAATGTTTGTGACTCTACTACACTTCAGATATGCTTCCCTGTGAGTGTTTAAACAAAGATATGCCCAGGCTTACAGTGTATTTACCAAAATACAGAAAATGTAACAATATGCCATCTTAAAAATAAATCAAAATACAGAATTTTTATTTTTCATTTTCAGATTCTATTATGAACAACTGTTAAATCTAGATGTATTTTAACTATTGAAAGTTAAAAACACACATTCAAAATTGATGTTTGGGGTTTTTTTTATTCATTTGACATAATCATGCATGACAATGCAACGAATTAAAACAAAAAAATACACCCCCTAACCGTGAATTCAGTGGATGCATCTCATAACATCTATATAATTTTGTATGAATCAACAGAACAGATTCCAAATGTTAAACTGAGTCTTACAAGTGGTAATTCTCATGTGGCTCCTGAATTATCCATGCTTTGTCTTCATATCACCAACACTCTTGCAGCTCATGAAGTGACCAATGTTTTAAAGAAATGTGCTAAGAATGCACAAGGGATTCTAATTTTCTTCAGAAAAAAAAGTAATCATGCAGTATTTTTAAAAAAACACCCACATTGAGACAATATTGCACTCCTCATAAAGCATATCAAATTTGTCTATTAATGCATATAAGCTCAATTTAAGTATTAAGTGTGTTTGTAAATAAACATAGGTATTCATTAATGTATATGTAACAAGCGCATGAATAGAAACTGTAAAAATAGACTACACTCAAAGTTTTCATAAAGATTCATTCTAGCACTTTTATCCTGGGAAAACACATATATGTGTAAGAAATTAATACATTCCCTATACAAATATATATACACACTTATATGAATCTCAGGATATAGATAACAAACGTAATAGAAGCTGTAAGTCAGCTGAGAGAATTTTGAAAATGAGTCTCCTGGGTTTTTTTCCAAATATTTATTTCATATGGGCCTAGGTGACAGGGAATGCTTGCTTTTTTAATATTCACGAAGGTTTTTGAAAAACAGCAAAGCTAAAGTAATTCAGTGGTAAATTAGGCCCTGCAAAGCTATACAGAAATATACTCAACAAGTGGTTTGATGTCACTTTTCTAGAATTATGTTACAGATATGTGTGTATCAAAAGACAAAAAAAGATGAATTCTTTAACATTTTGGGAGAAAAAAATTACATGCATAAACTAATGTGGGTTTTTTCTTGATTGAACTTTACACACCATGTTCCATTTTGACTGAAACAGTGAAATAACTAGCATGTTGCCTCTGAAGCCGAAAGCAATTTCCTTTTCTAATTTTAGTTATGCAAAGCCTATGGGCATCATCAGCATTTAGTAATTAGTTTTATAATTACTGCTGTTTTGCTCACTGTCATTCAATTTTTCTTACAACATGGTCTGGGATTGAAACATCCCACATCCACAGCTGTGTAAATTGCCATCCATTTATAAGAAAAAAAGAGTAACATTCAACATACATCATTATTCAGTCAAGAATATGTTATTGGTACTTAGGTGATGCTTTGACTACATAAGCTGGTCAGTAAAATACAAAGAAAAATATAATTCAAATATGTAGTAAATGCTATATTATACAGGAAAATCTGAAAAAATTTAATTGGAAAGAAAAGAATTACCATTAAATAACATTTTATTCTATCATTGATACCAATATCTATTCCAAACATAGGAAAATCTTTTTTGTTTAAAGAAATATTCGGGTACTAAGCAGAAAAATTTCCTGATGTTGTAATTTGATCATTATTGTTAAAAGAATTTGCAGTATGGCAACTAACTACAAAAACATGTAACCTAGAATTATCTATAAATATCATATCAATATATTTAGACATACTACAAAATATTCTACAACCTCAGCCAGTTCATTTTCTGAATTCTAAAAATACAAATGGGTTTTAGTATGACATATTAGTTCAAAGTCAAAAATTTGTCTTAATGATCTTATACCCCAGCAAAATTAGAGATTGACTAGAATTCTTATGCTATTGATTTATAAACATTATATGTCAAAATTTATAATTTTTTGAAATTTCTAATTTGAAATATGTTAATCATGACTTTCTAAAGACCAGAAATGTAATAAACAAACAAGAACGAAAAATCTATGTTCTTGTATTAAAGAAAGCATAATTTTTTCAGTGAGATAGATGTGCTTTATTTTCTAGAACATATCTGGTTTTAAAAATTCCCATGAAAGGTCCTGCCAGTGTTAGTCAGCTACCATGGATGCCAACTTGCTACAGCAGAGCTGTGCTCTTAAAGGCAAATATCTTCCCTCAGCAGTGCTGAGACCAGAAATCATCAGTGCGAATGCTCAAAACAGGACATCAGCAATGAGACGATTCATATTTGAGATTTCCTCCTTCCTACCAGAAAACAAAATACTATAGGCCTTTTAATCTTATTCCCTATCCTTTGTCAAGCTTAGGTAGGAGAAAACAGTTGCTAATAAACATAAAACTGTCATACAAAAAGGGCAAGTTTGTGCTCAGCCCAGCGAAGGGATAAAGCTGATACTCTGCTGCAGAGGAAAAATTTAGGCAGATTGCTTTCAATTATTTCTGCAGTAGTGTGTGCTATTTTATGATTTGTGGCATGGCCAGAGTCTTACATTTTTGTCTCAAGTGAACAATGTCGAGGCAAAAATAATTCTAAACTTTTTTTGTTATTCCTTTTATTGAAAAAAATCTTGGTTTACAATATTTTCTAGTGAAAAAAAAAAATGAAGGCCTCCAGTCATCTACAGAGTTTCTTCAGTCAAGACTCAGGCAATTGCAGTAGCAGTTAATTATTGTTCATCCAGTCCTCATGAACTGTTTTTACCCATTCGTCTTTACAGATTGCAGTTGTAGTCTATTCCACGTCCACCCTCACTAATAAGGTCTCCAGCCTGCAAATTGCATTTGCAGGCCGCCTCAGCCTTATTTCTGCCACAGAAAGGTAGTAGGCTCCACTTACATAGGGTTATCAGCAAGGTCGTGCCATCAACACAATGCAAAGCTCATTGGTGGCTGCACATCCCACTACAGTTCACCCAGCTCCTGCCTCAACTTGACACACAGAACCATAGTCTCTCAGAAGGCCACAAAATGGCCAGGATATCTCTGTGCCAAGGGACACAGATCTGTCAGGAAACCTCTAACAAAACCATGAAGCATTCCTTTGAAGAACTGATTCCTACACACCACACTGACAACTGGCTTTCATTTTTTCTGAATCTTTTTGTGTTTTTTGTTTTATGACGGCAGAACTCTTCAAAGTGACAAAGAGATGAGTTTAGACTATTTCTGTTGGTTTCAGAGTGGTTTTCATTGTTGTTTTTATATCTTAGTATATGAAAACCCATGCATAGACAAATATCACTACCATCTCTGTCTCTATTCCTTAAAAATAAATACAAGGAAACCCTACCTATGATTCTCTGATTCTATGATATTGTGTATTGGTTTTTAGTAGAAGAAATGATTTCCTCTTTTTGATCCTCTGAAAATATACAGCCGGCTTTGGGATTATCTGGCCGTATACAGTGAGATCACTTTCAGGAAAAAAAAAAAAAAAAAACACAAAACCAAACAAAAAAACAAAACAAAGGAAAACTCCAAACAAACCCAACCAGAAATCCAAATACAAAATCTGTGAAATCTAAATGTATGCATTTGTGCCTCAGAGGTTTTAAGCTCCGTTACTAAAACACATAGATCCACATGCACCACTTTTTCATCTCTGAAATACATAACAACATTTTTATTGAAACATTGCAGGAAATACATCTTGATAAAGCCAGATTATTTCTAACAGAAGAACTGAATTATTTTGTGTATTGATACACCATTCAAGCTAGGTAAAATGCATATCATACACCATGCCTTCCACTTATTTGAATGACATGCTACACAGCATTTTTTAAAAAGCTGCAAAATATCCTCTTCACTTATTGTTCAGGACAACTATTACAAATCTACAGGAATATCACTAGAGAAAGATATTTTAGAAGCTGTAGTACTTAATTAACCAGAATCCATTTAAGTGCCTGTTTGCACAGGGGGACAACAATTTGGTGGTGAAAAGCCATGAGAGGAGGTTCAACTAACCTTCTTGTACTCCTAATAGAGAGAGTTGTTTTGGGAATTCTGCATCTCTAAGTCAAAGGACCTGAAAATCCTCCAGTTCCTTTAGCTAGACCCAGTAAAACATTGCGAAGGGAGAATAGAGGTTTCACTATGGAAGAAATGCTGTCTGGCAGATGGAGCAGATAACATAAGTTACTAGCTGTAACATTGTCTTTTTTGCTAGCTCTGCAATAACATGTGCAAAGTATTTTAAAATCTTCAAATTACGATTCTCATATAAAAGTGAAGAAATAATACTGCATCTTACAGAAACCTCTTCATTCATAAAATATTCCTAGCCATATGTCTGTAAACTAATAGCAATGACCAAAATGGCATGAAACATGGCACAAAAAGTGTGAAAAATAACACATGACATAGATCTGATACATCTTCAGGGAGAAGTTTCAGGGGAAAACACTCCAATGCTAGCCATTGAGTGGCTATGGGAAATTTATTTCTTCTCATTTTGTCAGTGCCTATTAATCCCAACTATGCTGACAGTCAAAGGTTAAAAATGGGAATAAATTAACATTATTGTCAATCATTACATACAGAAGAATAATTAACTCACTATGTTTATTTATCCACTTTTGCTACTTGATTAAATGAATGATTGATGACAGGTTCCTTGTTTTCTTTCTTTTTGTCAGTATAAATGATCACTATGAAACGAAATGGAAGCCTTAAATTGAAATTGTTATAGATGCATAAAATTTACTACAGATGGATTCAGATTATTTCAACTTTCTTTTTATTCTATTGTAACTTACTAAAATACATTTATATATACACAAAGAACTCCATTAATATAGAAATAATCTGTAACCTGACTTACTTTCCTCTCCATAGGAAGTATTAATATGTAGGTTTCCCTTTTTAAAATTGGGTGTTTTAAAAAGTTCTATAGTGAAGTCATGCAAATGAATGCAGTTATCTAATTTATCCTTAGATAAATATCCAATTTACCCTTGGATAACGCATAACCAACAGTGCCAGCTAGTGTTCCAAGTAACACAAACCTAGCGAACAGTTTTGTGAAAGAAATCAGGACAAATATATGTACAGGAAACTGAAAAACTGTTATTTGGGTAATGTGATAAGAGAGAAGATATTTAAGAGAGAGAGATTTAATTCTCTCTTCAGACTGCCTTTAAAGTTCTCCTCCAGCAACCTGCTGCCAGGCAGGGCAGTGGTGGTGAGTGGTACCATTTAAAATCCAAGGCGTTTTACTTCACAAACAAGAGAAGCAAGATCTAAAGTTATGATATCACTTCCCTTAATGTAGTATTGAAGTGAAGTAATTGCCCCAAACTTTTGAGGACTGATGAAATCACAAGCCTCTGAAGTGAGGGCTGAAACACAGTTTCCCCTGAGCTGACGACCAGAGATTGCTGGCTGTTCTAGAAAAGTTAACTGAATGCAACTGCATTTTTTGAAAGTCAAAGGAATTGACCGAGAAGTCTGAGGAAAGATTTTTGGGAGAGATTAGAAAGAAAGTAAAATATCTTTATCCCAAAGCAACTGACAGTGGTGAATGTCTGAGAGCTTGAAATCTTTGTGTGTTAGTTACAGAATTTACTATTGAGAACACAAACTGAAAGAAGTCACTGGCAAAGTCTGCAGCTTCATTTAAACTTGTGAAGAAACTACCTGACTTACTATGCTTTGTTACTTGGAAATACTAGAGACAGTTGAACTCAAACCATTCAGATAGATTGAGTCAACTCAAATTTTTAACCAAAAGAAGTCTGTATCCAGAAGGAGTTATTTTCTTCTTTCCATACAAATTCTGGTGACAGTTAATATACTGTCTTAGAAAGATAATTTCTTTGGCTTGCGAAGTCATAACTTCTGTACAGCAAAGTACTAGCATTGTGACTGTGTGCATGCATGTGTGCATAGAGGTGACTTTGAGTCAGGTCTGGGTGGAAGAGAACCTTTGTGCATGGCTTAGGAAGGATCTCCTGAGCTCAATCAGTTTGGCTGTGCTTCTGTTTCTCTTGTCCAGATATAAAATTCATACCTGACATGTCAATGCAAGCTGTCTGAATAAGACGGTAATCAGACTGGAAGGTGGCATACGGAAGTCTTCAGACAACCCTGGACCATGTTTGTTTCCAGAGATATTCAGAATTCTGTAGCTAAGCTAATACTGGACTTGTGTCTATCCTGCCTCATTCGACACCGTGTGAAAGCCACTCTCCCCAGAAGAGTACTTTCTCAGTCTCACCTTGCAGTGCTTGCTCTGAAATAATCGTACTGTTGAAATAAAAAAAAAATCAAAGGTTAACTTCAGCATTCACAAGAATTTCTCTCTTGACACTGTTCAATCCATAACAGCAAAAGAAATCCAGAACCACCACAATGAAAGAGAAAGTCACGTTAATTCCCCAAGTAAAAGCAAATAGCCATTCATATTGCATCAAAACACATATCAACTATATGTCTCTGAGATAAACCAGATAATATCACATGGGAATAGACATTGCAATTTTTACTTCAGGGTTTTATGACACTTTTACTGAAATACTGTGTTCAGCTGTGGTTTCCTCCATTCTGAAAATGTTAGAAAATTGGATAGGACTCAAGTAAGAGCTACAAGAGTGATTAGACTTCTGAAAGTCATTCCCTATAGTGAAAGACTAAGAAAGCTCAATTTATTTAGTTACTGAAAAGAAGGTTAAGAGGATCACAATACCTACATGCGGAAGAGATTTCTGACAGTAGGCAGCTCATTAATCTAGTGAAAAAGGCATAACAAGATCCAGTGTTTGGAAGCTGAAGCTGAAATAAGACTACAAATGAGGCACACTTCTTTCACAGTGACAGTAATTAACCATTTAAACAGTATGCCAAGGGATGCAGTTGACTCTTTATCATTTAAATGCTTTACATCAACATTAGATAGTTTCTAAAGAGATAAACCTGTATCTCAAACAGACATAGAAAATACTGGATGAGGTTCTCTGTCTAGGGTCTGCAACACATCAGACTGGGTGCTCATCACAGTTGCTTAATATCATACCTCAATAAAACAGTTCAGCAAGTGCTCTGAACTTCAAGGACCAATCATTTCATGACCATCATATTTGCCCCTGGTGGGTAATTCACTTCAGACTAAACAGAGGCTGTCTCCAAAATTCATCTTCCAGTTTGGCAGGTGAAAAAAGAACCCTTTCAGATCAGACATGGGCATCTTCAAAGATTATCCCATGTCTTGTTCGCTGTCTCGCATCACCACTGCTGAAGACCAAATTACATCAAAACTGCTAGTAAGCACACATTGGAAAGCTGTTTGAGCAATGCTTTTGCCTGATGCTTCTATCCAAGGAATATCTGTTGAGCTAACTGCAAGATAGTGATGTGTTACTATGCCGACGTTGTAAAATGTTGGGGCTTTTAGTCTCAAGGCTGTAAAAAGGCCTCTCAGCGAAGCTGTTTGTATGAAGAATACAGTTCCTCTATGTTTAATGAGGCTGTTGAATCAACAGCTTCCATGAGGCTGTTGAAGAAACCAGTTGCAAAAGCAAAATGTATGATGAGATTAGGTGAGCCGTTAATTTTCCTCTCAGTTCCACAGTAATGTCTGTGAAAGAAAACTTGCCCTTTAAGTCTTCAGGATGGGATGTTGGAGCAAAAGAATAAGAGAAGGGAGAAAAAAAGCACAGGGACAAGAGCAGTAGAGTAACAGCATTTATGCACAACATAAGCAGAAACAGCCTGATGTACAAAGGTAAAGATAAAACAGTGTGCTGAAGTATTAAATAAACAAAAAGAACAATAAAATAAACAAAATATTTCTCTTAAGAATGAGAAAACTGACACTTAGAAGATTGGCAATGGACTCCTAAATCTTTAAGAATACTGAAGAAACTTCTGCTTTTTATAAGATGTACCTAATTAAGACAATAAAACACAGAGATTCAATATAAAACGGATTAGCAATATTCCTATTTGATTGCTTCATTATGTACCCTGAGTGTAAATCTCAGTGTTATTCTGAAAACCATCTCCTCACAGATATGCGTTAAATTTTCTAACGAAAAGCTCACTAAATACAGTATTCTTGCACAGGATATGAAGAGAGCATTACTGCTGAACAACTGGACTCAGTCCTGGGACACAGGAAGAGGGCTCTATTCCCTGCTCTACCACACACTTTTCATATGATACTAAACCAGTCACTCTTGGCTGGCTTTGCAAATGTGCTCGGCAGCTGCTTCTTATGATCAGATTACCAAAGTGCTGAAATCTTTTGAAAATCTGGCTATTTATTTTGTTGCTGAATAGGATCAGAGATCTTTTGAAATCTGGCCCCAGTTGGGGTGCTGTGCTCTTTTGAAAAGCTGGCCCTAAATCTGTATAGGCCTCAATTTCTCTATTAGCATTATCAGCACTGTTCTGCTTCATCAAGAGGATGAGAAACAGCTAGGGTACACAGCAATTCAAATTTAAAAGGGAATATATAAATGTAGAGGTGCTCTGATAGTTCTAGAAATGTCATATGTACTTAAAAAGGCAAACAAAAACCCACCAGCTCCTGTTTTGCCTAAACCTTTATACAACTATGGTTTTCTATGAAACCTAATTGAAAACATTGAATGTTGAAAACATTACTCTGTTTGCTACAGGTAATGTTTGAGAATTGTCTATATGTATAAAAATATGAAGAAAAAGGTTTGTCCCTCTTCCTCTTCTCGTTATGAATATGCATTTAATGACTTTCCAGATGATGAAATAAGACATGGAAGTTTCTACTTGCACGTGGTACCACCCCATGCAAAGCAAAGCAAAAGCATTTTTTATATGATATGAGTAGAATGCAAAGTAACAACACATACATGCTTGTGCAGATGCAAACTATGAGCAAGATATACAGGGAATGATGTGCTCAGGCACTGAAATTAAGGTAGCATTTTCTAACAGCTCCATTTATGAGGACTGTGGCACAACCAGATTTAAGTACTTTATTAGGCATTTGCCTTTCTTTCCTTCCTTAGGAACAGAAATCACAGTATGACTAAAACCTTTGAAATTAAAAATAAAAATATTCACCTTGGTTTAAAAGTTAGCAAATAAACAGAAAAGATATTTCTTAAGGGAACCTGAAATTTTAAAAGAACATCTAAGTCCCCAGCTATGTGGAGATTCTTATTTTGCTCACAATCCTGAATATATATAGAGGCTTACATGTTCTGTAAATTGTAAGCTCTCTATGAAGAGTGTTCTTTAATTACAGACAGCTAATGAAACAGTTTTTACTGATCTCTCTAATGTCCTGGGAAAGTCTTTACTACGGATTCATTGTATTCTACTTTATATCCCTGATTGAAATAGGAGACCAAAAGAGCACAGGGATTTGGTGGAAACTTGATTTCCTTCCTCTAGCTTCAAAGAGAATAGTTGCAGAACTTGAGCTGCGTTGATATTGTGGTCAAACTTTGGTCAGACTGTGGTTACACTTGCATATTATATAGATCTAAAATCACTGAGCTTTGGTTTTAAAATTGCTGGGTCTACCTTCAGTATCTAAATCTCATTCTGTTGAGCACAGGCATCTAATATAAATATTACAAGTAAATAAGAATTATTATTACATCCATACACTTCAAACTTCACTTCCAGGGCTCTGACTATGATTTATGTCAAGTACTGAGACAGTCACTTTGGAAAATACTAATAAATATATAACTTCAAACATATGAGATGAGAAACACAGATTCATATTTTCTTTTTTTTAAAAAAAGTTTATGTGTTTTTGTTCACATCAGACAAAATATTTTCTTTGAGTCATAATTTTTTACTTGTAATATTGAGTGAGGTAACTTGTGGTAAAACAGATATGATAAAAACCCATTCATTTACACATCTACACACTGATTAGGACATGGCTCCCTGTCTGGGTTTTCTGTTTGTTTTTTAAGGTCTCTGCTATATCAATTATGACTTGGTTAACCTGTTTCTTCAGCTCTTCATACAGATGTATTTATTATTTCCACAACAAATTCACCAAGGTCTAAAAAAAACTGTCACTCAACTGGAGATACAGGGCAGAAGTTTAGATGACCCAAAAAACCAATAAACTACATTAATAGAAGGCTAAGTTATATTGAATAGAATACTAATTTACATTGACTTTAGCAGGACTTTAGTATATCCTTACACTCTCTGCTCATCTGAGGAAACTAAGGTAAGATAGCTGTACTGAAACTGTGAAATCCAACCACAAGACACAATTCCTCAAGTGTTTTAATTTGCAAAATGGAGCACTACAACATTAAGCTTTATTGAGGCTCTGTCCAAAACACCCTTCATATCAAAGACAATTTCTTCTGTTCAGAAAAGGACAAGTAAAAAGAAAAAGTTCTATGAGATACTGCAATCTCCAGACAGTAATAGCCTTTTTTTCATTTTACATATCAAAACTATAGTAGTGATTATTCTTTGTCTGTATCTAATTACTAAAGGCAAAAGCAGAACCAGTACTTTTGGCACACTGGATTTATTGCACATCTGTAATTGGCTAACCCCATCTTGTGTGTTATTTGAAAAAGTTGGACAGCATGTATCATTTAAGATATTCATACTTCTAAAAAAAGACCACTTGGAGCTAACCCATGTAACATAAAGTATGACTGTAAAAATCATATAGGAATATTTGATTAAGAGCTTTGGAAAAGTGGACTCCTGTGGCACTGACTTTTACATAGAAATTTCTACTGAAAATCGTATCATTATATAATGACAAGAAATAAACTTGGATTTAATTTCAAAGTTTTCCTTATTTTAGCATTATCCCCAAGACTGGAGACAATGCAACTGCCAACACTATTCTAACATATTTACCTCTTAAAAGTCTGAAGCCTATGCTCTTGCCAAAACCCTCTCAGCTAGTACTGTAAATTTTCTCGACCATGAATTATAGATTCATAGGATCATGGAGTGGTAGGGTTGGAAGGGACCTTTAGAGCTCATCTAGTCCAACCCCCCTGCAGAAGCAGATCAAGACAACACTCACTATTTTTTAGCTTGAATGTGGAAGGTATGTTCTCAATCTAGAATTGAATTTTGAATGACACTTTGAAGGCTTCTGTGCACAGAAAGACATGCACATTGAAGGAAGAAAGAAAAAAGTTAAAAGTTTAAAATTTTTTGGGCTTTATTTCAAATAATATTCTTTTAAAAACACAAATAAAGCACCATAAGAAACTAAATTATTCTATAATTCCTGGTAGAACTGGAAGGATCAGGATCTTTTTAATGTTTTTGCCTATTAAAAAAAATCACTGAGACATGAACTTAAAATGTTTTTCTCATTATTCCTGTTCTGCATCACAAGAAACCCAAAACCTTTCAAAGTCTTGTACCACAAAGCAAAAATTAGTAGCCCGCAGTTTAGAGTAGCAAAGACAAAAATTAATATATTAATATTTTCCATATCGTTAAAATGAAAGAAATAAACTTTAAGAGGCTTGATGTACTAAAGCTGCAGAGATCATTGTCTATGATCCAAA
Organism: Colius striatus; assembly: GCF_028858725.1. Taxonomy (NCBI): domain Eukaryota; kingdom Metazoa; phylum Chordata; class Aves; order Coliiformes; family Coliidae; genus Colius; species Colius striatus. Next base: position 18,498,079 of record NC_084764.1, on the reverse strand, counting down.
CATTAGTATTTATGCCATGCTTAGTCCCAGTTGATTCACAATCATGCCGAGAGTGGTTTCTGCAGAAAATCACTGAAACTCTTTTCTTAATAGTACCTTTCATTTCTGCTTTCCAAGATCAATCACTTACTAGCTTGGTTTTCCCAATATAATGCTCTTCCAGTATTTTAAAACCATAATTCTCTATGCACTAGTAAGTCAAATGCCTTACAAATACTTCAGTATACAATATATATACTAGTTAACCTGCAATTTCAGAGAATTAAGCTGGGTTTGTTTTATAAGAACGACTTTCCATTTATTCAGGTTTGTTAAAAATGTATACAATCTTACTTTTATCCTTTCAGTAGAGGAGTTTTTCCAATATTTTGCCTACAACTGCTTTGACGCTAAGACAGCTCAGTACTGCAAACTTTACACCACTAGCACTGCAAAGAACTGATGATGCTGAAAATTGTATCAGGCTGATACAGAGGTAACATGGTTCTTGTTTGAAGAACACATAAAAGACCGTTTGTTCAACAGTTCTGGAATATTGGAGAAACACTGCAAGATGGAATTCAGGATGATGGTGCCCAAGACATTTAGAGCCCCTTGCTTGTACCATGGCAGGTAATCTATCGAAGCAACACAAAAAATGTGGCAATGACAGTGAACACTACTGAGATGTCACGGGTTTCCCCACTCTGTCGGGAAGATCTGCTTTTTTTGCCACATCTAAGAATGATACCCTTTTGTTTTTTAAGTATTTCTAAATTTTGATTCAGACACTAAAGATAAACACAGCAGAAAAGACACAGATAGCATTAATGCTCAAACACAGAGCAGGCAGTTCTTGGAGCCTCATGCTTGGAACTCCAGCATTTGAATTCCAGTCACAGTTTACCTCAACTGCTATATATTTCCCTTTTATTACCAAAGTTTTACTTAAATGCACATGCATTTTTTTTTTAAATTATTGATTTAACTTTCATTCTGAAAAATGATACAGCTTTATAATTTTCAGGTGCATAGGAAAACATCATTTCATAATTTTTTCTTTAAGAGTTCTAGCCAACATTTATTCTAATTTTTCCATCAAAATTTTGTCTCAGAATCAATTTCATACATAAATTTCCCCATTAGGCAATTAGTCCCTCAAAAACATGGTATATATTGGCTGGCACCTTCCTCCATTTGCAGAGATTGAAAGCAATCAGGTCATGATCACCTGTCACTAGGCAACCACCAACTCAGAGTCCAGTATTCAACCCATCTTATTTATCACAATGAGATTCAAACAGAGCTACCTCATTTTGAGTTCCATATCTTTCATACTAGAAAACCATCAATAAGTCTCACAAAGAACATTAATGTTTTACCACTGACTGACTGAAATTTCCAGCATTTGTTTCCTACATTCAGATAACACCTAATCATCTTTTTCTTTAACTTATGTAATAGGTGGATGACTAAGCTACCCACTCCTACATCTGCACTGCCCCTGTGGCCACATAAACAGGTTTACAATGGATAGACATTATGTTTACAATCAGTGTTTGAGACTGGTTCACAGCCAAAACACTTTATAGTGGTCTACAAATAAATAAGAATCAAATTCTCATAGGAATAAGAAAAATGCTTGCAAGACACGGAGAAACAAGTTACAGGGCCATCAAGAACTCTCCAGCACAAGAGCAGAAGTTTCAGATGAAGCAGAATGGCCAGACTCAGAGACTCCTTCCATATCAAGCAGTACTTCCAATCCATCTGCATTATGCAGTTTTCATCTGATTGACTTTTTCATGCCTAACAGTGAGAAACAATGTCTTAGGTCACAAACACTGTAGAAGAAAGTAATTCTTATTTCTTTGTCCGTATAGATGGTTTCCATGAGACAGAGTTGTGTGGTGGTTCAGAACAGAAAACTTTTCTTAGTGGAAAGCTTGTGTGTTTTGGCAAGGAAAAGCTTGTACTATCTTGCACCTCCTGCTCCAGAGACAACACTCAGGATAAAATATAAGAGGCTAACAACAGGTAATATTGTTTAAAGAGTCTCCAAAATGAGATCATTCAGAAGAGAATTTTTAATTTATGTCTTAAAAATGCATAACCAGTATAAAAATTACTAGAAAAGGCTATTTCAATTAATGCAAGTAATCCCACTTGACATTTGGGATAACAATTACCATAATTTCCAATTATGACTATTGCTTATTTTCTTTCCCTGACAATTCAAAGCTCAAAGTTGGACTTACTTCCCCAACCCCAAGTTCCATACTACAATATAACATCAAACTCATTTTCAACCTATATATACATGTTTATGTTGAGAATGGATCCTTTGAAAAACATGCTAGTTTGGAGGAAACAGGTGTAATTTTGTTTTAAACCATAATTTTTCTTCTTCTAAACATTTTTTTGCAAATTTTATGCAGAATGCAGAACTGAAGCAACATTGAATGCTTTGAGTGCAAGCAATATATCAGTCATAATCAGTTACATTAGACGGGAATAAATTGCAGTTCACTGCAGGTACTTTTGGTAGCATGTGACTTCTTTTTATACTGATATATATTAATGCCAGAACACAGATGTGTAAAATTACCTAATTGTAGAAAATGTAAGGCTAAAAGCAGAGATAGCTAAACTAAAAGCAACATTCTTAACACAATCTAGTAATAGGGCAGTACTATTTACTGAAGTCCTTTTCCTTACTTTGCTAGAATCTCTCATTCACCTCCTCTCTTGCAACAGAAGATAAGTAAGATTATTTTACTTATATAATGTAGAATGTAAAGATTTGGGGTTTATTTTTTTAAAAAAGCTCATGATTCAATGACATTTACTTTTTGCCCACAATTTCTTTTCTTTTTTTTTCATACGAAGAAAAGAAATGCCCAAAGTTGTTTTAAATACTCTAGTTTCCATATGCCACATCATTCAGCAGGAAACTAGACTCACGGCCTTGCACAAGCACTTGTATCTCCAAAGACAGAAACAAACACCTCACTTCAACTAAAAAAGAACGAAAATATTAATAACTACTTTAGTTTCATCATGGCAAATTTACAGGACAAGGCTTTGCAAAATTAGACACAGGCTGCTGTGTTTAATTGCTGTTTCAAAAGAAATAGAAATGGCAAATGCCGGCAACTTTTTTCCAGTCAAAGAGTCATGAGCATTCTTTTTCTAGTGAAGGTGGTCCCAAGTCAGTACCAGTGTCCCAAAGATTGCCAAAAAGGGAAACACACGTCATGACTTTGTATCAGCCAAACACACTCAACACATGAGAGAACATCATGGTGTCCTACACTCCTCCTCTCCCTCTCTTCACTTGAAAAAAAAAGAAAATATGTCTTGGTAAAAACATCTATGACACCAAGAAAAAGGTGCATGATCTTTAAACATTCAGTAACAATTTGTGCTAAAAACAGAAAGAAATTTTGAATCAATCATTTCAGATAATATTTCAAAATATGATGGCTCTCACAGGAGTCTGATGTTGGAAATGGACAACAGGGCCTTATATGGCTCAAGTGATCAGAATGCACAAGAGGACTTTAAGTGCCATGCCTTGTAAAGCACCACTTACTGCCTGAACATACAGCATACACTATAAAAATATTCCATTCCCAGATCAGAACTTTCAGAAAATCCACCTTATCAGCATTTCATTTACTGTTCTCCTCATAACACACCCTTTAAATACAATGAGTCAAATACAGACTTTTGGAGGGGTGGAAACAGAAGAGAATAGTAGTGTTATTCATAATATATTGCATGCAGTGTGCAAAGAATGACAGTTTTACTCCTATTGACTTTAAATAGCTTTTCAATTATTTTCTGCCATATGAGAATCATGTTGCAGTCTTTAAGAATGGTAATCTTTAAACTCATGTGCTTCAAGTTGTATGCGCTTTTGTTTACACAGACTAACATGTACAGAAAACTTTAGACAATGTACCAAAAAAAAAATTTAGCAAATGTCAAATCATTGGCTATTGCTTTTAAGATTAATAAAAGATATAATGGTTTCTAGATAGCCTCTAAATAAAGATTACTATGAATGAAGAAATGATTTACCAATAGCCACCACAATGAGATTTCTTTAAAGGTTACAATCATCAGTTATTTAGCTGAAACACTGCTGAGAATGCCTGGTCATTTCTTGAATAATGCATAATGTTCACTGCAGATTTGATCTGTATTATAACAATACACATATTTCTAAAATAATGGACAAAACTATCTGTTACTTTCCAATTGCTCAAGATATTTCCATGAAGTAATTGACTCTGAAAATATGATATCGAGTTACCTGAGTGTTCATTTGCAAGCACAACTTGTAGTGATCGCTACACAGTAGGCATAAGAAAACAAACTCATCAGCCTTTACAGACTTTTAAGAAAAGCTGTGATAAAATAGCAGGCAGAGTGAAGGACTTTCCTGAAATACGAAATTAAAATTATTAAATTGCTGTACATTACTGGGGGAAAAAGTTTCAACTAAGCTTTGAAATTTAATAATTAACACAAGCAGATCAACACATTTAGGGGAAAAAAAGAGAAAGCAAGCAGTTGCCTACACAATGTAAACATCTTTCATAAAAATTTTCCAAACACCTTGAAGTCTAATCAGAAGACTGCTTGGGCACACACAAAATATAATGTCTAGTGTTTTATTGTAAGATCATCAACCACACATCACGCGGAACTGCAAGCTATTTGTGTGAGCTTGCTTATCCATATGAACTTCTTCAAGGGCAATAAAAAGCAACCTTAATAAATGAAAAGGAATTTCTTTTGATGTAATTTCATGAATGTTTGATCAGAATGTGTTAACAGGTTTCTCTGTAAAGAGAACTGGTGAAGTAATGAAATATATCTGTACTATACACTTAAACCTGCTTATAGGGAATTCCTATACAATGACATACCGTTACATAAGGCATTATTTCAACATATGGACACTTAAAGAATGTAAACCTAGTAAGTACAAAACTAAGTACTCAAGCAAAAATCCTTCCACTCTCCCACACCCCTTATGCCTAGCAGAATAGAAATCATATGACCAGACAGGTAGAAGAGCAGGATTATTATACCAGATAGGGTAAAAACAAATTAAATGTTTACCAAGCCTTTTTATAAGGAGAAACATGTTAATCTATTTATGTTGTTGTCTAATAATAAGGTTTTTGTTCTCCCTTAACATTTTTTTCTGCACTAGAAACTCTGCACATGAAGGAAGCTTTAGTCACTATTCATGTGTATATTTCATGAGAAGATACTGAAAAACAGATCTCGGATACTCTTGAAACATACAGAGATTTGCAGAGATCAGATTTTCCATAATAACAGAAAATCTTGTAGAAGCACTACATATCTGTTAGCTACAGAAATTTTGGGAGGAATTACTCATTTTGACAGACAGATCATAGATTGTACAGTACAGTCTACTTTACATGTGCCTTGAAACACTGTTTAATTGCCTCTCATTCTGAAAAAATGGAGAACATTTGCATATTATATCAGAAGCCTGATGACCCATGTTATACTCATGCTCTGGATGATGTAATCATTAGCACTTTTTTTCCTCCATGAAAATTATGTATGATATGGCACATAATATAAATGAAATACATGTAATGATGCAAATATGTTCAGCTACTAAATCATCAGTCTGAAAGTCCTTTCATTTTTACCCTCCATGTCTATCTCCATCCATTGAAAATCGTAGCTTTCCTTAACCAATATTACTTCCTTCAAATGGAAGAGCAGGTAAAATCCCTCTGAACCATCAATATCAGTAACCCAGTTGTGGGCTGATAAATAAGATTGTTTCCCTCTCCTCCCTTAGAAGTGGCCTTTTTTTTTTTTTTTTTCTTTTTTCCCTCATGCTATAAACAGTCTATCTAGTTTAGATTAAGAGTTGGCAAAAAACTGAAGTGTTCAAATCTCATATGCCTCCTTCCAAAATATGACTTACCCCAAAATGAGATCAGTAACTAAAATAAAACAGGCTAGTTTTCTGTGCTTTCAAAGTCAGGACAGCTACTATTCCCTCGTCCTGGTAACTTTAAGAGTTTTGTTAATGCAACTTGGTCCCTAATTTAAAATAATTACCAGACAGCAAGATTCTGCATGATACATGCCTTTAGCTTTAGCCAGAGAATTAAGAGATTGAATCTTCAAATCAAGGAATAACACTATGCTCCTCTAAAGTGCATCCTTATTAAAAATACTAAAACAAGGCAACACAATCACTTTTAAAGAACTTTAAAACAACTTAGTCTACATCACCTAGAAGACTTGGAGCTGTAATAGTTATATCAGTAGTTTTATTAAAAAATAAATAAAAGAAGAGGTTTATTTCACCTTCACATGGTGTTTTTATCAAGCAGACCTCAGATTTCCACATTTGTAGTCCTTTAAAGGATTTAATATGTAGGGAAAGAAGAAAGGATGATGGTGAAAATTTCAATTTGGAGGTTACTAAAGGCTGCCATATTTGATACTATACAGTATATTTACTCCATACCTTTTACTGATGTATTAGGTGGAGGTCCTTCCATTCTCAGGTTCCATGGAGGATCCCCTTGATTAGCAAAGTCCCTCATTTTCAGATAGCTAATTGTAAGTCGGATGATGGATGCCTTGTCAAGCTGGCTGGTAATGGCTGCAGGCAGTGGCAACAGCTTTGCCAACTCATAGAATTCAAAATTCTCCTTTCCCCGGCGGGAGCGAGCAGCATCTCGGGACTTTTCTTTCCTCAAAGCTTGTAAACTGAAAGAAAATAAAGTAGGGCATTCATCAATACTAGTGTTCTGTCACATTTAACCAATTTCCTGTTTCACTGATGGTCTTTTATACAAATTGTGAGACTTTCAAAATGCTGTTGTGTATGAATGTACAGACTTCAGGATATATTTAATGAAACTCTATCTTTAAACGATTTTCAAAAGTTTCCATGGTAAACAACATACTTAACAACTATTCCTAACTCATTTCAGCAACTTTCTTCTTAACCTTCCCTTTCTTTTTCTGCTGCCAGTGATGCCAGATCATATGACACTGGCATTAGAGGTGGTTCTCAGTACCATAAATGAACTTGCTAGAGTATCAGGCTGCAAAAAAAAAAACCCTAGAAACACATGCAGGTCCTCCTGCTCATGAGAAAAATAAAAGTGGGAAAAATATACCTACATTTACTTAGTGAACTGCAAAAACATTCAGAAAGCATCAAGAAAGCAAGAATTGCACATGTAAGAGCTCTTACGTGATAAAGGTCCCCAAACAATATACAAAGCTATCCAACAAGAAGCTAACAGTGGGAAAAAAATCCAAGACGTGTAAATACCGCTCCCTCTATTTTCTGTGGAGAATGTGAAGAAGCTCAGAAAATTGAGTTACAGTGCATAACTGTAAGAGATCAATTGATTACGTCATCATACAATGGCAAAATTTCACGTGCTAAGAACAAACTTCTCAAAGAACTTCCATATGCAGAGTACACTACAGAGGTTTCCAGCTGCTAGCTCCTGATAATTCTGAAAGGCAGTACCATATGAACAGGATATTTAATGGCTAGAAAACGAATGCTATTTTAGATAGTAGGTTTCTAAAATATATATTACTTTTCCTTTTAAGGCCTTGCCAGATAGACTGATATAAAGGGTGTCTGGCTTTTACAGATGAAAGGGTACAATAAATACTACCATATAATTTGTAAATGGTATACACAACATTTCTGAAGTAGATTTTCTATTGAAAACACAGCAGAAGACATGATAATATGATGTCGCATAAAAGTTTTATTGGTACTCATAACTCACTTGTGATTTCATTGTGCTTGTGGTCATTCCAAGCTTAACCTGCTTCATATTTTACTTCACATCATTTTATATATTTTACATTCATGAGCGCATACATTCATCCATACCTGCATGTACACCCACAATCTCCACACGTCTGACAGATCATCATCTGTCACTTCAAAGATGGGACAATCCCAGCTCCTAATTTTTTGCAGCATATAATAGCAATCAAACATATTACAGCATATCAACAGATGCACTGACCTATATTAGCAAGGATTTTTTTAGCATATCAGTACCTTGCTTCCGTGTCTCAGTTTGGGCAGTAAAAATCAGTGAAATATTTTTATTTTGTGAGTTTGCATTTTGAATGAAAATAGGGGAATGGTTGTGGTTACAAATAAATACTTCTGTCTGTGATTTCAAAATATAGCTTCAAAGCAGGTATATCACAGACTTGTCCAGCTTTAGAATGGCAGCTTGCATTTACATTTCACCTACACTGTTCCCTTAAACCTGATACAGGCTAGACCCTCAAAGTCAAGCTTCTTAGAGACGTTGGTCTCCCCCTGCTCAGCCCCTCATAACAGCACTAGTGGGGTTTTACAGTACTTGGACTGTATATGTCACAAATAGAGTCTGAGGGACAGACAGGCTGCTGAGCTCCAGCCAACGGACAGCTTGTCTGCAGTGTGCCATCAGAGTTTTTGCTCATTTTCATTAACTACACATGAAGAAGTATGGCAAACTCTCACAAAGGACACACAGCATTTTTTAACAGTCCTATTTAAATCCTCCCTGATTTCAGGAGAAAATTTACAAGTGCAACAGTATATCAGAACAGAGCATTTTTTCTTGTAATACTAAACAACATCCTACTTGTTAATTCAGCTGTTATCAACCACTAGTGAATTTGTTAAGCCTCTAACAACAATATGGATTAGTAGCAGCAAAACTAGATACAGTACAACAATAACACTTAACAATATCTAATAACGTTTATAACAAGCCTTGTAGAGAATGAAGCAATATGCATATGTGTATTTTTATATTACCTTTTCTAATGACTTATGTACATCATTTCTGTATTTACAGTTTAATCACAAAGAACATTTATACATTCTGTTTCCTCACTTAGCCACAGTCTTGAGGAGAATCTTTTCTGGGGGTTCAAGCTGACCAGTGCAAACAATTATAGCCATGAAGTCCATTGAAAACGACAGAAAAGCTAACTTAATGCCTGGGCAACTCATTAAGGTAATATCCATGTCCACCTATAGGTGTCCTATACAAATCTGTCTTGATTTCACAGATCTCATGGGACAATTACACTTAATTAGAAGGTCAAAGTATGGAATAGCATTGATATTGAAATGGCCCAATTATTTGGAATATTTATTTGTTTTGTTTCTATTTGGTTTTGCCTCTGCTTACACCTGAGGTTTACTCAGAGATCTCAAAACCAGTGTTCGCATTAAGTGGATATTAATCTGAACAGTAGTCTATGTTTTCAGGCTCCAAAAATAAGAATTAAACTGGGGGAAAGACAGAGGAAGTAAAGCAGAGTAACCTGCACCACATAATTTCAAATGTTGCAGATGAAGAGCCTAGTCTAGCAAGTCAAGCATCACCACTGGCAGCAGGAAGAGCCAAAAGCCTCCTGTTGTTAATTTTTTTTGTTATTCTGATTTTCTAGTATTTATGCTCTAAAGAGTCCACAAATATGCATGAAATTGGACATTTTTTAGTAAAGTACCTACAGGTGAGTATAAAACAATGAGACAAGAGGAAGAATTGATAAAAGAGCTAATGTTACTGTACACGTGAATGAAAAGAAGAAAAAAATCCTCTCCAACTTCCAAAGACTAAATTAGTTCTGAAAAATAGATACTACAAGTATGTTAATATGTTTACCTCTAATTTCTACAAAGTTTTTGGTATCTTGGGGGATTTTCTTCTTTTGAGACAACTTTTTGGATTGGTGTTTTCTAGCTTTCTTTGCTTTTCTTTATTTCTGCAGTTCTTTTCATAGACTTCCTCTTCATACAGGTTGTTTCTGAACTGAGAGTATGAGAACTTCAAGACTAATAAAAATCAGTTACACTGTTTAAAAGAGAAATACTTTTGTGAAGGCAAAACCTCAAAAAAAAGAAAAAAAAAAAGGAAAGGAGAAGAATCAAAAGCCACATTAGATTTTACCTTCTTTCTTTTTGAGAACATCTGAGAAGTCAGACGGCAGATTTTTATGGATTTTTCTACTTGTTTGCTTAGGAGATCCGAACATTGCTCAGTCTCACTATTTATCAATTAATCTAGCATAAAGTCTCAAAGGAAAAAAGTCGACCTGTATTAAAAATTCATCCATCAAAAATTCATCAAAGTCTTCAGCATTTTAACTCATGAACCTTTGAACACCTACACACTTGTCAAATCTGTGGTCATAGTTAACTGGAATCTATAGTTACTACAGTACCTACACTCACTCTGACATGAGCTGCATGAGGATACTTTCAGGCGAAAGTGCTGTACATATACTAGTGAACTACACTGCTTTCTCAAACTGTTTTTTTTTCAGCAGTCAATGGATAAGTTCAAAATTATTTAGTCAAACTAGGTCCTTTCAATGAGCAAACACTGTCCAGGGGCATTTGTCACATCATAAATACCACTGTCCTTACAGGGCAAAAGTTTCCCAAAAATGCAAATAAAGCCATTACCTGACATTAAAATCAATGACATAGTCCACAAGATAAAGCCATTTAAAGCTGTCCAAGAAAAATTAATGTTTTCAGAAGACTTTCTTTAATGTGTGAAGAAAGCTGTATAGTATATGCTAGAAGTTAAAGCTGGAACCTTCAAGTTCAAGGTAAAAACTCTGCTGCTTAACTAATGCACTGCTCATAGCTGTCATCATTAATTTATGTTAGCCTCTGTAAACATCAAGAGTATAATAGGCCAATTTCACAACTAAATATAGATGCACATTTTGCCCTTATATAAATGGCAGATTGCTGCTGTAGATCATCACTGCAGCAACACGTCAGTAAAGATGCACTGTTTGATGGTCTGATGCTCACACAATATATAAAACCAGTTGTAATGGTTGTTTGGAAGCAAAGTGTAACATAGCAGCAAAATTTCATTTGTTCCACAAACTCAGGATATATTAAGCTTGGCTGACAAAGACTGTTTGATGTGCTAAATCAGTTTGACCTTCATTTTTGCTTTATATTTCTCATTTAACACAAGAAATGACCATTATTTTTTCACTGTATAGGAAAAATATCACAGAAGTGGTTTCTATTAAAAAGTCTTTTTCCCTTGTAGATAGCAATAACACATTTTGCCAAATGTGCTTTAACAATTATTGTAAAAAAAATAATGTGCAACTTAGGAAAAAAAATAACACCTGTATTAACCCAAGCTTTTTATTGTATCAGTGAGGCTTGGGACTGTTTTTTAGGGGTGGTTGTTTGACAGAAAATTTTTCCATTTTATTTTCAATATGTAAACACGGTTCAAGGAAAAGGTTTGTGTATGCTTGAAACTAGTCACTAAATTGAATGTTTTATCACCAATAAGCACCTTTGTTGCAACATTTAAATAACAGGATTTACTTCCAAAGTGAGTCATTAGAACATAATAATAGGAACCTGGCAGGTTTTAAGGATTACAAACTTGCCATCCTACACAATCTTCTAAAATTAATGTACACTTTGATACAGCAACAATTAAGTGAGCTGTGATACACCAGTTCATTCCCAAACTCTACAACCAGAACACTAGTGTTTTGATATTTTTTCCTTCCTATGTTGAACTAAGCAATTGCCACTCTCATGATAATAGAGAAACTGCAGTTTTATCAAGCTATTTTGCAGCATCCAATAAACAGCACTTTACCTTGGAGCAACTTGTACATTTCACACCTTAAATTTCTGTTTACCAAATCAGCTAATCACTTCACAATTGAACTTCTCAGAACAAAAAATTATCAATTAAAGTGGTTGAAACTCCTGCAAATTATCATTTAGGAATAAAGTAATTGCTTTCATCAGGGCAGAAAAGCCCGCCAGAACAGAAATGTCACTTCAGATTAGTGTTCTCACTCCTGAAGCTATGGATGACACAGCTGATATAAGACTAAATGCCAAGACCAATCAATTGCTTTTGTGGCTCTGTTCTGAGCTGCTGTAAAAGGGGCCATTTTCTAGGATCTACTCTTCATTATAGTAAATGCTATCTCCTTGGTAACATAATTCCATTTCTCATAAATTCTGTCTGAGAGCATTGTCCTAACAATGGATGTTTGTGGAAAAGAATGCTGTTGGTTTAATACAAAGAAATTAAGTATGAACGGCTGTCAAAGTACTATACTTTGCTTGTTCTTAAACATAAATTGAAGCCTTTACATTAAAACCAGAATACTTTGGCAGAAATGAATGTTCTAAACAAGTGTAATATATTGCATTTGTAAGTGGTGTGTTTCTGATTGAGAGTTTAGACTTTTTTTGGTATACCTGTGTTCTGACTATAGTAGGCACACTCGTGCCTAGCAAAGATTTGTCAGTTTAAGAGAGATAAACACTCCACTTATTTCACAGCAGCACAGTTAGGAAATGTGAAACTGCAGAAGAAAACATGGTCTCATTATCATATGACATGCTATTTGTTAGCAGACTCATCTGTGTATAAAAGCCTGCTTTAAACTGAGCCCTGACTGAAAATATCTGTATTTCAAATTGTATTGTTCAGCTTCCTAAAATACTAAGAATCTGAGTTATGGTCTCCAATTAAAAGGATATCCGAGAAGCTAATTTGGTGGAACAGCAGCAATTTCCTGCACTGCTCTCCTCATGACTGAAGTTTAGAAACAAATTCGAGATTACAGATTTTCATTCAAAACAGGATGAAAAGTATTCCTCCCTCAAATGAGCATAAGCAATTCCAATTAACAATAACAAGAGTTATGTGACAAGAGAATATATTACCAGATATGTAAAGAAGTAATTTATTTGGCATTAAGCTGAAAGGCGTAATTTTAGTATAGCATTTCTATGGGTAACCAAAGAAATAGAGCAGGTACACTGTTGTCAGATTACGACTACAGCCCTGAATGTTGGCGATCTCACAAATATATGAAAAACTGCACCCACTATGTGATATGGGGGAAACAAGAAGACAAGAGAGATGTAAAGTCACTGCATGTCACATGTACCCACTTGAAGTAAACATCGTAATTAAAGTTGCAAAGCCAGATAGCGTATTTGGAAAAACTGGACAAAAGCTATCTGGTATACCATATAAAATATGCTATATGGCATATCACAGTTTAAATATGAGCTTTACTTTTTGGGCTAAGCAGCAGTTACTAAATAAATAAATCACTCTGAAATGAACCAACAGAATCAAAATTTCTGATTATATTCCTTTTGTGAGTACTGTCTTTAAGAAGGAACACTTCAGATTAGGCGGTTTTGATTAGGTTCTGAATTAACATTTTAAAGAATGAGTAAACAGCTGCTGTTTTCCTCACATAAGTCAGGATTATTGCAGAAATTTTTGTTGGAATGTTTATGTCAACTATGGACAATATTTTTCCATAACATTATATTATCAGTGGTAGCTCTGTCATAAAGTTGCATAGTCTAAAAAGACCACAACAAAAACCTAGAATTTTTTCTTTCTTTAATAAAAGATGTGTCTGTGCAAGGTAGTTTATATATACCACAAAGTTTTACTACTGTCAAAAGGCCTAAGAGCATAATGTTGCATTCAGACATCCCATGTTTGCTCTTTACAGTTGACCTAAATAGGGATTTTGTTAGAGTTGGCTGTGGCTTCTGTAACTATCCACTCCAATTTATTTCCCAGAGTCAGGAAAAAAAAAAAAGAGCAAAGAATTCCAATCTCTCTTTTTCACTGCTGCCACACAAATAATCTCTTGGTGGTGTGTTCTCAGTTATTACAACACCAAGACATGATCTAAAGGAAATAACATGCTTTTTCACCCTACCCACTCTTACAATTATCATCCTCATAATTTCACAATTCTTTCCTCCCCACCCCATCTAAAACTTATGCTTACACTGATAAGTGTGTGCGGAACACATGCAAGTTGTAGTTTAAAACCCTACTAACAGGAGACTTGACAAGACCTTTTGTGAAGAAGTGTTGAAGAGATACAGGATACACTGGTGCTGCAAGCCAAACAAGATACTGCACTTTGCAAAGACACAACTGAGCTATCTTAAAATTGACAATGATATAATTTCAGCAGGACAGACAATGAGCTATGTGACCAATGTCAGCACTGAGCCCTGCATGTTCTCTGCTGCCTGTGATAAAAGCTGTACTGATAGAGGTCACTGTCATTGATAATCATGCTACTGAGTTTAAAAATACCTCTACTATAGCTTAAAAAACCAAACCAAACCAAACCAAAACCAAACAACATGCCTGGATGGTGATGTATACACACCTGACGAATGCTTAAAACCAAGCAGTGCATGCAAAATTTGTCTTTTGCAGTCTTAGGAAGACCCTGTTGCCTTTGTAAATCACTGAGAAGCTCACTGATGGATTTATGGAAACTCATTTTTCCAGAAGCACACGCTCCACTCTCCAGGTGCAGCATTAGCTGTTGAACCATTGCCTCAATACAGTATGAATGAGGTGCAAGGTCTTTTACTTTTAGCTCCCCGGCTTGAACTCTGAGCAGTTTAGTGTAAATCAATTTCAGCAAAGCACAAGACAGCAAGATTTTCACAAGTAGGTGTCCCTTTCCCACATACCACCAATGAAATAACTTTTATTACTGCTTACATATTCCAGGACAGGCTATAATCTCCACCAACATCCCTTCTAGAGGGACCACAGTTACTTTCTATTTAGCCCTCTGTGACAAGTAGCAACTCTGTAACTGTCACACAGACACTGGTGAGAGGAAGAAGAAGTTGGGGAAATAAACATCTGGCCAAAATCCAGTAATTCATCAAGCAGAGGAAAATGTGCAATTTTTAGGCCATCTGTTTTTTCAAATACAATAATGAACCCCAGAAACCTAAGAAATCCACAAAAAAAAATCCGTATTGTCTCCTTTCCTCTATTCTACCTTTTATTGCATTTATAATAAATTAATAAATTAAAGAAAACTTACATAAGGTTAACAGTGCTTAGTCCCCAAAGCAATCAATTGTATGTTTTATATGCTATTTTTTAAAAATCCCGAAATACAACAACATTATCTGAATCATCATGTTTCAGTGCATCATCTTTCATGTTCAATATTTTAATTGATTTTTTTAAAGACTACTTTAGTGTGTATCTGAAACAGCACTGGGCTGTGGTGCTCTGCTACTCAAAAGAAAGGTTAAGTCTTTCAATTTGGGATTCACAGAAGAAAGAAACACTAAGATATAACTATTAACTACAACATCAGTTATGTGTCTCTCGCTGTATGTTATTCCCAGCCAGTGATGGTATTTATGATCCAGAAACGGAAACAGATCTGGTAAGTTCCATAGGCTATAGAGCACATAAAATGAGAGAAAATAATTACTCATTAATGCCAAAATTCAACATGTTTTCTCCCAGGCATACAGAATTATCTCAATCTTATCTGGACTGACTCTCTGCAATAATTTCTTCCTTTTTTTTCTCACGCGTAAAGCAATATGCTGCTCTGAAGACAATCAGGCAGGAATTTCTTTTCTACCACCTCAGAATTTTTGGTGTGAAATAGAAGAGTTGAGTTAAAAAAGCAGAACTCAGAATCAAGCAGACATATTCTGTAAAAGTTTCTTAATTTTCCTCAGCTTAAGATAAATGATACGTATAAGATTTTTACTTATCCAGATTTGAATTTTTGCCATTTTCCAAATGAACTGAAATCCTTAAGAGAAAGAAAGGTTCCCATGTTTCCCAGCACAATTCACTTGGATTCACCAGTCTGTCACTTGTTTTGAACAGTTCCATTAATCATCATCATATTAAATAGTAACAATTTTTTAAAAATGAAGACAACTTTATTCTCTACCTATTCATCAACAACATGATGCTTTAAAATTACTCAATTTTTAAGATCATTTGACTTGGACCAGCATTTCTCTTAACCATCTGGCCACCTTCCCTAGTGCTCTGGCTGCTACAGCACTGTGAGGTTGACCCGTGAAGGCAAACAAGGATGGAGTGTATTTAAGAGCACCACTGTGAATCACCAAGGGCAAACAACAAATTTGTCAGACAGGCTGGTGTCAGATTATTATTATTTTTCCTAAAAGGCTACTGAAAACTCTTCAGATTGGTGCTAGTCATCAAACTAGCAGTTAATTAACATGGACAGTATATCTAGGCCTCAAAAACATTAGTAGTGGCATTATGTTCTATATTTCAAGTCATTGTTTAGATATGGGATTTTTAGTATATGAAGACACATACATCGAGTGAGCATCTGTCATACTCCTATGGACATGGTTTTAATCTAGAATTCTTGAGATAATCCCCAAAAGCCATTATTCACACAGATGTTCAAAACCTACAGAACGATTAAGGCAGAATTTTCAAAACCACACAGTGCTGGCATAATCCTGTGTGTAGTAAATAGATGCCCTGGTAGTTGTGTTTGAAAATGTCACCTTACTCGAAATCTGTCATCCCTGAGACAACCTTAGTCAGGTAAACCAGAAGTACTTTGAAGTCAAGAGGAGATAAAATCAATCTACTCCCACAAAAACTACATGTTAACCTTGGAACTTTTTGGTTGATAGATCTACAAGCTCATTGGAAAGTTAAAAGTTGCAATGACTACTAGACTGCTAGTAATAGATACTGTATGATGCTTAAAACCAGCAATTGCATTAGGCTTGTGGGTGGGGATTTATCTACAAAAAAGAAAGAAGAAAAGACGGAATTGTCACACAGCGCTATTATACCTAACGGGCTCTACACAAGACAGATGAAATGTGAGCTTCAGTATTCAAAACAGAAAGGATACAATCATGTGTCTGGTTAACTTACAGGAAATAGTTCCAGAGACAATTTTATACTAACTACAGTGATTTGAGCAATTTTTAAAAATAATACCAGCCAATTTTTCTCCATTATACTCTGCTGGCAGAAAATAAAACATTTTTCTTTGAAATGATTGCCTCTGGTTTTGTTAAATTATGCAGCCTGTCAACATGTGGTCACCAGTTTTACATGATCTTTCTGCCTGTCTTGAAAAGAATGAACTTGCAACCTGATCCCTGATATAAATACGTAATCTGGCATCAGTTAAAGATGTTGCTATTACTACAAAAAAAAAAAAAAAAAAAAAAAAAAAAAAGATGGGGAAGCAACTGTAATATTGTGATATGAAGAAAAAAACTAAGTGAAAGTGGCTCATTTTGAATTAAAATATGACAGTTTTTGTTCTTCTTAAATACTAGTCCTTGCAACTCTTGCCTCTGAAGAACTAAGAGCATGAAAAAGAATAATGTGTATAAGCACAGTCGAATTCTGTCACCAGATGTGCCTGCCCAATTCCATTGATTTCCAAGGACAACACGGACCCTTAGTGTTAAATTATTTCATAAGAGTAAATATTTGAAAAGCCAAATGAGAAAAAAATTGTGGAATCCTTCTTTTGGTACACAGTTGTTTCAGCAAGCTCACAGCAGCTGAACAAATTAAATCTCCAACCTTTTGCTGTCAAGTGGGAATCACATATTAATAACCCTATAACTGTTTGATTGGGATATGTGCTCATCTCAACAATGTGACTACATGTCTGGAAAAAGTGAATGGAGAACAAAATCCCAGAAAGATAAAATGCATTCAATTTGACTTTGATAAAATTATGTTGAATTAACCTCTATGAGCCACTTTTTTTTAATACTCAGAGAATTTGCTGATTTAGTACTCTTTTTACACTAGGGTTTTCAGATTTGCTGTCTTTTCTAAAGTCTTTTGTATACTGGGTATAGGATATCTCACATATCTTTTCATCTCTACTTAGGGATGAAAAGACACACAAAGTCAATCTTTATAATTAAATCATGACTGTTGACAACAGCAGTTGCTGTGATTTCAGCTTATACAGCTATTATTTGTATTCTTAGGAACGCCTACTTTAAAAACACACAGTGGGAAAAATCGTGCTCTTAAGAGCAAGGGAGACAAGGCAGCTCAAGTGTTCCCCATAATACAGAAGGAGTCGATGTATCAGTGTGATGCTTAATGCCTTCCAGGCACTGAGCAACAAGGTTTACTATAGCTTTAATAAGGTGCAAATGCTAATTCCCACACTGCTAGCTCGCTGACAGATACTACTGACATGACAAAATGGGATCTTGACCATTGTGCTCATATGACCTGTGGCAGGGGCTACTGAAGATACACCCATGTGTACCGATCATTCAGTTTATGACTGTCTCCTGTAGAGAAATCAGAGAACAGGAGTCTCATAATTGCCTGCAGCATCACTGAAAAGTGACAGCCACAAACATACCAAAGCTACTGCTAGAATTCTGGCCAAGTAGAAAAAAGTTTTGATATCAAGTAGTTTTTAACACAAATGCCAAAAACACCAAACAGCTTTAGTGTCTTCTCTTAATGGCCATTATAAAAGAAGGTATTAGTCTGATCCACAAGAAGAATAAGGAGGAGACTCGGACTGTAAAAATAATGAGTATATGACAGTAAGAGGACATGTTAAATCAGGGTAGAAGTTTTTCAGGTTACTTCAAGATTTGTTTAAACCTACAGCCTTCAAAAACTAAGAATTCCTGTGTTGATTTTAGAAGTCTTATTTAAAATATTTTATGAGTTCAGTTTACATTAAAATCTGAAATAAAATAGCATGGATGCTTTGTGTGGCCATCTGCTACTCTTGTCAAGTGTCTGTAGTGACGAAAATGAGGATTCTAGTAGTTTCACTGTGGAGATAATTGAAGCCTTTCTAAGAATAATTTCTATTCAGTTCTTTAGAGCCAAAATTTGCCCTTGGATCTGCACTCTATCTTGTAATATTGGAACATGGTTCTTGTTTGAGCAGTTATTATCAGCCTCTGAGTATAAAACATGAGCTACTAGTATTCCTTCATCCTGTTTTAAAGATGATATAATCTCTGTTACATATATTGGCAGATGCTTTTGGGGTACACACTGAGCGTGTTTATATATTTAAATTATACAAAGAATGTTGACACCAGAGGCTTGATTGTCAGTGATTTGAGATTCCAATTTCAGCTCCACCACTAATTTCTAGTATAATCATGAGCAAAACACTAACTTGACCCACAGATTCTCTCCAATAGAAAAATTGTTCTGAGAATTAGCTTATGTAATATGTTCTCAAACCCTCACATATCTGAAACCTGCAAAGTTTATTCATAAAAGTAATCCACTCATTCAAATGCGATTATACAGGTATCTCTTTATCTGAAATAAATCAGAATTTATGATTCAGGCCCATGCAGGCAAGTCCAGCCTGTGGGTCAAGTGACACTGAGCTCTGGTGTACCTGCACTAGCAGTTCCAAAAACTTACCTATAAAGAAAGTGTGCACTTGATGTTGAATTGAAGATGTAATCCATGCACCACATACTTTTAAAGCCTAAGTACTTGAATCAGCCTCATTGCTATGGGATGCTGCCTCCCACAGCTTTTACTGCAGCTGCTAGAGCAATGCTCATATGAGCTGGGAACATTCCAAAAAGCTGCTTTCCTTTCTTTGCTATGACTGCTTATCAGCTTTCTAGCTGGCCTCGTATCACAGCATATCACATCATATGGCACAGAAAACAATCACTGTTCAGCTTGTCTCACAGTAAGTCTGAGGAAATCTGAGCTGACCTGGTCTTAGGGAGCATTTTCTCAAGGATGTTCTTACCTCAATATAAATAAAATAGCCAAAGAAAAGAGAAGGGAGAAAAAAAGGAGAGAAAAATCTGAAAAAAAAAAAAAGTATTTGGTTTTCCTATTGGAGACTGAAAAACAAATGTGGGTTTAGCCATGGTACTCACATGACCATAGGCCAACTGGGAATTGCTGGTGCATAGTGAGCTCCCATCAGTGTTGGGCTCCAGGGTGCACACATATATACATGCAGTAGGGACAAGGTGTATAAGCTATCTCTACCTGTACAGCTACACACTTTTCCATATGCAGGGTGAGGAATGGATTTTTTTTTCCTCCTGAAAAAGAACAAATGTAAAGCAAAAGAACTCTGCAAAGCAAATGCAACAGGTGTAGGAATCTGTTTCAAAGCACAGACTGCATCCCCTTGACTTCTCTGAAATACGTTTAGCCCTTCACTTGAAACAGCTGTACATCAGTGAATATAGGTATCATTTCATATAGTACTGAAAATACATTATATTTGGGAGCTGTGTACAGGAATAAATAGCAAGATCCTGTCTACACACATTAAACTGGCACAGACTAGCATTACAGTTGAAATAAATTATTTTCTGTTTTACCACCCCACACCATCACCTGCTTTGGGAATAGGTAAGGTTAAAATTCCCAAGTAATCTTTACTCAGTTGATTTACAGGTTCTTTAATCCAGTTTACCTCATGCATGTTATAAATGTCCATATAAGTGAGAGTGGCACAGAATGAGGGAGAATACATCTCTAAGAGCTACCAGTTTAACATATTCATGAAGGAAAACCAATGATAGGAGGAAGACTACATACTCAGCTGAAGCTGTCAGAACAATAAGAGTTGCCAGAATGAAACTGCCTAGTTGGACATTGGCCAAAATTACCGTTCCTTTAGAAATGCTTACGTAGATGTATGAAAAGTGTTAAACATTAATAAACAAGGCCAATCAGTAGCTTAAAATCTCCCTTGGCTCCATCAGTAACCCAAGGGTGTGCTGGGGCAGTGGTTTGTTCTGGACTGGAACTCAATTGTATACTGAAACCATAGACACAGAAGAAAATGGATTTCAATATAACTGACAGCATATGTTTCTATATCTCTATTCAGTAGCTGATAGAAATGAATAATACACAGTGTGCCAGTGATAACCATGGCAAATAAGATGTCAGCCAATTTCCTGAATTGCATTCTAATGGGATCTAAGAACAGATCTCTGCCAGGTTCCTCAAGGACCTCTGTTCACTTATTTCTTTCCCTTTACAGGGGTTTGTAACAAATACAGCAAAACTCACTTATTAATTAATTTTGCTTTCAGATTTAGAAACAGTTTGTGCTTCTGAGAGTTTTTTCATATCATGCTAGTCTTGCCTGAATCCTTTGCTTTTCTTCCTTAAATGCAATGCAACGTCTTTGAATTAAACTGAAGTTTTACTGATATCACATCCTGGTTAGAAAGAGCTAGATGTTACATTAAATGGCATTTTCATATGATGTTGCTTAGATGTGTAACCAACTGGGATCTCAGGCCTTATAAACTGTTTACATAGCCTTAAGCTATGAGAGGTCCTGATAGTGCCGTCAGCTTTTTATCATATTTTGTGACCCTGTGACCTCCTGGGAGAACTGTGGAGCCTTAAATTAGGAAAAGTATTATTTCAATCCAAGTATTCTAGTACATTTTTCATTTTGTGTTAGAATAAAATAAAGAATATGTTAACAACAATTATTTTATAATTAGTGATATAACTATTTTATAATAGCAAGTCCAGTTATGATCTTCTATATCTCTTCACAATTTATTAATTCCACTAACTTGAAACATGATATTCTTGGTTCTGTCAGAGTTATGTTAGAATCCACCTCTATGCAACTTAAGCACAACTTAACCACAAATCATGAAAGCTCAACCTGCACAGCTTGTCCAACTTTCAGAGGCAAGCATGGCACATTCTGCTCCAGCTCATACAAGGTGACTGTAGCCATTAGATGGGAGAGGGTATCTTTTGGTGACAAACAAAAGCAAATATCTTATTTTAATCACCTCAGTCCAGATATTGAAGATGCAAGCAGAATAAGCCACAGCTCTTTAAAGATTGCTGCTTGAAAGGTATAATTCACCTCTATTATTTGGTTCTTTAACTACACACCTAGAACCAAGTTCTCCCTCTATCAGAGTTACAGATCAGGATGTTGGCAAGCACCTTTTCTACGTGTTCACAGCCCTCACACATAATATGAGAATCCCTTTCTACGGATCGTTGCGTATTCCAATCCTCAGGAGACACCAAGTTCACTCAGCGGACAAGTGAGATTCTTCATTATACTGTTTGCTGTTCCTTTTATTCCCTTTCTCTCAAAATAAATGTGTTCTGTGAAAGATGTATTCCTCATTACAAACATTGACTGTTAGGGTAGCTGGCTGCAGTCAGAGTGCCTTTGCAAAAGCACTGCCTAACTCTCTTGGCTGATTTCAGATCCCTGGAATGGATCCCATCCTCTCCATTCATCTCCCTCTCTTCTGTGAGCTCTGCTGTGACCTGCAATCTTCAGTCAGGGTAGGAAGGTGCATTGCTGCCAGAGATCCTATCTTCAAAGATAGCATCTACATTCTGTGGAAAGTGCCACACACATTTCATCATATGCACAGATTTGTCTCTTTGCTATTGTATTTGGGGTTCCTATAAAGCTTGAGTTTCATACATTTGGGTGTTTTTGCAGATATGCCCTGCTTGCCTGCTCTCAAAATCCCACTTGGGCTTTGGATAATGAGAGGACAGCTGGGGTTTTGACTCTAAGACCGTCAGACAGGGTAAAGTGAGAGCAATCTCATGGGAAGGGCTTGACTATCTTTGTCAGCAAAGGATGGAGATTAAAGTCAGTTGGGAGTGAAGGTAAGTTGAGACATGTCAGAAAAGATGCACCTCCCCCCCTTTTCAAGGGCATGTCTCCCCTTTTTGCCTTCCATGCCCTTGCTCCATTTGACTGCTGCCTAGTTGAAGCAGACTGGCCCGCAACAGCCCTTTACACTCAGGAACAGTAAGGAGGGAAGTTTCAGAGGTAGCATGGAGAAAAAGAGGGCAACAGAAGCAAACCAGCTGAGAGCTTATAGATATTGATCACAGGCCAAACCAACACGGACGATATGGTAGAAATCTACTGCAGACCACTTGATCAAGAAAAGGAAAGAGATGAAGCTTGCTTTATAAAAGAAATTTCACAGTCATAGTGCTAGTATTCATTAATAAAGCCACAGAGTAAAACCTTCCCACAAGCACAAGAAAAACTAGAGCTGTCCAGTAACAGGAAGCATGAATTAGCAAGGGCAGGTAACTCCTGACCAACTCACCTGTCCTTTATGACATGATTGTTTAAGATATGTACAGGGAAGGAGGGGATATTGTTTACCTTGACTTTACAAATATCTTGAACATAGTCTCCCAATATATCCTTCTAGCCAAACTGGTGAGATACAGACTGAGTGAGTGCACAATAAGGGGCATGAAAAACTGTCTAAGTCGTCAGATTCAAAAGGCTGTGATCAGTGGTACAAAGTCCAACTGGCGATTAATTTACTGCCAGTGTCCTTCAGAGATGAATATTTGAGCCAATACCAATTAATGTCTTCTTTAATGACTTAGATGACAGGATGAAGTGCATCCTCAGCAAGTTCATAAACAATACCAAACTGGGGAAGCACCAATAGAGATATCCCGCATGTCCTTCCCTCTCTTGAACGTGTTTCACAGATAAATTAATTCTCCCACAATCCTGAGATACTGAACTGACCTTTGCAGCTGGGCTGCTGCATAATCAGACTGATGCTTCTGCCCCTTTACTGCCATCTCACACAGATGTAAAATTTAACCATGGTTCCCTATAATTTGTTTCTCAGCTACAGAACCATAGTGTTCAGAACAAAAAGCCATATATGCATCCCTGTTCCACCCTGCTACAGTTTCTAAAGCTCTGTGATTTGTGGGACTCTTCCTTATCCCCGAAGGGCTATCTGATATAAGTTCACAGTGAAGAGAAAGGGGAAAACCTTGTAACCCCATTTAGACTAATCCTTCTCACCTCCTAACCTTGGTTTAAAGGCATATCCTTTTCTCATTGCTAGCACTTTAAGAAAAGATAAGGCAAGAGATGTGTTAGAATATGCCACTGTCACAGAAAGCAAATACAGTAACTATAAAATCAAGCAATAGTTAGTGATTCTGTGAATAGTATATTTTCCATTCTTTCAGAATACGTGATTAGTAGTGATAATTTCAGAGATCCAATTCACCACTAATTCAAAAGCTACATTTTATGACAGTAAAAAGCAGAGGCCATATGAGTAAGTTTTGCAGATGGTCCAAAAAAGTTATTTAATTCTTCATCAGCTAGTAATAAACAGCTGCATTCTTGTGTCTTTTCTGCTTTTGTTTTGTGTCACAATGTATAAGCTTATTTCTTGAAATACTGAGAACATACAGAATATTCAAAATACATTGTACTGAAAATGTTACTTAATTGGAGATAATGCAAAGTAGCGAAAGAAGACTTGCAAAATATGTGAAAGAGTAGAGACTGTAAGACAAAACTGAAAGAATTTGCAGTCTTTTTTTACAGCTCAGTTTCCCATTGGTTGATTGAAAAAATAGGCTTGAAAGGAAGAAGAAAAAAGATAAAGTTCCCATATTCAGTCCAACCTGAATTATGACATGGCTCTTTGATTACATTTTACAGATGTTCTTTGAATTATTTTATAGACATCTCCAAATCAGTGCTTCACAAAAAAAAACCCCAACAAACCAAGCTCTCTCCACCTCCAAAACCCTAACATGAGAACTTAACTGTGGATATTATGTAAAAGTTAGAATAGTTTTATCGTTAGATCTTTACTAGGGCCTTCATCCTGCCTCCACATTCGGAAAAACTATAGCTTATCCTACATTGGCAAAAGGAGAAAATATGATTTTTGTTTCCTAAATGGAATAAACTATTAGATCTTTGTTCTGATACTTTTCCATCTTCTTTCCAGTTTTTCTGCCAAAGAGGTATTAGAAGGGCTGTGAATTTTTTTAAGTTCCCCAACCCTCAGTTTTAGCAAATAAACTTATTCCAGTGGGGGATACAGTAACAAATGTTTGGTTGCCTACAGTGTGTTCAGCCTAAGGTCTGATACCTCTTAATTCCTTGTTATTTCATTTTCAAAGTAGGAACTTTTTTTCTTCAAGTACAAAGGGCTGATTTAGTAAAATAGTCACAAAATCAATAGTAATAGTTATAGAGAAATATCAAACATTAATTCCTAATATTACAAACTATGCATAGGTAAAATCTTATTATCTGAAAAAAAATGGAGGTTTAAAGGGGATTTTTACAGTTTCTAGAACCACTCACTTCTATAGATTTTCAAAGCATACATTTGAATCTATTGCTTGATGAAATATGAAAAAACAATGTATTTAGTCCATGACTTTAAAAAAAAAACATTCAGCAAGTTAAAATCTCAATTCAGTGCAGTTGCCACATACACATTACTAAAATGTGTATGTATTTCTATTCACCTGCAAATCCGCATTTTTGGCTAGTTAACCACAGTTGAATTCACAGCTGGCAGTTAGGCAAACAATTACCTAATCTGCATAAGAACTGCTGAAGTTTAAACATTTTGGATCTAGAGAGTACATTTCACTATTGCTATAAAGAATTACATGGTCACATTCGTTACTATTCACATTTTTAGCACCACCAGGCTTGTTTGTCTTCCCCTTTACTGAGAAGGCAGGTCTTGGATTATTAACTATTTCAGCAAAACAGATAGCGCAAATCTTATTTCCATTGTCATAGGACTGTGAAAAATACAGGACCTTTGAATCTTTGTTACTATTTTTTAAAGCAAGGATCCTTGGAAAATAGCTAACACACAGTAATTAATCCACAAAAGAATCGAAACTTCAATCTTCCACATAATTTTTGTTTGGGTGGGAGAATTCTCGTCTTGGTATGCATAGATGCAAAGTACGCCCTTCTCCCTGGAGCATGCTTTGGCATCTGAAGCTGAACATGTGGAGGCAACAGCTTTTCAGGCATCAGAAATGACAGAAGCAGGAGCACAGGTAGACTCTTTGGATACAGTTCTTTGACCCACATTCAATTAATCCACGTGGTTCCTGTGCTTCATCCAGCATTAGAGGCTGCACAGAAACAGTATTAATAGTTCACAATACAGTCTTACGAGCTTTCTTCCCTTTAGAAAAGTCTTGGAAAAAGACCATTTTCACATTTACAAAAACTGCAACCGGACATTGCCTTCCAAATAATCCACCAGGGTTTTGCCACTGCAGCAAACAGAGGTGTGAATGTGCATGTGCAGGCAGTCCAAAGCTGGCTGTGGTATGAGTGATGGTAAAGATGCATATCACGGGTCCCAGAGCGCACCACAGAGAGGCAGCCAGCAGGCCATTTGCATATTTGGGCACTTAGCATGCACTGAGATCCACATTGCTACAGTTTCACTGCTTTTGATTGAAGCTAGACTGGGTACACTATGGATGCTACAGTCACACCTGTATTGACAAAGTAGAAGCAGACCATGACAAGTGTCTAGGAAATATTTTTTCTTTAGGCAACAATTTACTGTCAAAATGAGTGTGTGTGTCTCTGTATTTGCACACACATACACATATATATGTGCACACTTTCCTACACATACACATATGTAGCAGGTTTATTTTTAATTGAGAAATCAAAAACTCATGTCAGATTATTTAGTTTTGAAGAGATAACTTTGGATGCTTGCTTGCTGCATGTCATTTGAAAAATGAATATGCACATAGTATTCATAACTGTATTATAAAGCAACTCAAATCAAGAATGTAAAACTTGGAATGGTGACACCACCTGCTAATGGCCATTTCCAGATGCTCAGATTATTTAGGTGTCAAAATATATTTGTATCAATCAGTGCTCGATTGATTCATGCCAAGAATTCAAAGAATACATTCAATAAAAAGAAGGAAAAGTTCTCCTACAAGGTTTTAAAGAGTTCCAAAAGTAAAAGCTCTGAGTCATATAAAATTATACAGATTGATTTTATATTAATATTTCTAAAATAAAAATAATTGTGTCTTTTCTAACACATTGGTATATACAAAGCAGTAGTTTCTTTCTATTCACTATAAAAAAATGCCAAAAATAATATTGCAGTAAGTTGCGGTTCTAATGCAACAAAAAAAAGAAATTAAAATTGAAGGTTTCTACCCTCCATTCTGGCTCCCTTCAGTGGATGTGTTGTCTGTGGGCTTGATTCCATATGATGTTTAAATACATAAATAAATAAATATACAAATAATTGTAACCTAATAAGCAGTGTCACTGAAGTCAATGAAACTATTTATGTTTAACATAATGTACATGTCTAAAGTGCTTTTCTGGACCAAAGCCCACACTAGCTTCCATTTTATACAAAAAAATACGGTGAACGGTTTAATAAAATAGAAGACATCATCTTAAGGGATATTGCAAATCATATCAACATTCTTCTCACTTTGACATAGATCTCTTAAGTAACAGATGTACTTGGAGACTTAAAGGGATCCTATGTAGGAACAGTACCTTTGAGGCATGTAACATGTTGGCAGTATACAATAATCTGTATAGAATATGAAGGAAATTACAGAGAATCTGAAGCACCAACAAACTGTATTACAACCATCGGAATTCAAGGTGTGCATGTGCTAGCAGCTTTCTTCAAGAGATTCAAACTCTTATTTTGGCAAGCATTTTTGAAAAAGATTAAGGAAAGAATAATCAGATGAGAGAAGCCCAAGAACTTAGAATGCTATGAACGATCTCCAAATTAATCTCTCAAATTGTTTGCAATAAGATTTGGCAATATGCATAAAATCAGTCTAAGTCACAAATGTTTCAGAAGATAAAATTTAAAATAAACTTCAAATTATATATAACTTTTCAACACTAGAAATGGGAGACATTTCATCTTTCAGAATCGTCAATCATGCTACTTTTACTTGAAAACTTGGACATGAGGGATTTGGCTCTCTTAAATCACAGTGTGTGATTAAGTAGAGTTATTTTGTTATTTATGCTAAATTACATTTCACAGACACTGTATTTAGATATTATCATCTAATTCATACTTAAAAATACTCTTCTAAATGTTAATGCCTTTGAAAATACTTTTCATAATATTTTTGCTTCTCTGAGACACTGCTCACTTTCCTTTTTTGTTATGCAACAAACTGTAAAAGGGCAACAATTATTACTATTTGTATTTAGAATGATATAAAATGGGAAGTCTAAGATATATGAATTTTACTATAACTTAAGTAATTTGAGAACCGTGGGACTTTTTTGTTAGCATCTTTCTGTGGAACTTTCATTTACATCTTTTTTGCAATAAAGCAAAGGTTTCCTCAAGTTTCAATTGAGAAACAAAAACATTACCTCCAGATTATACCTTTGCAAAGGGAACATATTTTTCCTTACACTTTACAATACAGTAAACACACACAAAAGAAGCAGAATATCACTCTCTCTATTTTATGACTTTTTTTAAAATATCCTTAAGGAAAACAAAAGGTGGGAAAACCAAACCCAACTATTTGAGAATATCATGTCTTGAACTCATAGACTTATGATACTTATTAGCTTTGATTCTTTTTACATTTCCTACCATTCTAGTTTTGTTATAAGACTATATGAAAAATGGAGACTATCATCATGTGCAAGAAATGAAGCATTTTCTAAAGACAGCAGGAAGCAATGGGGAGGAGCCTGCACAGCTCTTCAGTACAGTAGATTTAATAAATGATATGCTGGAAACAAAATTTCCAGAATGGAGTTGTCAGCAGGGGAAGAACTAAATGTTGACAACCAACTGAAAACAAAAATAGGACAGGAAAGACCAGAGGAAATGCATTAGTTCTGAGAGAAACCTCTGAAGAAAGCAATGAGCAAAAAGTGCCCAGGCTGTGAACAAAAGAATAAACGACATCAGAAGCAGACTAAATTAAAAATAAATTAAAAATATTTAAAAATTCATGGTTTCAAGAAGAAAAAAATCAATTATTGTGCTGAATGTATTAAAATACTGATCAATGTTCAATGTTCACTGGCTCTAGAGCAGTTGTCCTCTATGTATACAATCCCAGCAGCTGCTAAAAAATGACCCCTAAAAAAATGCAGGTTGCACATCACCTTTAAATCTGGCCTAGCTAAGGGATGCTTCTCTGCTGGGCTTCTCCACCCTTGAAGCCAAGACATGAGAGCCATCCTGAAAGCCTAGGCAGAGATTATTCTTATGGGAAAGACTGAGGGGAAAAAAAAAAGACAAAACCGTCAGTGTTCTTCAATGAAGAGACTGGAGGAGAGATAAAAAAGTATAAAAAGGAAAAGATGGTAAGAATCAAGGGACCACAAACTCGTCTATGTGAGAATATGATAGCAGAAATATTTTTTACTTTGTCATGATGGGTCTAAGTTGATTGTGGAGCTTTTGGCTGACAGACAGCCCCTTCAAAAATTCTCACATTTCAGGTGCACGTCTGAATTTTGACCATAAATTATTATTATTTCAGTACTCAGTGAAGCATTTTTAAATAAGCCCACCTAAGTTATTCATACTTAACCTACACTTTTATAGGTAACATAGCTTGGGGAAGCTCCCTGAATCCCTTCTGCTTCATCAATTTGGCAAAATGATATTTGGAAATAATAAAATCTAGAACTATTACCTACTTTGAGAATTAGGGTGCAATAATACAGTAAATGCTGAAACACTGTGAAACACTTTCTTCCCCCATCCATTTAGCACCATCAGAAAGAATGCCTTATATGCCACTTCTACCAAATTAGAAAGTAGGGTTCAAAAACACCTGACTTCTATAAATTCATGAAATGAAAAAGAATAAACTGATCAGAGGATAATACTATACTAAATATATACAGACTCAATGGCCTCTGAACATCGTTGGTAAAACCATATACTGTAATTATTTCTCTGAAGTCAGTGTGACACCACAGAGTGCTAAATATTCATTCTTTGGAATAAATATGAATTTAGAACTATTCATCTTTTTTCAAACAGCTGACATGCTGCATAAACACAAAGTATATATGGTTCTTTTAAAGTAAACAATACAATAAGTAAAGTGATTTATTATGCAATATATCTCTTTCCATCTCTGTGCTGTTCATAATTCAGATCCACACAGGGCAGTTCATATACCATTAATATTTCCCAGATGTGTTTGACTTTAAGGCTATGATCATTTTAAATGTTTTAAAATGTATGTCATTTATCATTAGTGTTATGGTGGTGTCATTTGCATTATTATAGTTTAGGTTGTGTCAGCAGTTCTATAAACTCTTATTTTCAGGGGTTCAGAACTTGGCAGTAAGAAGTGGTTACAGGCTGAAACCTGGCATAAAGCATCCTGGCTCAGGAGCAATTACATTTCTTTGTGAAAAACATAACAAAGTATTTAGTCTTGAAATTCTGCAAGAGAGAAAGAAACGTGTTCATGGTTTTAAGATATGAAGTTCTGCTGGGAGATTTAGAATTTGTTTTGCGCAGAAATGAATGAAGGCAGAAGAATGTTCTGTGGACGGTGGAGCTGGGGACAGTAAAGACAAACTGCTCTTTGAATATTTCAGCAGCATGTATTTCAAACAATGAAAAATACAGCAGTGCTCAGTGACATCTGTAGCACCTGGAAGTTCAACAAGTATGTATTTTGCATGTGACTTCAAATATCAGGATGGAGCATTTCCAAAGATGCATTAACCTAGAAGCATTCTTCCCACACAGCAATATCAAGATAAGCTTCAAATTAAATGCTCATGTTTTATTTGTACCTTCACTCACCTTCCATTTCTGATTGTTTTATCTTAACTGGAGTAAAGTTGGAGTCATACAAAATTACTATGCCACACAGATAATGTTCACAAAAGAAATCACAGAATCGTAGAATTTTTTGGTTGGAAAAGACCTCTAAGATCAATTCTAACCACTAACCTAACACTGCCAAGTCTACCACTAAGCCACGTCATCTACAAGGCTTTTAAATATCCCCAGGGATGGTGACTCCACCACCTCCTTGGGCAGTCTGTTCCAATGTCTGACAACACTCTAACTGAAAAAGTTCTTCAAAATATCCAACCTAAACCTCTCCTGGTGCAACTCGAGCCCCTTTGCTCTTGTCCTATCACTCATTACTTGGGAGAAGAGATCGACCCCCATCTCTCCTCAACCCTCATTGAGATAGTTGCAAAGAGTGATCCTGTCTCCCCTCAGCCTCCTCTTCTCTAGGCTAAACACTGCCAGCTCCTTCAGCTGCTCCTAATAAGGCTTGTTCTCCAGATTCTTCATCTGCTTCATTGCCTGTCTCTGGATGTGCTGCTGCACCTCAGTGTCTTTCTTGTAGTAAGAGGCCCAAAACTGAAAACAATACTCAAGATGTGGCCTCACCAGTGCCAAGTACAAGAGCATAATCACTTACCTGATCCTGCTGGTCACACTATTTCTAATACAAGCCAGGTAGGCCTTCTTGCCTACCTGGGCACGCTGCTGGCTGTTGATCAACACCCCCAGGTCCTTTTCCTTCAGGTAGCTTTCCAGCCACATACCCCCAAACCTGTAGCATTGCACAGGGTTGTTGTTTGTGGCCCAAGTGCAGGACCCAGTATTTGGCCTTGTTGAATCTCATACAGTTGGCCTCAACTCATTGTTCTAGTCTGTCCAACATCTTGACAGCTACTTTAAGATCTTCATGCTGCCCTGAAACTTTTTTGAGGAGACATATTCTGCAAGAAACATATGTTAGACTCTTGTAGAGTTAGAATGGAGAACATGGAAAACTCATTCACAATAAAAAGGGTTGGACTACTTAGAACTGCCATTTATTTTCCTGGACATTGCCAACTCCCATGCTGTAGAATTTGTGTTTATTTTATTTTCCTTTGCCTTTCTATTCACTCTGACATGACTCCTTCCATATACATCAATAGGAGTCATGTCCTGGTGTCTTCTCTAAAAGTCAATTGCAATGAGACTATGTTACCTAAAAACTAAGTTGTTAGCACCCTACAACTTCTTGCAGGACCTCTGGTCTTGCGATTTCCTTACCTCTACCCCAAAAAAGCCTGTTGTTCCTGTGCTATTATTTCACCTCTGCCATACTAGCTACAAAGAATATGGCTTCCACTTTCTCTTATAAAGACTGCACAACTCCATGTTACTACTGTCACTATTTATTACTCTCCTGCTACCAGAACAGCACCCTACAAGACACTTTGCTTTTCATTCACTATCTCAGAAACAGAAAGAAATTTAAAAAATTATTTGTAAGAACAATTCCTGACCAAACACAACAGTTGTTCTTAACATAGGCATCTTTTCAGGAATACACACTGAAAATCTCTGATGAGGAAGGCTGAATACTTTTCATCAGGATATGGAAAATTCTTGTTGCTTTTCTCATCCCCAACCAGTCAAGTCATTTAAGACTTTTAATCTCACGTCCTGTACTATTACAAGAAACAAAACTGGAACAAAAAAGACAATTCATACTTTTCAAGCAATGCCTGGAAATTTGGGCTTTCTGTTTGATTGTACTACTTCTGTATATAGTAAAAAAAAAAAAAAATACTGCGGGGAAAGAAAATATTACTCATCTATCTGGTTAAACATGATTGAATAAAAACTGTTTATCAAATATTTTACTTGTAGATTCTCCTTACATTCCACCAGAGGGCTACAGAACTCCCAAAATCCTGAAAAAAAAGTTTCCAACCTTTCCAAAGTAAACTGTGTTCCATATGTCATTTCCAATTTGCTATGAACATAATTTTCAACTGAGTTTTAGATAGACGTCAAAAAAATTCAAAAGACCTTTTTATCATTTTGCAACTGGTAAACATACTTTGAAAACAAAATTTGAGACAGGGTAGATTTAAAGAATGGTTTCAACATGCCTAAAGCATTATCTCTGGGCCACACTTCCATTTCTGTCTTCAGCAAAATGGAGGAAATCCATCCTGCTTCCTATTTTTCTCCTACTTTGCGCATCCACCACACAGAAATGCACCAGAGACATTATCCAAGTTAAAATGTTTACATTTATTTGCAATTATTTTTCTACGATATGAAATGTTTTTACTCTTCACTCAAAAAATGTAAGCCTCTACTGCTTCTGCCATTCACCTTCCCTGCTATCACAAGCACCTACTTCTGACACCACAAGTTGGAATAAGAAGCCATGACACATGCAGA
The DNA here is from genome assembly GCF_028858725.1 of Colius striatus. Lineage (NCBI taxonomy): Eukaryota > Metazoa > Chordata > Aves > Coliiformes > Coliidae > Colius > Colius striatus. The sequence continues at coordinate 18,465,132 of NC_084764.1, read as the reverse complement.
AATTAAATTTAAATGTAAAGGACAGCAGGAACAGAGAAAAAATGTGCATGTTACAAGAAATAATGACATATAAAAAGTTCTTGAGGAAAATAATGAGGTCATAAGTAAATCTCTCAACAAAGCTTAATAAGTGTTACTGATTTTCTTTTTGTAGAACTGGACTTAACTTTCATCAGCTCGCATCAAATTAAATTGACAGCCAAACAAAACTTATTGAGATCTTCAATTTAAGTTATGCCAAAATGTAATCCTGGGTAAGGAGAGTGACAGTTACTAAAAGAATTATTGATCCTTAATCTCCACCTAGTAATATGCTCAGAGCAATGAACAGCAATCAGTTTAACCTCTTTTCCTTGTATATGATGCTATTTTGTTTGTTTGTTTGTTTTACATGCTACATGGTATTAACTTTTTTCCTCTCACATTATAAATATGACAATCTAAACCATTCATGCTGTCAACTATGAAATAGTTAAGTTATATCTCTTCATTCCATACACAAAGTTAAATTTATGAATCCAGCAGTAAGGCTATTCATTCTTTCATACTATTTTTTCTCTTTCAAATTCGTAAAGAGTCTAAACAACAACCTAAAACAAACATGTCTCCTAGATAAATGTGGTCTAAAAAAAATACGTTTCACTTGTAATATCAACATTTACAACTCATAAAAGCCCAAAGTAGCATGGACTGAGTTTCTTTCAAATGCAGAGAGAAGGAACAATTGTATAAATTGATTGACATAAGGAAAAAATTTAAAGTTTTGTATTTTTCCAGATTCTGCTGCTACATTTGCTAAACTATAAATGGTCTGATAAAGTCTGTGGATTATAAAATATATTGCCTGTTGTATTTATGTTATACCTGCTTTCAGTGCTACAGTTCAAAGGCAAGTATAGAACTGCATAGCTCCTCATATTAGCCCTGTAGCTACTATAAGCTACAATTGGTTGCTCTGGAAGCAATGGAACAAATTCTCTGTCGTCACCATAGATATCCTACGGAATGCAGTTTCCTGCTGGTTTTCAAAGGCATTTTGAAATAACCATAATGTAGCCATAGCCTTCAACATTCTAATTGGTGCATCAAACTATACTTCTTTTTAATATACTTTCAAATAGAGAATTTTTCTTTTACTTGCAGAATTAAGGTTCCTACTAGTATTATAGATATGTAAATGTATTTTTATTTATGTACACTATATCATTATACATCTGTTAGACTGCATATAATGTTCTGTCCTATGATTGAAGAGATTAGCAGACTGCTCTCCACTTCCTTCCCTCCCAGCTTCCATTGTAGTCTATCTTTCAATGGTATCCCATTATATAAAGCACAAAGCTCAAGAAGAAAAGCACACTCATATTTGTACAAGAAATTAAAGTATCTATTCTGGCAGCCTATACTATGTCCTCTCTTGACAGGATGAACACAATTTCACTAATAAGTTCAACCGACATGACTTCCAGAACAGAAAGTTTAGTAAGTCTCTGGATTGATTTATAAAACCTGTCTGATTACAGAAATCAACATCTGTTTCTGTTTAGCTCTTATTCTTCATTAGTCAACTTTCTTTTCCTTTCCTTTCCTTTTCTTTTCTTTTCTTTTCTTTTCTTTTCTTTTCTTTTCTTTTCTTTTCTTTTCTTTTCTTTTCTTTTCTTTTCTTTTCTTTTCTTTTCTTTTCTTTTCTTTTCTTTTCTTTTCTTTTCTTTTCTTTTCTTTTCTTTTCTTTTCTTTTCTTTTCTTTTTTCTCTTCTCTCTTCTCTTCTCTTCTCTTCTCTTCTCTTCTCTTCTCTTCTCTTCTCTTCTCTTCTCTTCTCTTCTCTTCTCTCTCCTCTCCTCTCCTCTCCTCTCCTCTCCTCTCTTTTCTCAACTCTTTTGTAATGTCAGAAAGAATTGTGCAATATTTACTTTATTTACATTAAAGAAATTCTGTGCTACCCATGCAAGGGCAGACTGGAGGCCATTTTAAAGCTGCTTTTGGTTATCATCCAATTTTGGAGCATATGTAGAGAGAAAATCCTGGTCAGTGGTGCCATCAGCAGGGAGGTGTACAACCCCTTGTTGAACCAGATGATAAGTGCCAAATTCAGACAGGTGAAATCAGTGGAACTATACAATCAAGAAAAAAATTGGCCCACCAGACATGAACTTAAAGGAAAAAATCCCAGTGCAATCAGAGGGCATAGTTAATAACTTAAAATGAACAAGATAATTGGGCATTACTGAACAATTTAATTTGTGTTACAAAAAAGAAACCTATTCAGACTATTTCTCCAATTTGTGTGTGGTCTTGTCCCATTGAAATCAAGTGTTAAAAGAATAACCCAATTGTGAGTGGAATTAGATGGCAATTCAGTTAAGAAGATTTACCTAAGACATTATTTATATATTTGACAATTTTGCAATACTATAAGCCGCTGAGTACACTTTATATACATTCCCTAGGTGTCTCACACAACATATTTTTCAAATGCGACAGTTGACTTTGGAAGGTGGCAGGTTGGGGTAGGATTTTGATTTTTGTTTCATTTTGCAGCATTAAGCTGAATCACCTGATGAGTATTGAAAGGAGACAGCACAGAGTAAGAAAGCTGAAGGATACCAGTTTTAGAAGTCATAAACTGGAGAACATACAGACTTCTTAAGTGCTAGATTAAAACCTTTAACATTAAATCCTATCACAATTTTGAACTATTTGACTGTGTAAAGTCAGAGAACCTCTTTTTAAAAGAATTCTGTCATTTCTTTCCTCCTCAAAAGCACTGCGAGTTTTCCAAAGCTCTTTTGACAGTATAATCAGTCAATTCAATCAGAGAAATTCCATAGTACAATGGTAATTTTCTCTCACTTTTTTTTTTCTCCCTTTACACTGTCAATTCAAACCACTTGCTGTAAGCATTGATGTGGAACGGCTTAGTATTAGCTCTGAAATTAGTACCAGTCCCCAGTTAAATACCTGGCACATTCAGTGTGGGACAGACACTGTTAAAAGCACATAAACGCATCAGATGCAATCGGTGCATTTCTTCAGCAGTTCTCTTTCCAAACCATTCAGAAAGCATCTTAGTGGTATCACTGCACTGGACTTAAAAGTCAGCCTAAGAGGAGCAATTTGAGAAAGAAGGGAGAGACCAAACACAACCACAGAACCTATGTCTTAGAAAGGGAATTTCTAGGAATATTCTTTTAAATACATTGCATAGCTTCCTAAAACAACATTTTATTTATTCAAATACATGAGCAATTGCTTTAAAAATACATGTTAAGGCACAAAGCATACAAAAAGAATTGTGCACTGTTTTCAATTAGCAGCACCAAATACAACTCATGACACAATATAAAATTTCATTTCTTCTTAAATCCTAACATTGAGCTTCAACTATATGTACTAACTTCCATCAATTAAGTATATAGTAAAAAAAAAAACTATTAAATCCAATATTTTACAAATCTATCAGTTCTCCTGGCCTATTTAGCTCAGCAGGTAGGTCTGTGTGCATGAGTCAGCCAGCAATGATGAAAGGCATTTACTATAGACTCCTCACAGGGTTGTCAATGGACAACCTGTACAAGATTTATGCTTTAAATAATAAATGAACTAAACACATTGAAGTAATTGGTTGTGTGAAGCCTCACACTAGGCCAGATAGCTTGTCTGTACAAAGTAAAATAAGATTAAATAATAAATGAATGGCGCAGAGGTTTTCTAACCAAACTAATTCTACATGATTTTTCTAAGTGCAAGTTGTTCATGAGTTGAGATGCTTTCATGACTTCATGCTGGTGTCATAGGGCCAGTCTCTTTGTCAACAGTAACTATCTCAGAGGTCTGTGTTGTTTTTAGTGATGATGTTAGGAAACTGGTACTGCTCTTCTTCCTTGGGCAAAATAATGCAAGCAGTCTATGCAATAATGGAGATATGTCAGGAGGTCATCAAATGCTCATTCTCCACTTCAGTTTTGTGAAGAATGACTACATCAAGATTTTCATCACAATAAGTAGTAAACCTCTAGAAAATTGGCATAATTTCATTAACTCATTCACAAATATAATGTGCACACTCTTCACTGAAGGGATTATACTGATAACACAGTCATAACACAGTAGTTACAATGCTGGGATTCACACTCAATATTTTTTCTTAAATGCTGGTAAGGGTTTCCAAAATGTCTTCCAGCTGCAAACTAACACTCTATGCAACAGCCTTGTGCAGAAATTCTCCCTCTTAAATATGATGCTGCAGGCTATCTCACTCCCAGTTCACAATCACATAAATCCCTGTTAAAACTACAGCTTTATTATCCATATAAGTACCAGTGTAAAATATTTAAATTAGTTTGCAAAGCCTCTTTTAATACGATCAAGCAGTATAAAACTAGTCAGGGATCAATGAGACCAGTGGGTCATAGGCAGTCCACAGCAGATTTGTTTTCTAAACCAAAGCAAATTAATTTCATTTTGTTTTAGCTTGTTACAAAACCCTCAGATACTAGACCTTCCAAGAAGAAAAAAATACCTTGAAAGGAAGAATGTGGGAATATATTTAAAGGGTTTATAGGCCAGTTCTCAGCTGGTGTAAAGCACCTTAGCTCTGGTAATCTAAACAGACTTTCCTACATACACAAAAAACAAAGGTCTTGCCCTTCACCTTTAAGGGAAGCTTACCTTCACTACGAGAGGTGCAGGGCACAACTTGTCAAAACACATTTCATTTCTGGTTTAAACACTTGTCATGTATCTGAAATGATTGAATCTTAAGGCTTACCTATGGCTGTTACACTATCTTTTAAGGACACTGAATTAGAGTAGTGCTCCCCTCCCTCATTCCTCACATTTTCTGTACAAGGCTGACTGCCATGTATCTCATGGAAGACTTATGCACCTAAAGCAGCATTTCCAACGGTTTCATTCACCAACCCACGTCTGGGCTCAGTATGCCACATTTGGGAGCTGCTGCTCTAGAGCAAAACAGTAGTCTAATCACAATGTTATGAATAACCAAAAGTCAAGGAAGAAAAAAGAAAAGAAATAAAGTGTATCAAAGTTCTGAACTGTGAATACAAAACTTAATTAATAAATAAATAAAACTAATTGTTTCAAAGAACCATAATGAAATATTAGGGCTATCCCTTTAAAACACACAAGCAGCATTTATGCAGCCAGTACTCTTAACGTCTCTGTGACCCTGGCAGCCATACAGGGGTAATCCTCACATAAGATGAATTATTCTTCAACAATTGTTCTAATGTATTAGGCACAAGCATACTGTACTTAGGCATGCTTGTCTTTCTACATCCTTATTTTTAAACAAGCAGATTTATTAAGGGAAAAGGAGTGGGGAGCAAGAAAAAGAGAGAAATAAAAGGTTACATTCTATGCAAATGTGCACCACAATACAATAGTAAACAAATTCACTATAGCCCATAGAGTGAAATTACTTCTCAGAATATACTTTTTTTAATATTTCAGAGCTTAGGATAACTCTCAGTGCTCATAGGAAATGTAATGCATTCAAGATTCTAAGGGAAAACTTTCAGGTAAAACAGTAGGTAAAGTCAAGCTTGCTAGTCACTCAGATGTATCTCACAAACACAGTCACTGATACTCCAGTGACTATAAACAAACTCTCACATTTGTTAAGAGTACCAGTGCTTTACATCCATCTTCCTGTGTTGGTTTCATGCACATACTGGCCTCTTACAAATCAAAAGAGTAAATTATTTGGGCCAGACATCAGCAGAGACAGAGTTAAGCATTCTCCATAATCTGAAGAGACAGCAAAGCAAGTTTGCAAGAAATATTATCTTGGCATCTGATAGCAAAGTTTTGTGCTCAGAAATACATAATATTTGTTGGTTTGTTTGTTTGCATTTTTTCCCCCTCACCTCAAGTCCCTGCAAGTCCTATTTCTTAGATACACTTAGAGATCAAAGCACTGTGAAGAGGATTCATATCTCTATAAAGAGGACCTAGACAAGACATATCATTACTGGGATTAGTGGACCTACCTCTGTATCTGTTTAAACTACAAAATAACCAGAAGAGTTTCCGCACAAAATTTGTGGCACAGGACTGACACATAAAAAGCTGGAAACATGGAAGGCATCTAGGATCAGTTCAGCTCCATGTAAACCTTGAGAACATTTAATCAACAGAGACTGATTAGTTTCCACAAGTTCCCCAGGCCTCTACAACTCTGCCTCTGTTCATGCCTGAAACATCCTCACTCTCACCCAAGCAAGGTAAGGGCACAATCATTGAAACTGATTTCCAGTAATATGCCCTGATCTGATGTGTCCTCAAATCTTGCCTAAATTGCATCTTTGTGGCTAGGTTTTGCAGAAAATACCACAACAGTGATGACGTTATTCAAACCTGCAAACTAGAAGAACACGTGCTTCTAGTCACACAGCAGTTTATTGGTTACAGTAGTCATGAAAAATAAAGATAGCAGGTTCAATTTCCTTCAGATCAAACACTAATGGCCCTCTGGACCAAACCCTAACCACCAGTGCCATCTCTTTCACAGTCGGTGGACACTCCTGCATTCTGCTTAAAAGAACTGGCACTAATTCAGTCATCAAGAAAGAATGCGTAGACATCCACCACCTCCCTACTTAGTGATCCCAGGGTAAGCTTGGAAAGTAAGCAAGGAGACTCTGATTCCAATCCAGACAATGATTAAATTTGTAACTGGTGGATAACAAAAGATGCTACAAGATTTTTTTTTCCTGCATTTTGATTCTTGTGGACTTTTAAAAAATGTATCTAGAAAGTTGAACTTCCAGACAGGGAAACCCAGTTTTTCAAGTACTACTGGTTATACACCAGTTTTGAGACACTTGTGCAGACCTCTCTTCAGGCCACAGGATAGCACTCTGTCAGCCAGGTCTGGTGAAATCTCACAGGCTTAATGCCTACAGCTGTTGAACAGTATGTACTGTCACAAACACATTTTCTTCTCTACTTTTTGAGTAGGGAGAGGCCAAAGTTTAAGGGGATCTTCACAGGAACTAAACACAGGAGTGTCTGATGTTTGGTCTGCTCTCTCAATCAACATTCCAATTGATGGGGTGGCTCTTAAATATCTACATCAATGACAACTGCATGCATACACCTGAGTTCAGAATTTGCCCTTTGCATTTTAAAGTATTGCTGAGTGTTTGCTATATAATATTGAGACCTGATCCACAACTTTTTCTCTGTGAGAAAAAGTGACAATACAAGGGAGGAAGCATCACGATTTTACACTTCTTTCCAGTAAATATTTTTCTTTAGGTTGGTACATTTCTCAAATTAAAATACATCACAGCTATCAAACCTGTGCTAGAGGTCTGCACAAATGAATAGCCATACACTCATGTCATTAATACACAACATAGGAATTCAAGGAGCTTTGGTATGTGTACAAGACATGCTATATTTATTGAAGTACTGTGCATGTCATGTTATCCCTCAGTGATTCATAGAACACATGGAAAAGAGACAGGTTTTGCAAGTTGTGCTATTGAAAAAGGATAAGCGATGAATTCTATATTTATACTACTAAAGGGAAATTTGCAATTATGGTACACCAATGCTAGAAGAAAGGGGTATATGAGTGATATATTGGCCAGCCTTGACTGTGACTGTTCCTGCAGCGTAAGAATTTCTTTATCCAAGGACAACTACTTTCACCTTCCCATCTGTCCTGTGAATTTTTTAATGTATGAGACAGGTGGCCTGTTGGAAACCTAAAACCCTGTGGGTACAAAATATGATTAAAATCTGATGTTAGGCTCTACGATAAAGAAGAGTTCTATGTTTAGTTGAGAATTTGTAACTAACCTGCAAAAATATGTCAAAGGTAATTTGAACTCTACATAACCAAAATCTTTTTAATTCGAGTTCAGCATATGCTATATCAAAACTTTGCTTGCAATCATTTCCCTGTAGATCAAATAGGTATCTTGATAAGTATACATACTGCTTTGTTTTAGAAAAATCTTTAAAGGAATATTTTAATTAATGCTTCATCCCTAAATATAGCATTAACAATAACAAGATGAAAGATTAATTTGTTGAACTCATTATTTAATAGCTTACAGAGCACACAATTAATGCATCATAATAAATTCTTAAGAATTATTTAAACAAATATCTGAAAACTTCTGAAGGCATATCAAGAATTCAAAGGCTGCTGGGTATGTAATCTTGCCCTGTTTTGGAGAAGGGGATGGTGATTTAAGTGGGTCTTTTATGCTTTCAATTATTTGCCAGCAAAAAATAGCAAGAAGCCTAATTGAAATCTATTTAGAGGAAATTCAGAATCTATGCAGAGTTAAAAAGTTTGGCATAGAATACTAAGTGCTGATTTCTGCAGATAATTAAAATTTAAAATGTTAAATGATTTATCTTGTTGTAAATAATTAAGGAGATTTTTAAAAGGCAAGCAAGAAAATGCAGTATGTGACTATATCATGTACTGCCAATCTGTATTTGTCAAAAATGGTACATATTACATGTGGACTAGGGTTTTCTGTCTGCTTTTCATAATAATGTGGTATAAGGAGAATTTTTTTTTAAATTCCAAGTAATTTCAACAAATTTAAACATAATCAGTGTGTTATGGTTTCACATGACAGTCTTTTCTGGTAAGGGGGAGGGGCTATAAAGATGGATCCTGTAAGTAGTTGCTTGAAACTCTCCCCAACTCTGAGCCAGACCCACTTCTGGGGCTGAGCCAATTAGACGCCTCCACGATCACTTTTTAAGAAGAAGCAGGAAGAAGAGGCTTCTTCCTGCTTCTTCCTTCTTCTATCCCTTCTTCTTCTTCTGGCTGGTGGTGGTGCAAGGAGTAGGAACAGTGAAACAAAGCGAGGAAGAGGTGTGCTGGAGCAGAGACTCCCCTGCATTCTACAGAGAGGATTGGTGAAGCTGAGATTTATTTTCATTTCTTTAAAGACACCATATCAGCGGCAGAGACTCATTTTGCTAAAGCTGGTCCCAGACCAGGGGCAGCGATTCACTTCATTAAAGGCCCCGAGCCAGGGACAGTGGCTATGGCTGTGTCCTGTGGGAAGGACCCAACCACTTCACTGTAGACTCTGAGCCAGGGGCAGTGATTTTCTTCATTAAAAACTATGGCTGGAGCAGGTCGTGTCTCATGGGAAGGATCCCATATTCACAGAAGCTGTAACTGTTGGGAGGAACCCACGACAAAGAAGCTCATTCAGCCTATGCCCAGAAGAGGCCTTGTCCCGAGGGAGGGACCCTCTATCTGCAGAAACTGCAACCGCGGTGAAGAATCCACGCCAGAGATATTCACCAAGGACTGTGTCCGGTGTGAGGGACCCTGTATCGGCAGAAGCTGCAGCTGTTGGGAACAACCCACACCAGAGAAGTTTGTTAAGGACTGTGTCCCAAGGGAGGGACCCCGTGTTGGAGCAGGGGAAGAATGCCAGGAGTCGTCCTCATCTGAGAAGACAGAAGCGGCAGAGCCCATCTGTGAGAGACTGATCACATCCGCCATTCTCTGCCCCCCTGAGCCGTTGACGGGGGAGGTATCAGGAGCAGTGAGCTAGGCTTGGGAAGAAAGGAGGGATGGGGGAGGGAGATCTTAAAGTGCTGGTTGTAATTTTCTCATCATCCTACTCCCTTTTTGCTTTTATTCTGTTTTATTTATTGTAGAATAAACTTTCCTACTTTCCTCTCTAAGTTGAGTACTGGAGTCTGCTTTGCCCGGAACCGTAACTGACAGTGAGCCCTCCCTGCCCTTGTCTAAATCCACAACAACCTTGCTTATCTTTTTACTCCCATTTAACTGGGGCCTCCGCCATCCTAACGAGGGTGGGGGTGAATGGGGGCACCAAGCAAGAGACTGTCATGGTGCTGCTGTGCTAGCTGGGCCAAACCACGACACAGTGAAACTCAACTAAAGCTGATTTACATTCTGATCTAATAGGTTATCAAAGGCACTGCGAGGCATACTTGACAGACAGCATTCCATTGATATCACAGAATTACAGAATCTCAAGGGCTGGAAGGGACCTCGAAAGATCATCTAGTCCAATCCCCCTGCCAGAACAGGACCACCTACAGTAGGTCACGCAAGAATTCATCCAGGTGGGTTTTGAATGTCTCTAGAGAAGGAGACTCCACAGCCCATCTGGGCAGCCTGTTACAGTGCTCCATCACTCTCAAACTGAAGAAGTTTTTCCTTATGTTTCTTTGGAAACTCTTATGTTTCAGCTTGTACTCGTTGCCCCATGTCCTGTTACTGGACATCATTGAGAAGAGCCTGGTTCCGTCCTCCTGAGACAATGAAACTTAACTATGAAATATCCTTCCAGTGTATTCTTGGTTAAACCTACGCTCTTGTGCATTCTATAATATGCAGAGTGCAATTTTCAGGCTAATGTCATTTATCATTTGTATAGTTCTGTAGCTCCTCTGACTTCTGAGAGCTATTTCTGATAAGCAACAAAGAAGATCAAATACAACAAATTAATATGAGCATTACCAGAGACGTGGGAAAATATCTAGGGTCTGATTCAAAGCCAAGGCTTGTACTTCTCCCTGGCTTCTCATCTAAGTTTATAAACATTTTTGAGAACTGTGGAAATTCATTGTCTGCAAAGAGTTTTAGATGCTAAGTGCTCTGGGGGTGCACATTTAAAATGGTGATACAGGAAGTTTCACTGGCTACAGCAATTGAAGGGCTGGCTGGAAAAACTAAGAGGATTGTTCCATCTTCACTCCCTCTACTAGCACGACCTGTGAAACATGCATTCCATATTTTCTTATGTGTGATGATCATGCAAGGGCTATATCCTCCCTTGATCAGCTCAGTAAACTTTTTTTTTAATGATTATTAATCCCATTACATCACATTAATTTGAAATGTAACAATTGTACCATTTCCTGAAGTTCAGTTCAAACATCAGAACTCATTCCTTGCACAACATGTACAAGATCATGTGATTTCTCTTTTAACGATAAAATAAGTATCCCAAATTATGCACCAAAACCCACATGCCCCATTTCTACTCTAACAATAATATATGGTAGTTCTGCATTTATACTGTGTGGTTGAAGTAATATACTTTTGGGCTCATATAAAGGCAAAGGTTCCAGTGAAAGGCCATCATTCTTAAATGGCAAAACTAGACGATGTTTTTCCTTGAAACTGAAACGGTTAGAAAGAATGTCTGGCTCAAGTGAATCTAACAGAAAATAGTCTGGGAAAATGAGGAGTACCCAGATCTAAGATGTAACTCAGATTCAGAGAACATTAACCAGAAAGCTTTGTACTCTCTGCTGTTTGTTATTAATAAAAAATTTCTAATAATTGGCAGTTGATATCACTACTGTCGAAGGACCAAATCAAATGCAAAATCAATTCATTGCACATTTGTGCTATGAATAACAACATGATTTCCTCACCCTAAGAACGATGCTAATTATTCATATAGAGATCTAGAACCACAGGCATGGGTGATAAAGAAGTCAGGTGATACACAGAGGATATGGCTGATGGCTAGCAAATAATCACTCCCTGCAAAGAAGTTGCAGAACATCCCAATATAGGATTTTCTTACATTGATATTTTTAAAGCATTCCAAGAACTTAAAAAATGAGATAAATTAATGTATCATTGCGTTGGAGGAATAAACCCAGAATAGGTATCAACTGTCATATATTCAAAGGCTTAAGTATATCCAGCAATGGAAAGCTCAGTCTGAGATTGCCTAACAGTAAGTCCTTCCAGAGAAGCAATGGCACGTGGGATAAGTTCTGGGAAACAAACACCTGCAATTGCCTTCATCTTCAATATGCAGCATAACTCTAAGTGAGAACTGCAGGTGTTCAATTCCAGTTGGTATTAGTCTCTGCGCATCAAGTAAGCACTAAGAAAGAAGAGGAAAAATATAAAGGGATCAAAATATTTGGAACTTTACATTGCTATTCACATTTTACTTTGTTACAGGAAATGTGAGACTGGGAATGTATTACTTATTCAGAGGCTAAAAGAAAACATGCTTATTTATGCCACAGAGACTGTATTGCATAACTTTTTTTTTTTTTTTTAAACCATCACACCATTGCAGCTTGGAAGTAATCAAAGAATACCTCCTAAAGTTTCAAAGGCCACTACACCTTCCTGCCAAGCTCTGCCCAAAAGAACTCTATTATATGCCCCTTTTTTCTCACAAGTTTAATTAATTTAGGATATAAAAAGGACAGAATGAAATCCTTAGTCTTCTGCAGCACCACACAAACTATTTCTGCAAAAACATTCCCTATATTTTAGCTGAAAAAGTATAGTATGCTCTAATATATACACCATGCTATGTTTGCGTAGGAACCATGACTCTATTCTCCTGAGAACCTATGAAGCAAATCTCCTTTTTGTCTGCATTACATTCATCTATTTTTCAAATTTTAGTATCAACTGCTGTTCACTACAAGAAAAAAAAAATAGTTAAGAAATAGTCTGCATACTATATATTTAAAGTAGATCATGCACAGGAACTTGCAATTGTCAGGTAGAATGCCGATGAACTCAGCTTAGACACGTGCAGTTATGAAAATTAGAGATATGAGAAACCTGCACTTGTCTGCCACTTTCTATAAGAAAGAAACATTTTGCAGACCATTTATAAAACCAGGAACACTTCTCAGCTATTGTTGACATACCAAAAATGATTACATGAAGGGAAAGGGCTCAAAAGCCAACATCAGCCAAAGAAAGCAGGTTTAAGGATTACATGAAGCATTTTATGACCCATTTCAACATACTTCTGAATTGTGTTAACCATCTGATTCTTACCCTCACTCCTAGAAATAATGAGTTGTTATCAGTGCCAGGGGTTACCTAACTACAGATTCAGGAGGACTGTAGAATAACACCCTCTACTACTATAACTATATCCCAGTGACATGCCAAACAGAAAAAAAAAAAACCAAAAAAACCCTTGTTTGTTTTCTTAGCATACAGCCATCACCTGCTTGGCTATTCTCCATACATACTCCAGAGCATATCAGCATTAAATGCCCAGAGATCACTAGCTTGCTGAGTGGGTTTACAGGAGGTCACTTCTGGAACTTCAGGATTCCTTTGGCCTTAGTTAATGGCTTTTTCTATTTCCTTCATCAACTTAAAAATGCAGCTCGTTCTAACAGCTTTTAAGGTGTCTCACTCTCTTCAGCACTTTTGTCCCATGCTCTGCTCAGGTTCCCTGGATCATCTCCTCATTTCTCTGCTCTTGCAAACCAGAAAACCAATAAACCTATACTATTAGTTTTAATTCCTGCTGACTGCTTGGTGCCTGTAAGACTGCTCTAAAGGTTTCCTGGATTTATGAATTACATTCTGACTTATTTTGGTAAGCCAAGTATAAACAAGACTGAAATCTATAGTGGAAGTTGCACCCTGAAGGACTGAGGAATTCACTAAGTGGCTACAGTGCAAATGACATTTGTGGGAGAAAGCAGAGAGATTAACACCTCCAAAAGAAACACATAGATTAAGGACAAGGCAGCCAAAATGCAACAGCAGAGGAAGAGACTCTTCCCCTGAAAGAAATGTCCCGGCAGTCATCAATTCATCCATAGGGTGGTCCAAGAGTTCAGAGGATGGTCAGAGACATTTTAGACAATGTCTGCTACTGTTCTTGCTCTGGCAGCACTGTGTGGAGCAAAATATTGCCAAAAAAAAAAACCCAACTACACTTTCCAAGCTTCTTTTCTTTTCGTGCTGCCCAGATCGTATACTGCCAAAAGCATGTACTGTTCCTCTTTGTTGCTGCCTACATGTATGCAAGATATTTGCCAACATCTGAACAAAGTATTGGCATCTAAATACTCTTTCCTGTAATTTAAATAGACATTTGTGCTCTGATAGGCTTCATTTATTTCTTGCTGTGCAATGACACTAAAATAAATAAAAACCATGAACTATGTGATTAAAAAACATACAGGTATGAAGGATTGTGAAGATACGTTCTCCAAGACATTATATGAGCCAAGTGTACAGTGTGATGTTTTGAGGGGCTTATTTAGTTGGTTTTAAACTAGTATCACGTGGCTTAGGAAATCATATAGGGTAGAAAAACGTCTGCATGGACATGTCTAGCTTGAAGTTTTCAGTACGTAAAAACAAATTCTTGCACAAAAATGTACTTGGGCAAGGGCAAAAAAGCTAAACAAGTCTACTAGAAGTCATAATTTTACAAGGGAAGACAAAGCCTTGTGAAAATACCACAAGTCAGCTCTCCAACAAGTCACATAAAACAGGACTGACAATGTGATCAACCCCTTTTTCGTCTTCAGTCATTCCTTTAAGATACTGCAACACTTGTTTTTTGACTATTGAAAGTGCAGCTATAATGAAAACAAAAGAATCATAGAATTGTTTCAGCTGGAAGAGACCTCTAAGATCAAGTCCAGCATTTGTCCCAGCCCTATCAGCCACTAGACCACTTTCCTTAAGTATAACATCCACCCATCTCTTAAACACCTCCAGGCACAGTGACTCCACCACCTCCCTGGGTAACCTGTTCCAATCCCTGACAACACTTTCAGTGAAGAAATTCCTCCTCATATCCAGCCTGAACCTCCCCTAGTGCAACTTGAGGCCGTTTCCTCTTGTTCCATTGCTTGTTACTAAAGATACAGACCAACCCCCATCTCATTGCAACTTCCTTTCAGGTACTTGTAGAGAGTGAGAAGGTCTCCTCTGAGCCTTCTTTTCTCCAGACTACACAGCCCCACATCCCTCAGCCGTTCCTCATATGAGACGGGCTCCAAATCTTTTACTAGCTTGGTAGCCTGCCTCTGGATCCTCTCCAGCACCTCAATGTCCTTCTTGTAGAGAAGGGCCCAAAACTGGACACAGTATTTGAGGTGCAGCCTCACCAAAGCTGAGCAGAGGGGAATGATCACCTCCCTACTCTTGCTGTTCCTGATCCAGGCCAGGATGCCATTTGCCTTCTGGGCCACCCAGGCACACCACTGGCTCATGTTCAGCCACTGTAAACCAACATTCCCAGGTCCCTCTCTCCCTGGCAGCTTTCCAGTCAATCCTCCCCAAGCCCATAGAGCTGCTGGGAGTTGCTGTGGCACAAGTGCAGGACTCAGCACTTGGCCTTATTGAAACTCACGGAACTGGCCTTGGCCCAGCTACCCAGCCTGTCTAGATCTCTCTGTAAAGCTTCCCTACCCTGAAGCAGATCAACACTTCCACATAGCTTGGTGTCATCTCCAAACTTACTGAGGGTGCATTCTATCCCCTCATCCAGATCATTAATAAAGATGTTAAACAGGAGTGGCCACAGTACTGAGCCCTGGGGGACACCACTCGTGACCAGCCGCCAACTGGATTTAACTCCACTGACCACAACTCCTTGGCCCCAATCATCTAACGAGTTTTTCACCCAGGAAAGTAGATGCCCATCCAAGCCAAGAACAGCCTATTTCTCTAAGAGAACACTGTGGAAAACAGTGTCAAACGCCTTACTAAAAGTAAAGGTAGACAATATCCACAGCCTTTTCTTCATCCAATAAGCAGGTCATCCTGTCATAGGAGTTCAGGTTTGTTAAACGGGACCTGCCCTTCAAAAGCCCATCC
This sequence comes from Colius striatus, assembly GCF_028858725.1. Classification (NCBI taxonomy): domain Eukaryota; kingdom Metazoa; phylum Chordata; class Aves; order Coliiformes; family Coliidae; genus Colius; species Colius striatus. The sequence goes on along the minus strand of NC_084764.1, from coordinate 18,449,518 downwards.
CGACTGGGCCTGATCACCTGGTTGTCCTGCAGGTGCACCACATAATAGAACTTACGATAATCTGCTCCATCAGCTTCCTGGGCACTGAAGTCAAACTATCAGGACTGTAATTTCACAAATCATCTTTCCATCCCTTCTTATATATGGGTGTTGCATTGGCTGACCTCCAATCAGATGAGACCTCCCCAGTCAGCCAGGACTGCTGATAAATGATGGACAGTGTCTTGGTGAGCACCCCTGCCAGTTGCCTCAGCACTCTAGGATGTACCCCATCCAGCCCCATAGATTTGTGCATGTCAATGTGTAGCAGCAGGTCACTATCTCTTCCTGAATTGTAGGGGGCACATTTTGTTCCTTGCCCTTGTGTCTTGGCTTAGGGGGCTGACTTTCCCCAGTGGGAAAACTAAGCACCTCAGCCTCATTCTTGTCTTTTATTACCAAATTTCCTTCTGCATCTAATAGGGGATGGAGGCTCTCCCTAGTCTTTCTTTTATTGTTAATGTATTTATAGAAACTGTTCTTATTACCCTTTACCTCTAAAGCCAGTTTGACTTCTAGCTGGGTTTTTGATCTTCTAATTATATCCCCACATAACCTAACATTCCTGTACTCATTGTGAGTGGTGTGCCCCTTCTTCCAGAGTCCATAAACTCACTTTTTTCACCTGATTTTAACCCAAATCCCCCTATTGAGCCAGGTCAGTCTTCTTTGCTTCCGGCTGATCTTACAACACATGTGGATGGCCTGTTACTGGGCCTTTTAAGATTTCCTTCTTAAAAAGTGTCGAGCATTCCTGGACTCCTGTACCCTTCAAAATCAACTCCCAAGGGATTCTATCAAGTAACCTCCTAAACAGGTCAAAGTCTGCCCTTCAAAAGTCCAAAGTGTCAGTTTTGTTGCCCCATCTCCTAACATCTCTGTGAATAGAGAACTTAAACCCAAATGGAATGCTGCGGGGACTGGGGCTGTTTAGTCTGGAGAAGAGGAGATTGAGGGGATATCTTATTAACATTTACAAATATCTAAAGGGTGGGTGTCAGGAGGTTGGGACATCCCTTTTTTCTATAGTAGCTAGCAACAGGACAAGGGATACTGGGATGAAGCTGGAACATAAAAAGTTCCACTTAAATATAAGAAAAATCTATTTCACTGTGAGGGTGAGGGAGCCCTGGCACAGGCTGCCCAGAGGGGTTGTGGAGTCTCCTTCCTTGGAGGTCAAGACCCGCCTGGACATGTTCCTATGTGACCTGATCTAGGTGAACCTGCTTCTGCAGGGGGGTTGGACTAGATGATCTCTAAAGGTCCCTTCCAACCCCTACCATTCTATGATTTAATGATTGCATAAACCTCACCACTCGCTTGAGCACTGCGTAACCTTTTAAACTCTTATTTTGGTAGTAGCTGAAGATGTACCAAATCTGTTGCTGCTACACAGTATTTCTATTAACAAAGTCTCATCTAGATTGTTATTATTTTGTGTCTATATTACTACAGTCCCCTTTTCTCTGTCTCCAGAAAATGTAATCTTACTCTCTTTCTATGCATTTACAAGGTTGTTACAAAGTGGGTTTTTTTTATTATTCTTTAACCACACCACTCCTCCACTTTGAAGGGCTTACGATATTTAACATTAACAATTTCATTCGTAGTGTTTAATTTCAATTTTAAAACAATACTTTTTCTGCAAAGAAGTGCTGGTTAATAATAAGTAAATTGGTCTCTTTACTTGAAAACAGAGCATCCATAACTTTCAACAAGCAATTAAAAAAATTTGCTCCTCTCCTGCTGAGATGAAAACTAGATTCTTTTTCAGTTTTCTCCACCAGTATAACAAAAGGTGGAGTTAAGATACAGATATTTACTCTAGAACAGCATACGGTCTATAGCAAGATGTATAAGATCTAATTTTAGGTCTGAACATCAATTAACCTTATTTCTACGAACAATACATTCATCACAGAATTGGCTTCAGAAGTCTCACTCCAGCATAGCCAACAGCTTGATAATTAAAATATCTGAGCAAAAGGAAGATAGATAAGTTTGGCTCTGAGCTTTACAAAGCCAAATAAGTGACTAATTATTGGATATCAAAGGGTGCAGTAATTTCCCATTTGCTCTCTTCTCCTAAATCTAAGAATTTTCTCCTGTTAAGTGCTTTGTCGTTTAACAAAAATAATATTTCTTTGGAAAAGTTTTTTTCCAAACCAACTAAAAAAAAATCTTAAGTAGCTCTACTTAAAACTGCAATTACCACTTCATTCTGCACGGCAGAACAGAATATATTACAGTCCCCAAATGACTGAGTTATAGTGTATAAATTGTTACTCTCTAGAAAAGGAAAAAGACAGACAAGCGAATCTTCAGAAGAGGAGATTTAAGTAAAGAGCATGAGCTTCCTAAACTGAGAAGGGCGGCTTATTCCTTAGCTGTTGGGCATAATGGTAAAATCCTCTGTCATGCAAGGTTCGTAGTTCCATAATTGAAACTTGCACTAAGAGGGCACTGAAGAGCATAGAGGCCTGGAAGCGATATATCTCAAAATTAAATCAGGAGATATATTCAGGACCTTGACCATGAAGGGGCTGGCAGGCCAGCTTCACAATCAATCCTTTGTTTCTGAGTAGCCTATGCAGTGATGCTTGGATTAGGGAGATATGCTTTTTTGCAAGATATACTTCTCTAGCAAAAAAGTTTTTCTCAAGCTTCATAATGAGACCGCTTGGCAGGCCAGTGAGCAAAGCATTATAGTTGTCTAGCTTGGAAGAGATAAAATCCTGAGGCAGCTTCTCATAAACAGACAAGGATAAATACGGACAAAGTATGGTTTCATTTTTCAAATGACAGTTGGAAGTCTTAATAATCTGTCCAATGTAATGTTTAAAGGACACTTCAGATTCCAACAGGAATATGGATGTTGCAGTGGTAATCCTGAACTGAAAATAATGTATATAATGTACACATAAAAGCTACATCAAAAACTGAGGTGGCATTAAGCTTATAGCTAGAGACACAAAATAAAAAAATCTTCATTTTACTTGAATTTAACTAAAGAAAATCAACATAACTTCTATTTTAATATTTTCCAGGGAACTGATCCAGACAGTAAAAGCAGAGCTTGGATTTGCTGCTTTAACTGACAAATGAATTAGCATGTCCTCTGCACAGAAATGAAACCCAATATCAACCCAATGATTAATCTGGCCTGAAGGTAGCATACAAATCTAACTGTAATAAGCTGAAAATAGAACTTTCTGAAACATCAGGCCAAACTACCACAGAGTCATAGAATAGTTTGGATTGAAATGGATTTTTAAAGGTGATCTAGTTCAAACTTTCCCTTGCAATAAGCAGGGATATCTTCTACTGCATCAGGTTGCTCAGAGCCCCATCAACCTGACCTTGAATGTTTCCAGGGATGAAGCATCTACCACCAATACAGGAAACCTGTTCCACTGTTTCACCACCCTCACTGTAAAATAATCTTCCTTATGTCTAGTCTGAATGTACCCTCTTCTAGTTTGAAGCCATTACCTCTTATTGCAACAGACTGCTAAAAAGTCTGTCCCCATCTTTCTTCTAAGGCTTCCTTTAAATATTGAAAGGCTGTGGTGAAGTCTCCCAGGAGCCTTCTCTTCTCCAGGCTCAGCAACCTCAATTCTCTCAGTCTTCCCTCATAGGATAGGGGCTCCAAGCCTTTGATCATTTTTGTGGCACTCCTGGTCTTACCAGAGTGGAGCAGAGAGAGAGAATTCCCTCCCTCACACTGCTGGTCACGCTGCTTTTGATGCAGCCCAGGTTACAGTTGGCTCTCTGGGCTGTGAGCACACATTACAGAATCACAGAATGGTAAGGGGTTGGAGCATTGGAAGATGTGAAATCACCTCCACAACACTGCCTGATGGAATCCATCAATTTTGAACAGTTTGAGATGGTGCCTGTTAGAAAGCCAAGTATATTTCTTGCACTCTGAATAAAATTTCTATAGGGAAACACTTCAGCTACATGAAATGTCGTCTTCAGTGTTCTAAAAATGAGCATTTATCCAAAACATTTGACTAGGGATCTGTAAGTTTTATTCACATTTACAAGATGTTTGCTATTTACAAGATCAAAATCCCTTCAGCAATCTCAGAATGACAACATAGTTGACAGTATTGGAAGCCATGCTGAAAACAATTAAAATGAGAAATGAAATAACACATGAATTTCAACACTCTTCCTGCAGTTCAGGATTTTAGTTTGCCTATACAATGATACATCCTGATGGCATAAATTTAGCTCAGTATTTAAGTATTCAGTATAACACTGGACATAAGCCTGACTGAAGTTACTGAGACTGTGCACATATGCAGTCTAAACTTTGTGTCTGGGTACCAGTTGGTCAGGGCTTTTAACTTGGCAAGGAAAACACTCACTGACAATAACAGTGATTACTAGGAAATATGGGTCCAAGGAAAGTTGCTTTAGCTATACCATTTCCTAATGATAATGTAACAGAATCCTTGGCTGGAGACTCCATTTGGGTGATGAAGTTATAACAGACACAAAACAGGAATTTTAAAAACACACTAAGATATAGTCTTTACAACACAGAATCATGGAGCTTTGCAAGTACTTCCATTACTTCTCCCTTACTTCTCCCTCAGTGCAAGAATAGTTCTTCATTGCTTTCACACACTAAAAGAAACTCCACCCATATGAAATGGATTTGATCTCTGATTTACATTCTAACACACAGATCAAGATGCTGGTTTTTAGACTGATAACAAATCTTGAAATGCAAATGACACATAGGGGTTGGGTTCTGTAAAAATAGCTTCAACTTGGTTTCCTTACACAGATGTCCAAAATTGCTTATTTTCTCCTCCCACCTTTGTGCTGTAGACCTGACACAGAGGTTAACATTTTAGTAACAGCTAAATGGATCTTCCTCACCATGTTGCTTGGGCTTGAACTTCTAAAGTGTCATATTTTATCCATGCTGAAATATTTTGAACATGGTTCCTGTTCAACAGAATGAAAAAACAATTTTGCAATCCTGAAGTGTCCTGTTCATGTAGCTTAAGAAGCTTGCCAAAAATTCCTGTGCACTTTACAGTATTTATAAGCCATTCTAGGATACTGTTCTCAATTTCAAAGGCAATTTATCAAAAGTAACCAGATGACAAGCTTACAAACTTGAGAATTGTCTATTGAAGTTGGAACAGTCAGTTTTGAATAACAGGAAAAATTGTTAAAAAGCAGACTTAAAAGTAATTTTCAAAATTCACTTTGGCAAGATTCTCTCATTTGACAGCAATAATGGTAGCTCCAGTTGTTATCCAAGTAAGTTGTTCCCTTCAAAATATACTAGTAAAACATTAAAAATAACTAGATGGGTACAAAAATTGCCTGGATGGTTGACCTCAGATGGTGGCAGTTAGTAAGTTGTACTGTACCTGTATTAAAAATACAAGTCCTATTCATGCATGCATTAAATCACTACCATTTGTGCCAGTTTGTTACTAAGATACTACAGCTCAATCTTTTTATTCTGAACAGACAGGATATACTCTCTCAGCATTTTATAATGACTATTCCGGTTTCAAATTAGACTGAACTATTTCTATTCCATATCACTACTATAACTATATTAACTTACTCTTTACAATAGTTCAAATCAAATAAACTGTAACATCTGCGGACATACAGACATATACACATGTCTATATAATGCCATTTCCTTGTCTTATTTTCCTTTCTCAATTTCCATGATGAGCAATAAAATTCTGTGAAACTATACAGTAATAAAGCTATTTTAAAACAAACAACAAGTAATCTATTTAAAGAGTTTCTGATTTTTTATAGTGAATATTGATTTTATAGGTTTGAGGGCTTTTAAACACATATTACGTATATTTATTTCCTTAGGACACATCCATCGTTTGTTACTTTCACTGAGCTTGGCTCAGTGAAAAACAAAACAAAACCAAAACTCCTCCACAGCACTGTGAAGTTGATTAACTCTGTATTAAACAAATTCTGAGCTAATTAAACTCAAAGTCAATTCAGCCCACGACAGGTTATTACCTCATAAACAGGATGTACTTTAAAGTTATTAATAATACACTAACATTGCCTTTTCAAAACCTCTGATTAACAAACAAGTGAAAATTAGCATCTGGAATTCTGTTTGTACAGACAGAAGATCAGATTATGTAAATTTCTGAATCTCCATTTTTCCAAATGAAAAAGAAGCAGCTAGCATCAGCTGTACAAGTGAGAAAGAGTACAGATATGGGGCCCAATCCTGGGCAACTTCAAACTGTACTGAGACTTATCAGTGCTAACAAGGTGACATACCATTCCATATTCTGTCCTATCATTCACAATCAACCATGCAACCAACAATAAAATATAAGGATGAAACACTTACTAAGGAATAACAGTGCTAATTTTAAAGTCAATCTAATTTCTTCATAGTTGATTAGAAACATTCTTCATATCAAAATGTGATATTCAGTGGAAAAGCTAAGCAGGACAAAAGGAAGCCTCGTTCTCCCTCCCACAAGCTTAAGTTGTGCACAAAATAAAAATATATACCCAACACATTCTCTTCTAAAAATGGCTGATAACACTTTCATATTTTCAGAATAAATTATAAATAATTCTTGAAAAAAATTATTAAGTAAGTTTCTTTAGATATCAAGAATACAAGTCCACAGGCCTCAAGACATTTTATGTACAACTAAGAAAGTGAAGAAATAAAACAGATGACATCTTTTTTTGTTCTCTCTGTTTCTGATGCATCATCGTTATTTAGCACAGTACCTGAGAGCAGGACAACAAGAATGCTAGTAGCAAGAGTATTTGGTATTTCTAAACATTATAGAGCTAAGTATATTATTTATATAATTACATGGTATATATCTATGAATAGTATCACATGTAACTCAGAAAAGTTGTATGAATGTCAGTCACATAGGTAAACACAAACTTCTCCCAGGGATTTCTCCAGGGAACTGTGCATCATAGCCTCCTTGGTGTCTTAGTGTGCTGCCTGTGGCATCCTACACGTTTCTTAAAGTTCTCAGTCTTCAAATAATACACAAGCCTCATGTATTTGATGCCACACCCTCAAAACCAAACTGGCTTCTATTTCAAACTCCTTGAATGTGCTCTCAAAAATGAAGAGTTTCAGAATGAAAGAAAGTTAAAAGAAAAGCAGCACAATAAAATAAATCAATCAAACAACAACAATAAAAAGAACTCTAAAAAAAACCAACATGCAAATTGTGAACTGGAAATAAGAAGTGTTATGAAAAATAACCATTCTTCAAAAAGGAATGAAACTGCCAGTGATTAGCAGAATTCTTTCAGAAAAAGAGTTTCTGATAGAAGATCATATGACATACAAGGCCAAGGAAAATGTAAACTTATACTAGTAAATCACAAGCTTGAAATGCAAAACATACTTATATAACCCCTCTAGCGCACATATTCAGCATTTCTCTTCTACCTTACTAAAAGGTAAAATCTTATCAAACACACACTCAGATGTTTCCAAGATTTCAAGCTCTCAATGTGAAAAAACGTGTAACATTGTAATATATATTTTTTTAATATAAGAAATTTACTTGAGCCTTTCAAACAGTTTAAAAGGGTAAAAATAGCTCTCAAACTATTAGTCTTTTCTGTCACCAAAGCGGTGATAAGTAAAGCTGAAAAGCAATTGTTCTCAGTCTCTCTGGGTAACAAATTGGAGGAATAAACATCCTTTGGAAATAGGCATAACACTACTTAACTTTTTCAAAGAATTGAGTGGAGAGAAAAAAGATAAAGAGTAAAACAGACCTCCAGCAATAACCAGCAGCTTCAGGCCCAGTAAGGACTTGCCCCAATTTTTTATCTCAAGCTATGGCCTCTTTCTCTTGATTGGGGCGGGGGGGGGGGGGGGGGAGATGTAAGAAGACTGGAGAACAGTCTTCTTACACATTGATTTAATAGAGAAAATAGGGGGAGTTGGGGGAGGTGGATCGCATAGCTTTTGAGAGAGAGAATTGGTATCCATGTTTTGATGGTGTTTGTTCCCATTCTCCTATATTCTATTTCCTGCTTCTCATGCTGACTTACAGGTTTCCTCCCTATATTTCTCTTGTTTCAAATGCCATGATTATCAAAATCACTCGAGAGGTTTTTGAAAAGGAAAGCCCTTCAAAATTTGATGTCTTCCGCCAGCTACTAGCACTAAAAAAGCAATACTGTTGGTGTCTAAACTGGTACAGGAATCTGTAGTAGAGACAGCAATATGTGCATTCACATATCACGGTCACCATCACAGGTTCTTGCTAAGCTCAGAAAAGGTAGTAGCAGTACAAGTTTTGTGGTTTGACTTTCTTCAATTCTGTTATAGGACGAGTTGCAAGGTTCACAGTCCAAACCTACCACTTGCTCACATTGTTTTCCTTAGTATCTCAGTATTTATTTGTAGAAGGAATTAATATTTCCAGTCAACAGTATCCCTGAAGGTTACCACTGAGTACCTTTGGTCTGCTAGAGCAGAATGCTGTAAAAAGTTGCCTTGAGGGAACTGCTGTTAATTTTGATAATTCTATATTCTTTCTCCCTAAACCAACATAGCATATCTGCAGTTCAGTCAATATCTGAAGAGAAAAAAACATATGGCATATCATACCAAGAAAATATCTTTAAAAACATTTCCATTTGGGGCATGAAGCTACCCTCTGCTGAAAAAACAAGTATTAAAATATGAGTCAGGTGAAGCATTAATGTCTTCATCTAGGTATTTTAATTGTTTTTAATGGTTTGTTTCACCAGCTCTTCTAAAAGCAGCAACACATACCACTAAAAAAGAAAAGTAAAATTTGTGGAATTGCTATTTTACAATACTTTCAAGTTATACGAGAAACTAGTACCCAGCAAAATCAGAAATAGCACTCATTAACTGTGTTTAGTCATTGTGAATGCACAATTTCTAGTGAAGGTGTTTGCACCTCCTGAATTCTACTGCATTTTCATTCACAGATGGAATTAAAATGGCAAAAGGTTTATAAGTTACCATATAACTTTTTCAAAAGCACAGTGGAAATTACTAAAATATTTCAAAATACACAAGTTACTTAATTTGGCAGAGTTACTACATCAAGTATGCATAGCAATTGTCTTTTATATTTTTTCTTTATTGCACATCAATTATTTCAATTGAGATAATTAAGACTATACTAACAAAACCATCTACTTAACAATACATGGGTTCTCAAGCTCTGTTATTAAGGTTTTCATCAATGAATGTACATTTTAAAAAGATAAATGTCCTACTTCCACTGGAGTTTTACTACATAAACAGGTTACACAATGCAAAACTAAAGGCTTCTAAATTTATGAAGAGCCTACAGCTTTTTTCTTCTTTCTGAAAAATATGCAGTAGTAAACATTTTTCTTCTGTTTCTAACCTGTGACAGTAGAGAATCTGAGCTGCCACTTTAGTTTACAGTTTAGGGCACAGAAAATATGTGGTAAAATATAAATTCTTACATTAATTCTCAATATCTAGGTGAAGATCAGAGACAAGTGGTACCCCTCAGGGATCTATCCTGGGACCAGTACTGTTTAATCTCTTCATCAATAACATAGACAGTGGTATCAAGTGCATCCTCAGCAAGTTTTCAGACACCACCACAGTGATGTAGTTGACACACCTGAGGAATGGGATGTCATCCAGAAACACCTAGACAAGCTCAAGAAGTGGGCCGAGGTTCAACATGGCCAAGTGCAAGGTCCTGCACATGGGTTGGGGCAACCCCCAGTATCAATACAGGCCAGGGGATGAAGGAATGCAACTCTGCAGAGGAGGATTGGGGGGCACTGGTGGATGAAAAATGGGTCAAGAATTAGCAATGTGTGCTCGAAGCCCAGAGAGCCAACTGTATCCTGGGCTGCATCAAACTGCATGACCAGCAGTTTGGGGGAGGGCATTCTCTCTCTCTGCTCCACTCTGGTGAGACCCTACCTACAGTACTACATCCAGCTCTGGGACCCTCAGCACATGAAAGACATCGACCTGTTGGAGTGGGTCCAGAGGAGTGCCACAAAAATGATCAAAGGCTTGGAGCCCCTATCCTATGAGGGAAGGCTGAGAGAATTGAGGTTGCTGAGCCTGGAGAAGAGAAGGCTCCTGGGAGACTTCACCACAGCCTTTCAATATTTAAAGGAAGCCTTAGAAGAAAGATGGGGACAGACTTTTTAGCAGTCTGTTGCAATAAGAGGTAATGGCTTCAAACTAGAAGAGGGTACATTCAGACTAGACATAAGGAAGATTATTTTACAGTGAGGGTGGTGAAACAGTGGAACAGGTTTCCTGGATTGGTGGTAGATGCCTGTCGTGGTTTGGTCCAGCTAGCACAGAAGCACCACAACAGTCTCTTGGTGTCCCCCATTCTCCCTCACCCTCGTTAGGATGGCAGAGGCCCTAGTGAAATGGGAACAAAAAAATAACCAAGGTTGTTGTGGATTCAGACAAGGGCGGGGAGGGTTCACTGCCAATGATGGTTCCAGGAAAAACCGATTCCACTACTTGACTGAGAGAGGAAAGTACAAAAGTTTATTCTACTACCTACAAGAAACAGAATGGAATAAAAGCAAAAAGAGAGTAGGATTATGAGAAAATTACAACCAGCACTTTAAGATCTCTCTCTCCCATCCCTCCTTTCTTCCCAGGCCCAGCTCACTCCTCCCGATATCTCTACCTCCTCCCCCATCAGTGGCTCAGTGGGGCAGGGAATGGGGGATGTGGTCAGTCTCTCATCGTTGGACTCTGCCGCTTCTGTCTTCTCAGATGAGGACGAATCCTGGCATTCTTCCCCTGCTCTGATGCGGGGTCCCCCCCATGGGACATAGTCCTTAACGAACTTTTCTGGTGTGGGTTGTTCCCAGCAGCTGGAGCTTCTGTTGATACAGGGTCCCATACACAGTCCTTAGTGAATATCTCTGGTGTGGATTCTTTGCCACAGTTGCAGTTTCTGCATATAGAGGGTCCCTCCCTCAGAACTTGGCCTCTTCTGGGCACAAGTTGAATGAGCTGCTTTGTCGTGGGTTCCTCCCCACAGTTACAGCTTCTGTGAATATGGGATCCTTCCCATGAGACATGGCCTCCTTCGGCCATAGTCACTGCCCCTGGCTTGGGGTTTCTAGCAAAATGAGTCATTGCCCCTGATGTGGGCTCATTATCAAGATAAGTCTCTGCCGCTGATCTGGGGTCTTTAGCAAAATGCAAAATCTCAGTTTCACCAGTCCTCTCTGTAGAATACAGGGGAGTCTCTGCTCCAGCACACCTCCTCCTCTCTTTACCCACTGACCTTGGAGTCCGCATGGTTGTTTCTCTCACTGTTCCTACTCCTTGCACCACCACCAGCCAGAAGAAGAAGGGACAGAAGAAGGAAGAAGCAGGAAGAAGAAGGAGGAAGAAAACTCCTCTTCCGCCTTCTTCTTAAAAAGTGATTGTGGTGGCATCTAATTGGCTCAGCCCCAGAAGTGAGTCTGGCTCAGAGCTGGGGAGAGTTGTGAGCAACTTCTTACAGGAGCCATCTTTACAGCCCCTTCCCCCTTACCAGAAAAGGCTGTCATGTCAAACTATGACAGTGCCTCAGCGTGGATACATTCAATGTTAGGTTGACGGGGTTCTGAGCAAGCTGATCTAGTAGAAGATGTCCCTGCTTATTGCAGGAGGAGGTTTGTGCTAGGTAGCCTTTAAAGGTCTCTTCAAACCTAAACTATTATATAATTTAAAAAACTAGATAAGAAGCACTGTGTTATCCAGCAATAACTGTGTGTTGTTTTTTTTATCATAGGTCTAAGTATTTTGGACTGACAGCAGCAATGACATCTAATTTCTGAATTTCAAGTTAAATGTGTGAATTTCATTAAATAAATGCCAAAAATTGTCAGATAATTTTTTTTTTTTTGTTCTTAATACACAAAATGTAATACATATGCCTCTTGCTTGGTGTGGGAATTTCATGGGAATACTAAGATCTCACTCCAAGATGTACTACTGGGAATTCACTATGCACTTTGCAGCTTTTCAAGGAAGAAGGTTCCCCTCTTCTGTGTTCAGATCATATTTTTAAGAATCTACAAGTGTGCAAGACAAACAATATCCTTGTTAAAGAATGTTGATAATGGAATTTAAGATCTGAAAGATTTGTTAGGTTTTGGTCTCTTACATAACCAATCAATGAGCTTCAGCTGAACTTCTGTATTGAAACTAGTGACTTTTCTGGATTATGTTTATCCTACAGAAAGTTAGCTAGTCTGAATTTTCAGACATCTACAGATGGTGAGCCCACCATTTTCTCAGAGTAATTCCCCAAGAGTGCCCTGTTGAAGCTTTCACCTCCCAGCCAGGGGTTTCTTTTCTGTTCTTTTAAAGCAACTACAGCACCCCATGCTTTCACCCATGAAGGTAGTTAGGTAACACAAATCAAGTCATCTTTCAAACTTCTTTGAACAAGATATGCCAGTTAGATGAGTTTTTTTTCCCTGAAGTCAGAAAATTTCATCAATCTCCCTCATCTGAAAAAGAGAAGTCATAATGACATGAAGAGATAGAACTGATCAACGCACTCACTTCCTGCACATGAATGGTTTTTTACATTTAGATGCTTGTAATCTTTCATACTCTAGTCCACTATAAATCTTGCTCCCAAGTAACCTCCAGGATTACTCTTGCATGAACAATTCTGAGGAGCACCTCAGACATGACTAATATCACAGACAACTTCTCTGTCAGTAGCAAAGTAAGTCCATTTGATCTCGTGTCACAGCAGAAAGTTTTTTATCTGCTTCAGTAGGTGTGTCTATATGTGTTTGTATTTCAGCTTAGTGAGCTCTTAAACACAGAAAATTGTCTTAAACCCATTAACTCCATCAAAACATTCACAGCATGATATCAGAGCTGGAGCTCCATTCTTCTAAGACTGCTGGCCTAGTCCTCCATACCAGACTTCTAGCAACCAATACTACCGTGGGGAAATAAAAACCGAGCAGGTCTCAAATCCTGATGAGGAAAATTTCCTGACCCAGCTTTGTCACATCATCCACATAGATGTCCATCAGTCAGTGAGACAATAGACTCATTCTCACACTGGCAATGAGAAAAACTGCCAGCAAATATATGCATTTTTTCCCTTTCATTTACTTTTACATGACTACCCGTGAAAAGGGAATAAAAGTGCTCTGTTCTGTACTGTCTGGCTTAAGACATAAGTTTCAACAGATATTTTTGGATGTAGAGGTAGCCTTTTTGTTCTCTAGCATCAAGATAAGCAGTAAACAAGCTGAAGAAACCCAAAGCAGTACCTGAATGAGCTCTCAAAACTGCAGTTTTTTAAAGAATTTCATTTATTCTGTTAACCTTGATGGAATTTATTTTCTGAATATTCAGGCACTTAATACTGAAAGAAGGAGTGTGCTCATACTAGGAATCTTGTTTAGTAACTGTTACTGCAGGGACATGGTTTGACATTAAATTGGTTTGATTTGTGCCAAAAAATCCTCTGCAACAAAATATAACATTAAAATTTTATTGTGAAGTCATAATTATGTATTTTGATCGCAACTGTATTTATGTAAAGCAGTACTGTAGAATAAATTGTCCATGGTTTTTTTTTTTTTTTAAAGAGTAAATATTTCATTTACATCCAGGGAAAAATTTCCAATCATAGCAAGATATTACTAAGTTTTCAGCACTGTATTTTTAATTCCTTTAGTTAATATACTCTGGAATATAGAGACTACAGAGCAGTCAGTACAGAGACAGTGCTGGTAGTTTCGTCACTCCAGAAAAAAACTTAAATTTTACTTTTCATTCATAAACTCATGCAGTTTTACACAAAGAAAACTTTGGTGATTTATTTGTTGTTGCACAAATCAGTATTTAAACAAACCTGTTTCTAATGATCAGAATAGAGTCAATGTGCTTAAAATCCTTAAAATGTCAATGTGCTTAAAAATGTCCCCAGTGAGCAAAGCAGAACCACAACTAAACAAAAATAATTTAAAATAAGTTATATGTTAGTATTTTATTACATTTGGCAAGTAAAGAAACCAATAGTCTGGGAAGTAAGCAGAGAGCTTGATATGTACTTTGTATTCATATGAAGTTCTCTCCTGCAAGTTACCGAATTTCAATTGCTGCAATATACTCTTCAGATAAAATGTTTTATGTATTTTTCTAAGTAATTATTAGGAAGAACTGTGCAGGAGGTGCACAGTTTAGATCAACTTGTGAAGCTTTTGGGAAAACACTATCCTAGTGTAATCAAAATGGTATTTTGATACCATAACAAAATCAATAATAGAGAAGACATGTTCTTTTTGTTCAAAGGTGCTGTGTTTTGAAAATATTGCCATGTAGTATTTACGGTAACAGCTGTACAGTTAAACTTTAGGCACAAACTGAACTGCAGAGGATCTGCTGCATAAATAAAATTCCCATGGCAACTAAATGTGCTACTAGATAACAGAGAAAAAAAGGATTTATGTGTTTGCTGAGCTGTCTTGCCCTAGAGGAATTCTCCAGGCAAACGCAAGCCACCTGCCACATGTTATATTAAGCTCAGCCTTCTGGACTTATTTTCAAATCTACAGCAAAAAAAATCCACCAAGTTTTATTTGAAAGTTCCCCTGTCATGTTCCTAGCCTCTCCAAAATACATAGTTAATCTTCAATATACTTCCTATATTACAACAGAGATGTTTAAAAATGAATAGATGTATTTCTGTTTGAAACTTGTTAACCTTAAGCCCCCACATGAAGTGGGCAAGCAATCTGAATCCTCAAATTTATGTAAAGTTTTGAGCATGCACAACTGTACTGAGGAGCACTACTAAAGTGTGTGCACTTGTTAAACTCTACAAAAAATAAGTATTCCTTTTGTAATATTATAAATAAAAATTTTTGTGGCAGATCATTCATGTAGTACCTTTCAATATAACAAATAGATTCTTGGTCAAAAATACTTGCCTTCATATCCAGAAACAAACAACAACAAAACAACTCAAAAAATTAAAACAAGCCCCAAAACATTTTCACTAGACTACAGTGCCCTACAACATTAATTGAAGACCATTGCTTGGGAATACTATACTTAGAAGACTGAACACCACTAACATAGCTAGCAGAAGAAACATCACCACCTAGCAAGTAAAAGGTAAACTTACTGCAAATAATGCCACCAACTTATCAAAGGACCGGAGTATATATGAAAGTACAGAATATTCATGATATTGTCATTTTTGCCTGTGAAGATTAAGTAAAAAAATTTGAACTTGTATTTTACAATCAAGTCCATCCTCGGGCCTGAGCCTCAGGAAAGAAAGTTCTTTGCACTGCTCTCCTCCCTGGAAAGCCCTGTGACATTTTAAAGGGGCTGCAGAGCTTGCCTCATAACAACATGAATCATAGTATGTGAACACACAGCAGACATGCTTTTCAGGTATTTTGTAAACCTAAGCTAATCACTAACTCCACGTTTAGAATCAGGCAGCTACAGCATCATAAAATTGGGCACATATACTTAGGAAACATACATCTTTGTGTTATTTTCTCAAGCCTCCACGCATGAAAAATATGGACAAGGCATTAACAAGGGCTTCCTGCTATCTTGCTATAAGGGCTCATTTGCTTCAGGGTTATTCATTTACAACCTACCTTGGCCTAACCATTTTGCTTCAGCTCCATGTGAACCATGAGCTACTCACAAAGTCCACAGAAGTTAAATCAGGCTTTGTGCTAGCATGAAGATGTTTTTGTAAGTATTAGGATAGCATATGTCCCCATTGTCTTTTACTCTCTTTGCTTGTGTTTGAACAAGTAACCAAGTAACTCTAAAGTTTTAACAAAGAGAGAGAGAGATATTTTGGGAAACTTATGTTGCAGTGGTCACAAGTTCATCCCTATCCAGGATATTCATGAAGTATTTGCATGTAACATGCAGAATTGATTGTGCAAGGCCAGAAATAAAGGATTCAGATAAACAAACATTTATGGAACACTTGCACATCAGTGCAACATAACAGCATCTGTATTATGTAAAACCACTAAAACAAAGAATATACAACAGAAATTAGTTGAGGGTCAATATGACATTACCAGAAAAGATTTTATATTTTTATTACTAACAAGACTTCATATTCCCTAATGATTTTTTTTTTCAGTTTAGAAGAAGGATGTAAAAATAGAAGACTAATATTAAGTTTTACACTGATTTGAGTTTTGTTAGATGTGATCACATAAAATACTTCACCAATAGATATGACAAACGCACTTTGTATTTCAATGTGTCAAGCCATTTCAATACTCAGGAACTATGTTGGAGCTGGCAGGCAAGCAGACTATATTAAATTCTTCTCTGGAATCGACTTCAATTCTGTACTGAATTATTGGAATTTTAGTGACCCTAAAACAAGCCGTCAGAAATAATATTCAACACCGAGATTTCAAATCTAATGCTCTATTATACATCCTTCACATAAAATAATATAGTTTCAATATAAGCAAACCAGTCAAGAACAACATTCTATTTGTACTTGTAATTTTAGAAATATTTCTATATCGACATGTCACGGCATTTTTTAAGTGTATCTTCTCCTTAAAAAAATGTCAGAGGGTACATTCAGTGACTCAATGGCTTTGTTGCATATTTGATACAGTTGGAAACTCTTTAAAGAAATAAATTAACATTTTACTATCGCAAGACAGCAAACATGTTAAGAGTTATTTCAAAGTTTTAATCTGATCAAGACTCCTGCATATCACAAAATTCTCTTAAGACTTTTTTCTAGTGCTAGAAAAGCCAGTTACGTTTGCAAACTACCTCTTTTTCCTTTCATTTAACTCAATGCTCTTTCTACAAAATGAAATTCAATAGAATTATTTTCTTTGTCCTTTTTCTCTTCTTCCCAAGTTATCGACTTTTTACTGTCTTGCTTTTAACACATTTTCAGCTCTAATGTTTTACTACTTGTGCTAATAATATAAAAAGAAAGATGAGTTTAGCTTCCCATTTACCCACTCACCAATAATCCCAACTACTTATCTATTTATTTATGCTGGAAGTAGAGATGGCACTAAGCATAGAAATATCTTTGCTATTGTATCCACTGATGTGATAGAAGTACAGAAGTTGCAAGATCTTGGTGTGCTTTACTTAAATAAGGGAATTCAGTCATACATCACAGCTCAGGAGGAGGCACGGTTAAATCCACAGTAGCTTGGTAAGCAACACAGAAAGCCCATCAGCAGCTTCACTATATGACAGACCCAGAGGCAACTCAAGAGCTGTCAGTACAACTGCCTGTGAAGCTCACAAGGGAAGCAACAGCCCATTATGCCCCATGACCTACACAGTGAGAAAGATAACAAATGAAGGCCTTGAAAAAACTCAGACTTCTCAGAAAAACTATGTATTTTGCTTCCTATCAAACATGCACCTCACTTGAAGCTTTTTAAGACCAGAATGGCACTCAGTAACCATGCTCTGCCTGACCCCTATGACTCCTGTAAATGAATCCCAGGAAGGAGACCACATCTTCAACACTCCTTACCTGGATAAAAGTATATAGGCCATTCACTTGGAAGCTGAGCTTTACTTACAGCCTCAGAGGATCAACACTTGGACCAACACTCTGTTGGTCTTTACTGTTACTAGTTACTCAGCTCTCTTCTCGGCTTGAATGATCAGCATCAAAGCCAAATTAGACTCAGTTAGAAAGGAATCAAGCTTACTTGAAAACCTTCTTTCTCCCCAGTGACTTCCTAGAAGTTGGTCTGATTACTTCTAAGAATTAATTGGGAAAAAATACTTATATTGCTCACAGTAGCAAACAGAATAAAGTAGAAGAAGCTTGTCTTGACCCTCATTAATTGATTTGCCTCCTTCCTCTGGCCAATGCTGAGTTTCCTTGCCTTTGCTGTTACACCACTACTTCTCATACATCAGTTTAAAACTTGCCTAAATGCAAGCTAAGTGAACCACACTGAAATCATGCACATGGCACCAACATCAACAGGGCCTTGCAAGTTGAGCTCAGCAACATTTATAATTGCTCTGGGATTGTGGAAAGAGTCATTTATGGATTGAATCTGAATTACAAAAGCTTATAATTTCAGTCCCTGCTTCAATGAGGGTAACATCAAGCCCATATATGTCTAGGTTAAAATCATCTTGTTCAGAGAACTAGTACAGTTTTTGCCTGTGCTTTACTAAAAGCAAATGGTTTATTTGAGGGCTTAAGCATGACTTTAAAGATATGTAAGCCTTTGGAAATCCATCAGTATGCAGGAGGAATTTCACTCTTTCCCAGAGGTAAAAATACTTGATTTACAGATAAACGTGTAAAGTAGTTTGTAAATTATAAGACAACAAGCAAGTGCAAAGTATCTGAAGCATATTGGCTGTGAGTTATTTAAATAAACACTAATACAGGGAAAACAGATTAAGCATTTTAAGTAACATATTAACCCTCCCCAAAGAACTGTAGTAAGTGACAGGCTGGTTTAAACTTTCATAATTTGAAAACATGGGTGAATGAAATCTGCAAGAAGTTATTGAATGCAGACACAGCATTTGAAAATGATGATTATGGACAGTTTTGCAGTTCAACAACCATGCTGGAGTCTGATGTGGCAGGAGTCCCATCTGGGAGTGGCGACCCAAAACACTTTGTTCTACAGGAAGGGTTTGCTGAACAGGAAGCAAGATGGTGGCCTTTAAAAATGACTAGACCTCTAAAGGTCATGGTATCAAATATAAAACAAATCACAATTAAATCCCTATTTTTAAATAGGTTTTTGCCTGTTTAACCATAATTATGCAGTTGTTCTCTACTCAATGCATTATTAAGCCAAATAGAAAATGGGTTAAAATTTACTATTTTTGAGGCTTAACTGGTTTTGTGGCTGAAGTCCACTAAAAGGGAAAGTTTCCTAAATTCTGAACCAGAAAATGTAGTCAAAGAGAAGAAAAAAAAGGCACACCACTGTGAAAAATGGAAAATGCTGAATATATCTCCCTTCTGATATTTGTATTTACCTGAAGTTAAGTAAACTTCTGAGAAGACAAATGGCTAGCACTGTATTTTCTAGAAACTAATTAAGCCTATCTCTGTTAATGCTCACAATTCTTGGACTTTTCCTGCAAATCCACTCAGTACACACATATTTTTCTCTTTATTTAAATAGCTGGTGAAATAGGAAAAGTCGATTGAGCCAGTAATATCATAGAGTCAGTAACATGCTGCCAGCCTGGCCTTCTATAGGGTTTGCTGCCAGGGCATTTGAGAATATATCTATTATCTAAGAAGCAGAATGAACACTACAAATCTCTGTCAAGAAGTAGCAAGACTTGGATGGATAAGGTGAAAGAAGGATGTGGAATGATTTGAATGGTCCTCAGTACAAACAAACTGTAAAGAGTCTTTGAAGGATAATTTAGGAAGGTTCTTACCCCAGATCAAGGATTTCTACACAAAAGAACAATCTGACCGTGTAATAAAATATTTTTAAGGTTTTAATGAATAGAAATTAGATTAGGTAATCGATAGTTATTACTATGTTATATTTTTATCAAATTATATCCAAAAGCAACCTCTCTCAGTCACTTTCTAATTTCCAGAGTGGGTTCTGATCAACATTCCTCTAAACAAAGGATGCCTGATATGTGACTACATTATTGTCATTTTGTCAATGGTAGCAACTTACAACTTGCCTAATAACTGAAAGGTAATGAAAATTAGCTCTCACCAAGTCTCGTAATGTACTTTGTTACTATCTAGCATTACGCCAACTGTAAAAGCAATAGTCTTGTTTTGCTGTATTTTAGTGGAGTTTGGGAAAAGGACCAAAAAATTGCATTTGTAATTGTTGTTCAAGTCAAAGTGAAATTAAATGTGTTGTTCTCTTTCGAGCTCCTTGATGACTTGGACATGAAATTAGCAAAAATTTATCATAGCTGGGAGACAAGATTATTTTGATTGCTTATCCAACATAATCTTTTAAATTTACAGGAATGTTTCAGTTATTCAAGAAAAGAGATATTTTAAAATTTTAAGAATAAAAAGATATTAGTCAAATCTATGATTTAACAACTCATTCAGACTCTATGTATTAAGTGGAGAAATTATTTTGTGAGCTTATATTGCTTTCCTTAAAAAAAATGTGAACTCTATTATTATTTAGTGTTCTGAATTTAGTGATGAAAGTCACGTCACTATGTATATTGAAAGCACTTATAAACAGACCCATGCAATACAAGCTGTGGTAAGTGACGTTTAGCCATAACATCTTAGTAAAGTATCTTAACCGCAACTTGCAAAATTAATCTCAAATTACTATATTCATTCAACTTTCAGTACTAGGAAAAGAACAGTAGCAGGAGTACTTTGTCGTGCTAGATCTGTTTGAAATGTTTACAGAAGCTGTTTCTGTAGTTTGTCTGTTTTTTCCTGAGGGAAAAGAACTTTAACTACAAAATATACAAACATCTCCACTGTTTTGCATACATACACTGTAATTCTAATCCACTTGCAATTAAAAGGAACAGGTTTCACACAATTTATTCCATTATTAATACTCTGTATTCTTCATAGATGCAATGACTTGCAAGTTTAACAAGTAGAATGTTAATTGATTTTAAGTTTCTTTTTACAAGCTCCCAGTTTACTGGAAAATGTGTGTGCATGTTCAGACTAAAAGCAGTCAAGCTAATACCTAAATGAATACATTCTACCCAGAAACAGAAGAGAGATTCTTAACATGAAATGTGTTTTTTAAAACAAAAACAACCAAATAAGATCCCAAAAGAAACAATGTAACACATTACTTCCTTTTGTCATAAAAAGCTTTACTTTGCTACTAGCGGTTTCTTTTAAAAATAGAGGGGGGGAAAAAGCGGATTAAAAAAAGATTTTTGCAATATAGTGCATTTTTCCCCATCCATTTGCTGAACATGTATATCCCAACATAAGAGAAAAAGCAAACACATTTGTTTGACAGAGAAAATGCAGTCTTTAAAAGGTGAAGCAAATACTTTGGAAAATCAGCTGGAAAATATTCCATTGTGGTAAAATTGGAAGTATGCACGCTAAAATGTGACCAAGAAGATGAGAAACTTTCACATCTCATGAGAACACTCGGACTACTTGCTGCACTCAGAGTTAAGTCATATTTAGGTGCCACCTGGAAGCACTTTGATGACATTATAGTACTGCAATGAAGTCACTGTTCAAACAAAAGACACAAAATTAAAGACATCCTTCATAGGAATTGGCTGCAGGTTGGCACATGAGTTACTGTATGAAGACCAAAATTGAGGTTGCTTAGCAAAGAGCCTAAGCATTATGACATTTAACATCTGATAGCCTTCCAGGCAACTGGCTAACTCAAGAACATGGTGAGTAGGTCTGGTCAGTAGGGTGGGACCTCCAGATCTGAATCATCAGATGTGACCAGCTCAGAGAGGGAATGTGTCACTGCAAGTTCCCAAAGGACTCCTCCTTGTGATCAAATTCAGTCTTGAAACTTTGATTTTTAGCACTTCATAACAGCATAATCTAAACATAAGTCAAAGGCACAAAGAGGTATTTCTCTACACTGAGATTTTCTTCTGATCAGCAAAGAACATCTCTTTCTTAATGCTTATTTTAGATACTCTTTGTTAGAACTATCTAGTTTTGGTTTAAAAGTCGCTGTCATAATTGGTACTACAAGAGTTTACAAAAGCTTGTCTTGCTGTAAATAAACACTGTTTACTGAGAAATGTGTATTTCAGGAAATGTTTCTTATATTTGAAGCATTTGGTAACCTTAAAGCAATTCAGACTGGATCTTGTACTCAACACTGACTACTGTTCAATTACAACTTCTCTTTCAGGTTTTCCTGCCAGCTCATCCTTTCGCATTTCCAGTCCTTGCTGCTCTCAGTGGCTGCTATGTGCTCGCATCTACATGACTCAATTTCACTGTTCTGTGAAACTTGAATATATCCTTAGTTGATCACAAAAAAAAGAAAAAAAAATAAAAGAAAATATAAAAGGAGGCTATGAGAGAATATGACATTATTGTTGGTTTGTGAGGTGAACTCCTTCTGCCACAACACAAACATGTCACTGTCAGTATTCTGGCAAGTCCTGCATCCTTCTGTACTGCCTGCTGCTTTGCCCTACCACCCAGGGCTATCCAACTCACACTGCCATAGGACTATTACACAAAAGCCATGAATACCCTCTATTTACAAAAAAGAAATCCAAAGCCTATCTCATCCCCACTTTCTCTGTGCTTTTATGGTATTGCTGTGGAAAAAAAATTCTTCCCTTTGCCCAGTCACATTTTGTCCCTTTGAAGTTTTTTCTGAAAGCAGAGCTTCTGTGTAAAATACCTACCAAACACATGACATCCTGCACACTCACTCCTCCCCACTACAGTTAAATGTTTAAGTGGTGAAAATTCTTGTATTTGTGAGCATTCAGAATTTTAATCATAATTTCTTTGACATGCAGATATAAACAGTCTGTGTGAAGTGGCATCCTTTAGAAAGCAGAATCCTAAATCAAAAAGATTCAAGTCAAGGGAAAGCTAGGTTCCCTGCTAAATTCATTACAATGGCAGCCATCAGAATTCAGCAGCACTGATAGGTTTATTTTCATGCCTGACTTCACTCCCTACTTTAGCAATTCTCCCTAAAATAACTAATGCTGAAGGTAGTTTGAACTCCTTCCCTCTCACCCTTCAAAATGACCCCTGAACAACAGAACTCCACCCCCTAGAAAGCCCCAGTACTTATGTTCAACTAAATGGCATTAATGCTACCTCAACAGAAGCAGTCTCTCCTGCCCTTAAGAAGCAGGGAACTTTATTACATCAATTTTCTTTGCTGAAGTACAAACCGGTGTCATTATCGTTTCTGTCATCATGGGCACACAACTCTTGTATAATGGTATGGGACCAGGCATGCCTGGTCAGCTATACCAATATAGCTGACCATGGTTTCAAAGGGCAAGGAACAGAAAAGAAATATGGCAAAAGGATTGCTATCAGATAGTTACACATGTTAACTCATGCAGCTCTTGGAAGAGCTGCAATGTTTTACGGAAAAACAAATTTCACATCTGTTGGTACCAAAAAGGAAACCTGTGGATAAGTTTCAAGAGGTGAGTTCTACAGATTGCTTGAAGAAAGATGCTGTCTGTGGTGGTTGCCTCTAGCATGATCCAGCTCAACGATTTTGCTCACTATAGTGTAATTTCTCTGGTAAGGTTAATCATACTCTTCCCAGCTATTATGGAAACCCTATCAGGCACGTTTGACTGTTATAAACACCATCAGTCTATTACCCATGACAGCAACAATTTTCTGACATGTCAGTAAATTGCTGTATCCCAGCTGTATGCCAGCTCTTTTTGGCACTTACTCATTGAACTGAATGCCTCATGCAAGAGGTGTTAGCGTGAGGAGACAAGAAAGTATTCTCAGTTTGCAATAGTGGCAGGAGGGATGGTAGCATTGCAATGAAAGCAGATAGCTACAGGGACTAAAAATAGAGCTGATCTTTAAAGGCAGGAATGAATTCAATTCAATTTTAAAATTATATTAGAAAGGGACTCAAAAGGAAAGGATATGTGACCAATACATGAGGCAAGGAACATAAGACATGTAGTATCTTTATTAATGATCCAGATGATTGGTCAGAGTGTACCCTCAGCATGTGTGTTAATGACAGACTGGTAACACTCCCCACAAATGTGAGGAGGGGGTTATAAACCAGAGGGTCATGCTGCCATCCAGAGGGACCTCAAATAGGCTTGAGAAATGGCCTGACAGGAAGCTCATTAAGTTCATCAAGAAGTGCAAAGTTCTGTACCAATATTATACTGGGAGTCACTCAGCTGGAAAGCAGGTTGGCAGAAAAGGACCTAGTGGTCCTAGTGGATTCTTAGTTGAACATGAGCCAGCAATATGCCCTTGCAGCACAGGCAGCAAATGGCATCCTGGGCTGTATTAGAGAATCCATACAGCCACACTAGGAATTGATCTTATTTGCACATGAGCTAGGAATAAAAAAAGATAATACAGGGACACAGAGGCTTCCTTTTGGCAGAAGAAGCAATAAAAACAGGACAAATTAGGAGTATTTGGTAGTAAGCATGTGAATATGACAAAAGACTTAGAAAAATCAAAGGTCATTTTATGGCCAGAAATCTGTGACATGAGAATTCTGGCCTGGTAAACTGTGAAAGATTATATATCAGTACAGAAGCTTTGGGAAAGAGAGATTTTATGCTCCTTTTTCCCTGCTGTTGTGGTTTAACCCCAGTCAGCAACTGAGCCAGGAAATTCACTTTGATTAATACAGGAAAACTTCCTGAGTGGGACCAGTCCTACTCTTGCCAGTTGCTGTGCATTTGTCCATCACAGCCAAAACATGGGTCTCCTAATGATAAGACCAGATGTCAGAGACAGAATCATAGAATTGTTTTGGTTAGAAAAGTCCATTAAGGTCAAGTCAAATCACTAACCTAACGCTCCCAAGCCCTCCACTAAACCATATCCCTCAGCACTTCATCTACACAGCTTTTGTCTCCAGGGATGGTGACTCCACCACCTCCCTGGGCAGCCTGTTCTGATGCTTAATAACCCTCTCAGTGTTCTTCCTAATCTCCAATCTAAAACTCCTTTGACACAACTTGAAGCCATTTCCTCTTGTCTCATCATTCATTACTGGGGAGAAGGGACCAATCCCCACCTTCCCACAACTTCCTTTCAGGTAGTCATAGAGAGTGATCACATCTCCCAGCCTCCTCTTCTCCAGATTAAATATCCCCAGCTCCCTCAGCTGCTCCTCATAAGACTTGTGCTCCATACCCTTCACCATCTTCATTGCCCATCTCTGGACACACTCCAGCACCTCAGTGTCTTTCTTGTAGTGAGAGGACCAGAACTAAACACCATGTTCAAGGTGCAGCTTCACCAGTGCTAAGTTCAGCGGGACAATCACTTCCTTGGCCCTGCTGATCACAGTATTTCTAACACAAGCCAGGATGCCGTTGGTCTTCTTGGCCACCTGGGCACACTGCTGGCTATGAGTCTATGATTCCTTCCACTTTTCCCATTAGAAAGCTCATGAAGTATGCAGCCTGATAGGAACCATTATTGGTGAGAAGTTTTTAAAAAATAAGTGGAGGCCATTCAAATGATAGTCTTTGGATTTTCTTGTTACCTTGTTTTCAAGGCCCTCAATAAGGCAGCAAGGTGGCTGCACTCTTGTTTACCTAAACTGGGAAGGTAGCATCAACTAGCAAAGTGGAAAAAAACCCCAACCAAACAAAAAAGGATTTTGTTGATTACCGGTCTCAGTAAAAAAAAAAAATGTTGATTCCCTGGTACAACAGATATGTTTAACTTCAGTAGTGGCAGAGGCTGGATTTACATGTTAAGAGGTTTCTAGCTTTATAAACTTTGAGTATAGGTTTGGCATGAATAAAATTATGAAGTGGCTAAGAAGCTCCTTATCATCCACTTATGTCTTTCCATTTCCAACTATTCTTTAAGCTGCCACAAGAGCTGGAAGTGATGACCTGGGCATTATGATTCTGCAGTGGTAACTGGAAAAGAAAATTCAGTCATTAAGTCATGATAACCAACACTGTCAGTTTCTGATAACAGCTGAGTATTTCCTCCATTACTTGTGTTCAACAAAAATACTATTTTCCTGTTGTTCCTTTCCAAGCAGTTTGGGGAGATATGTGAACCTACTGTGAACTTATCTGTGTGATCCTTTAGAAAGCAGAATCCTAAATCAAAAAGATTAAATTCAAATTACCTGCACATGTAGGGTAAAGTGTGTGGTCAGGTTTGTTTGGGTTTTGGTTTAGGGTTAGGTGTTTTTTCTCCCTTTTTCTTTCTCTTCCCCCCCACCCCCCCCCCGACTTGGCTGTTCTCTAGCTCTGGTTGAGTCTGGTAGTATTCATCCGCAAAGGAAGCAGGAATCTCTTGGGAATAACGTGTGCATTCAGCTGCATGTCGCACAAGTCCAACCCACAGTTATGGTTCATTCTTCTCAGTTCTGATCTTTCACATTGCACTCTCCTGAGAGGAGCAGGGGAACAAGGCACTGAAGATTATCACTATAGCTGCCTTTCAGGAAAGTGAGACGGAAAATATTTGTTCATGTCATAAATTTATTAACATATGTCCTTTACGGATAGCTGCCTCCCAGATTTTGCCTCACTTATAAAACTCTGTAGGCCCCTTTTTAATTCTCTAGCTTTGGCAAGAGACACGGCTTGAAAAGCAGAATAAGCAGAGCAGTAGCTCAGTTCTACAATCAAAGACAGGGCTGGTAGAGCAATAGATATGATGTTCCTTTACACGAGGCTCTACTTAATTTTCATTCATGGACAGTGATGCTGCTTTCTTCAAACCAGTTTTGTTCCAGTTTAAGGAACAAAGAGTCAAAGCAGCACCAGCTCCAGTTCAGTTCTGTTTCATTGCCTTCCTGCCTGGGAAAAGTAATCAGATATGTTCCCACCCAGAATGGCCTGCAAAACAAACTCTACTCTATGTACAGAGGTAGCCGAGCTTCCAGCTTAAACACCAGAAGAGCAGGAAGAAATGATCTTTTCATTTACTTCTCTTGGTTTTTCCCCACACTCATTTTTTTTTCCCATCAAAAACTTCAGAACACCATAATTATGTCATTGCAAAAGGAAGAAGTGGCAAAGAAACAGCCTCCTAAAGTCAAACACAATTTTAGGATGCAACTGGGACGCAGATAAAACACTGTCCCAAGGTGCTGGTCTAAAGAACAACTTAAGATGTTAAAAGAGTCCTCATAAAAATGCTGGCAAATATGTCATTTGATAAGAAGCTGTGAGTACAAGCAGAAGGAGGAAGGGAATGACAGGGCACAGAACGTTCCACCACTGCATTAAATCCTGGTACTAAGGTGCAAATAGGATGAAGTCACAGCTTTGTACATCTATTGGGAGGGAAAAAATACTTCCTATGGGTAAAAGTCATGGAAATACTAGGTCTGATGCATATGTTGTTTAGAGGCTGTGCAAATTCTCTTCTGAAAACTCACAGATGAGTTTCCGTGGAGAAACCAAGATAAATCTCGCTCTTGCACATCTCAGATTCTGCCCTAAATGACTACAGGAAGAAGGCCGATTAGAAGAAGTGAAAAAAGCTTCAATTAGCATATAAATATCTTGGTAATCAAGCAATAATAGCAAAGGAAACGCAGGAAAAGATATGACAGTTTAATGGGGCATTCTTAAAATATCATATTTTGTAAAGTTTATCGAGGTGTGTATATGACAGCTTAATGAGGTTTTGCTGACATATAATATTTTCAAGGTTTCCTTGAGTACAGTAGGGATTCTTTATATTAATTATTTGTGACCAGGGTTTTGGTTTTTTGTTCAAAATACAAGTAACAGTTTCTGCACATACACTAAAATGCACACTACAGCTTATTATTTTCCTTACAATTTCTTCCATTTATTTCTACTTTAAATACACGCAATGTTGTTTTTATTTACAAATACAAAGGACAGAGATAATGACACAAAGGGGAAGGGGTATACTTTGGAATATGAGCTTAACCATAGGGGATAAACTGACTAAAATAACTTTTTTTTCTGTTATGAATAGCTTGGTACATGCTATTATGCATCAAGTACCTTATGAAATTACTCTGTAGACATCAATTACTTACACAGTACATAATGCATTTTTCTGCTAGGTAAAATTAAGTCTCAGCAATGAAATCACCATGCCCAACAATTTGCACAAGAAAAAGGGAAAGAAGATGCGTAAATAGTGGAACAAACGAAAACCTTATCCCTATATGTTCTGATTTTAGCCACACCTTAAATCTTAGCAGAAGTGGGTTTGGTGGTCTCAGAACTGAAATCACCATGCCTAACAATTTGTGCAAGAGAAAAAGAAAAGAGCATATGTAAATTGGTGGAACTAACGAAAGCCCTTTCCTGCTACACTCTTAATTTCAACCAGCTCTTAAAACCTTGTAGAAATGAGTTTGGTGATTTCAGCTAAATTTCACAGTTAGTATCAGAAAACTAGTTTCAATTATTAGCTACAATTTCCTTTGATTAAAAGCCCCTAATCTGGAGGGGCCCAGGACTCTGCTAGCTTGTAAATTAAGTTAACATTTTCCTTCACCTCAAGACGGGAGGATTGCTCAGAGCTAGGATTCAATGCACCACATGTTTTGTAAAGATAAACAAGTGTATTATGTTACTGTAATTCTTTAACCTTCATGAGCCACAAAGTATTCCCCTCAAAATATTTTAACGATGTTTTCCAATTGTTATTAGGTATCTGCCATACTTCAGGAAGTCTGGAAAGCAGGAACAACTGTTTTTATCATAGGCCTCTATCAACGTAGCAGAACCTCGACCTGCAGTACCCGATTATGTCATTTCCCCTCTAGCCTCAAGATACATGCACACAGAAGGGAGAAGGTTGTGAGGGAAGCTAAAGCACTGACACTTTCACGTAAGTCTAGTGACTCTCCTAGACACACATTTGAGCTAGAGGATCTGTTTAAGTGCAGTTGGAAAGACAGACAGAAATAAATTTCAGAGCAGTACAAAAATACATGAATCTTTCATCAACATCCATCTCTCCCAAATTAAGAAAAAAAGTGATATAGTAGAAAGCTTGCTTTTTGTATAAAAGTTTGAAACTTAATTTCTTCAGCCTATAGTTTCTAGAAAAATTGCAATTCAAAAAGCCCATCTTTTTTTTTTCTTTTTTTTCCAGTTAGTCACAAGAAAAAGGCTGACATACGGAAAAGAGAAGTCAACAGACAAAAGATGCACCTTTGGTCATTATGCCCTAGAATAACTTAAGAAGTGTCACTCGGGATTGGTGCTGGATGCTCTGCACTGCAGTGGGGAGTTAAACCTCTTATTATTCTTCCTACTGTAATAAAAATATGGAAAAGAGTGAAAGAAACCATGAGGAATCATCTGAGAATAAAAGCATTTAGCAAAATCCAGGACTCCCTTGCATTGGCAGCTTCTCAGTTATTAATGTGTCCAGTATCCATGCATAACTTTGGCCCTCACCATTGTCCAGTGCAAATGATTGACAGAATACTCACAGCACTTCATTAGCAAAAATGGAGAGAAGGAAAACAATGGCTAGAGTAAATATAATGTTTTCAAATTACTCCCCTAGCAACTTGCAAGTCGTCATGGAATCATACATCCATAGGATTACATCACTTGTAGATCAAAGCCAAAGAATTTCAAGGGCATTAAACTGCATAAACCTGGCTTACTGATGAAGTAAAATTGCATCTACTTTTACAGTGCAGGCATTTACAATATAGTTTCCTATTCATTTCATTACTCTGTGTAACAGTACAACTCTGCCTTTTTTCTGTGTGTGTGTTAGTCATCCGGACAAGATCTCTTTTCACCAGGAATAACGGAAAGTATGGGATTTATTGCTGTAATGAAGTTCTTTCAAATCTCTGTTTTCTCTCTCTAAAGGACAGGAGGATAGGCGTTCATCTCATCAGGCAGCTTATTAGGATTAGCACTGAATAAGACACCACAGAATGTCAAGCCTATCAGTTACCAAACATGCATCATACAAACTTTGTCTTTGCGAGAACCTCTGCTCTGCATTTGTCATCCACCTGAATAATTAACAAGTACATGCTGCCTGCCAGCAGCTTAGGGAATTAATTTTCCCAGATTAAATGCAGATCACGTCTGCAAAAAAAACTCAGACCACACACATACTGCGCTACTACCTTTCAAACATTAAAAGGCAAGGAAACAAGTTTTATTATGGTCGCAACTGAGTCTGACCTAAAACTTATTTATTATAGGTATGACTTCATAATCATTATGAAGTGGTCAGAGGGGTTTTAACACCCAACTAATGAAACAAACCAGCGTGGTACTCTATTTAGCATGAGAAGCTATTTAAATAAATCTTCCTTTGAACACTTGAGTTGCTTCACTGTTTAATACTATTCTATTCCCAAAATACTGAGAGAGTCATGGGGAAACTTAATGTCTGCAAGTACTACAGGGTTTTTTCAGCTTGAAATATTTACTCTAGGCTCCTTAAAAATAGATATACAGATGATAGCTGCATCATGCAATAGCACATACATTGACGCCAAGGATTAAGAAATAAATGCAGTATTTCATTACCTTTTATTTTCTATTACCTAATATAACACTTGCCACAAAAACAGAGGTCTGTTAAAGACTGGGTTATATTTGCAATGTAAAATATAACCAATTATTGAAAAAAAAGAGTGAAAATTTCCTTTTACACTATGCTTAATGACAATTGTAACTGCACTGATTTTACATGATTTATCGTATAATATCATAGGAAACTTTATTCTCCAAGAAACAATCTGAGTGGACAAAGGATTGAGATTTACAGCTTCCAGGACATTCTTCCTAAACTGCCCATTCCTCAATGCACCGATGGCGAAGCAGTGATGCGACGCAGTTTGGAGCTATGGTACTATTTGCCATGAGCCTCTACTAGTTCAGCATCTACTGAGGGCAATGATCCCAAAGTTGTTAAATATGTCCACAGGGAAACCTGCAGTCACTGCTCCCAAACTCAAAGGACAAGAAACAAACCAAGCACATATATGAGCTCAATGCCATAAATTTCGTAGGATGTGAAGGAGTATAACAGTGGAGCCTACATGAAAGAGAAGACTCCACAAAGGAGATAGCTGTAGCAAATGCATTCCATATCTGCCTCTACCAAGCTACAGGATTTATACCTATGTAACTCTAAATAAAAGTCTATATCCTGGGAGATTCTGCAGACTTTCTATATACAGTGCTCATAGCAAAGGGAATTAAAGGTATGCATAACGTGCAGGACTAGTGCCACCTTCTTAAAGAGAAGCATCACTTTAGTAAGGTAGACAATGTGTTTCTCCTTTGACTCTCTGGTTCTGGGATGCAGCATTTCTATCAAACGGCAAGTACTCAAGACCTCTCAGACCCATTACTCTGATCATAAACTGCCTTTCCTATTAGTTAATCTTCTGGACTTTATTCAAGAGTCACCATCCCTGGATGGTGACTATTTGGATGTGTAGTCTATTTGGATGTAGATACTACTACAGCTTCCTTTTGGTTAAGTGCATCATAATATTTTTGCTATCCTCTTAAAAACTAGCATTGAAGGTAATTTAACTGGAAGGAGATTCACTGCTCAGTTACATTCAAAATTTATGCTGCAGCACTAGATGACCACATAACGTATGTTATTCTGATAAATACTGAAGGCATTGATGACAGATGGCTCTTCTATTCATATTTAGTCTGACTGAGCTATGTACTTCTTCCAGTCATAGAAACTGAGAGTTCCTTCTGAAAGTTCTCAATTCAGAAAAAAGAAAATTTGTCTATAGTCCTTTAAAAATATATAAATAAATTAAATGGAAGGTAGTTAAAGTCTGACTGCTACCAGGTATGTTTTCTCCAGTTTTAAGAGGGTTTATGATCTATATTACAATAAACTAGTGTTTATTTCTTACACAAGATATTGTTACATTTTGAATCTACAGCTCCAAAATCTTTCCTCTCTTAAAGTTACTATCAACAAATAAAGTGATTACCATTCCTGTGACCTACATTAAAGCCAGTCAACTTAATGTGAACAAATTACCAGTTAATCATCAGAGTAAACATAAATCTATAAAAAAATTGTATTGAAGTGCAGGATTTATTACATTGCTCAACATTAACACAATCATCTACACAGAAATCATTATCTATTTTGTTCTTTGCTCATTAATAAGCACACCCTCAGAAATAAGTATTTTCCATAAAATTAACATACCGTATTCTTTTACATTTCTTTCACTTTTGGGAAAAACAACAATTTTTAGGTCTCCCATATTACAGCACACACATTATCCAGGCACATGACTGAATGCAGACAGGGTATTGGGTTAGGGGTTGTGGGTTTTTTTCTAATTCATGTTCTCCATGTTTAATATTTTGCTACTGTTATTGAAATTTAAATTGAAAAGGCTTGGCATTGTCCACAGCAGAGACCTAGCTCTAACCACAGTATGCCTATTACTAGCAAACTAAAATTGAGGCCCTGGCTTTGGCCCTGGGACCTAATCTCTGGGAAATGCTGGAAATGTTGTTCCATGCATGGATTAGCAAATTAAAAGAAGTTACAAACCTCTACTGTGACTTGTCTAACTCCTGCAGTCCCTTGATCATCATCCACAGTTAAAGCACAGGGTTTGGGTGTTTTGAAAACACATTGCAGAAAAAAGCAAATCAACAGAAAGATTTCTGTTAACTTCAAATATGGAACAACTTATGTCAACAACAAAAAAGTCACAGTAGTAAACATACACAGATACTTCATTTGGAATTATTAGATATTATTAAATACTGGAGAGTTCCTTTTGTCAGATGTAACTGGTTTTTTTATTTCTTAAGAAAAAACAAACTAACAAAACCCCCTATAACTATCTATCAAGCTAGATCCGCTTAAACACGTCATATTTAGAAATTCAGCTAATAAAGATTGCTAGATAACAAATTAAACTATTTTTTTTCCCATTACTTTTTTAAAAAATAATATTCAGTTCAAGCCTCCTGCAATTTTGTTTACATGATAATGTTTTAACAGAATATTCAAATTGGCTAGCATCTTACATTGCACAATACACAAGCTTTGTGGATGCTTTTATTCAAAGTTTGATACTTACTGATCTCAAAATAAATTCAGTTATGATAAATATTACTATTATTATTTGCCTATTATAGGCAAATGTTCTTTTTAAAAAGCAACATATACTCCCTTTCGAACTTTTTGTTAACTATTCTGTCAAGGAGAAAAAAAATCCTCCAGTAACTTTGTAAACAATGCTCACTGCAAAAAACCATGCATGAATAACTTAAATAGAGAAAAGTCAAATAAGTGAATATCTGGAAATTGTCCCTGAATATTTGAGGAAGTGAGAGCATTTAGACAGCCTAACGTTATGCATCTGTTTATTTTTACGGAGGATGCATAAAGATTATGCTGTTACACAGAATCTTGGAAAACTGACTATAAACCCATTATATTTGTATATTTAGAAACACAAGATTTAACACATCCAGCAGAAAGTTGTCCAGCATCTTTAGATTAGTTAATTCACAGTTCAACTTACCTGAGAAGAGGCTACCGTATTTTAAGGAAAAATAAGTATTTGGTTGAAATTTAAGTGAAATGGGACACATGCTTCTGTCACTGTTCTAAAGTAATTCCACCCGAGCACTAGCAAGCACTAGTACCCAGCCCAAGCTTGAGGTACATGAATGAAGCTGAAACATCAACATCATCTTGCTATAATCATGAGACAACAAAAAAGTGCATTTCAGCACTTTGGGGAGATGCACTAATATTGAGGCCCAGTAATCCCATAGGCTGGCTCTCCAGAAGTCTCTAAGGACAAATGCTTCTCCTTCAAATCAAAGCAGAGTATGCCTGATGAGGCTTGCACTTATCTGGCCAGGTGACCTTCATTAGCTAACCAGGACCATGACCAAGACATACAAGCTACTATGGATAAAATCTGTAAGAAGAGAGGAATTGTCTGTGGGTTAGGAAACAGTATATGCTTTGCTATTCCTCACAACAATTTGATTTTGAGCATTGATTTTATACACTAACTACAATTAAGAGTCTTTAACTGACTCTGACAATAACATAATACGTTACTTTCCTCCTCTAATACCAGGATCATCAAACTAACTGGTGACTGGTGGCAAAATTACAGGCAGAAAAGTCACGGTATTCAACCAGCTAGTTTGAGAGTCGATTAGGAAAATTCAATCAAGATTATAGCCTCTCCAGACTTTCTGTTAACTAATGTAAAAAGTTCTCGGGTTGGAAGCGACAGGAGGCAGAGGGAGTTAGTCCTAGACCTTCCACAGACCTTCTGCTTATTTATAAGAATCATACAGCACTTCTTAAAATATATAGTGGGAACCAAACATAGCTTTGCAGTTCTCGAACTGTATTTACAAGCCAGATCTGCCCTAACAAGTGCCAATGGTTTCTCTATTTCATTTCACAATTATGCTCCTTGCCAGTCCTATACAAACCACTTGAGGTCCAGAGGGCAATTCAGTGCCTGAACCCACTCAAGCCACTGATTTTTCTGCAGAGTTCCAGATAGAGTCTCAATCTGCAAGAACTGTGATGCTAATTGTGCAATATCGACATCTTTTTCTACTAGGAAGTTGACTAGGACCACCAACTCATTTCACACAGGCCATCCAGGAGCCATCAGATGCTAATGGGTTTTAGTTTCCACCCACCTGGGCTACATTCAACTAGTGACTTAAGGTGAAGGTCTCCATGTCCCATTAACAAATCCTCAAGCCATTTAATATCCTCCTGTAGTAAGCGTTTCCCTGCAGCATAAAGTCAAGAGACAGCAAAAACCCCTCTGTATCTGAAATCCCTTCTCAAGTACACGGTCAATCACAGCCTTTTGCTGCAAGTACATATATTTGAATTTTTAGATATTAATTTGCCTGAGTGTTTTTAAGACAATACAAAAAGCACTATGCAAGGAGAAAAGAGATAAAAATTAAAATACAGTATTTTGTAAAAAAAATCTGAAATTGTTTATATAACCCAAAAGTTAATTATTGGCATTATTAGATATTAAGTCTCTGCCTGGTACTAACAAAAAGAATACACTATCAGTGGAAATTTGGAAACAAATGTTAATAGTGCTTCAAACAAGACTAGCAGTGTTACCAAGACATTAAAGTATATCTATTTTTAATAAAGATCGAGCTACATGTAAATTATATGTTTAGCTTTTAATGCTATATTCACATGCAGTGTATTTTCTGTTCACTAATGTTAGTCTTTAATACACGGTTTAAAATATTAGAAACTGTAAATTATCTTCGGTGTTAAATATGCCAAGTACTACAGAAGTGTTAATTAATGTATTATTAAAGCAGTTGTTAGGAGGAGTGAGAAGATATTTTAAGAAGTATGGGTTTCAACTAGAAAATGCACATACATTTGCAATGAGTTTATCAATTTATTAAAAACCATCTTGTACTAAAAAATATAAAGGGTCTTTTAGGGAGAGTTGGTTTGCTTTTTGTTGGTTGGTTGGTTTTTTTAAATAAGCATGCCAAATACTATGCTAGGTTAAAAATACTTTCTCTGTAATATTCAGCCTTGAATTAATCAGATAAAGATGAAAGTGAAGAATTTTGCCAACAGTGTTTCTTACTAAACTCACTCAGTTTTGCCTTTCAGCCTGGTATATTTCATATGAAGGATATCTTGTTAAAACAACTGTTGAAGGCAAGTCATGTCACATTAACCACACACCATACCCTATGGGAGCTCAAATATTCCAAAATCTATGTTAATATAATCCTGCCTCACAATTCAACTCAGGAAATACAGCAGGTTTTCAGTGACATGCAAGACTTCATATAAGTAGCACATTATCTACATGTCTTCCAGAAATGAGGTAAAACCATAGCAAGGATTATACTGAATCAATTTAGAAAGGTAAATATTGTTAACAAGCACCATAAAATAGCCCAGTAGACGATTGTAATCTCTATTTATCAACTAACAAGTAGGTTGCACTTCTGAATGCATCTTTTAACAGTATATCTGTAGGACAGCAGTATTGTCTGGCTCAAGAGACCAATACAACTTACCAACAAGGGGTTTGCAGCTTTCTAATACAAGATTTACTATGCATTATGCCATGTGCTTCTCCATCCTTTTTCAAAGTTGTCTTTAAAAAGTATGTAGCATCTTCTCTATCTAAATCTTTTGAGTGCATTTTGCCCTGGTCATAAAGGCTAAGTGCAATTGGAATACTTCCTGCAAAGCCAGAGTATGGCTTGTTGAAGGATTTTGAAGCTCAGAAACAACAGAATTTTACAGTCTTTTGGCTTTTGAAGAAACAAAACGAGGCACTGCAGGGAGTCCAGTAGGGCTACTGGAGTTCATGGGTTCTTCACTATTCTTCTGTGTGATGCCCAGTAGAGACTGAAAACCTACCATTACAGGCCAGAAAGGTGGAGATAGAAATGTTCATCGAGATGCTTAAGAATTTTAGTAAGCTAGTCAATTATGAGTCCTTGCCAAGAAAGTCTTGTTTGGTTTATTATTTGGGCTAGACCCCAAACCA
The DNA here is from genome assembly GCF_028858725.1 of Colius striatus. Classification (NCBI taxonomy): domain Eukaryota; kingdom Metazoa; phylum Chordata; class Aves; order Coliiformes; family Coliidae; genus Colius; species Colius striatus. The sequence continues at coordinate 18,413,245 of NC_084764.1, read as the reverse complement.
CTTTTTTTTTTTTTTTTTAAATTAAGAAAAAAGCTAAACAACAAAAGCTTGGCAGAGCCAATTCTCCTGTTTAACCAGGACACTCAGCAGGCTGACATTCAGCTTTTAGACTGTATTTTTCAAAATATTTTCTCTTTACCGACAGAAGCTGCTATGAAAAATTTGTCTCAGCATCCAGCTAGTGATTGACAGCAGGGCCAGAGAGACTGTGGTAGGCTTAGGCAAAGAAAAGAAGCATTAGTTGTGCTGCAGTGGTGAAGTAGTATGAGGTTTACAAGCAATAAGGAGAGAGAAAACTACGCTTAGGACACATTTCTGAGACAAAACAATAAAAGAGCACTAATGATGTAATAATATGCATAACTTAAAAATGAGAGCCCAGAAACAAATAGATAAAAACAGAAGAAAAAGCTTAAGATTTCATTCTGTTTTCCCAAAATGTTCCAATGGATAAGAAGGAAACCCACTTTCTAGATCTGAAAACCCACTACATCTTCCAGGGTACTGGAGTATCTGGGATCACAATTTTGAAGTCACAATAACTGTTTTACCTGTCTTTGTGTCTCTTAGATTCCAATTTTTTAATCAATAAATTATTTTTGTTTTAAAGATCATTACTTGATTCTATCCTTTAACCAGACAAGGGAAAGTCCACATAACCCTGATATGTGTAACCAAAAAATAGCCAGAAGCAATCAATAGTAAACACAGATAAACTTAGCGTTTAAATCTGAGTAATAACAAGAAGTCAGATTTGAACCTTCCTGCTGTTCAAAGGCCTACATTTTTGATGTCCAGGGAAGGAAGAAAACCATATGACACAATGAGGAAACCTTTCATCTGAAAGAACCCTCACAGAAAAAAAAAAAGAAAAATAACAACAACAAAAAAACCAAAATCTCACAGAAGTCACAAAACAGAGCATTTCACTTATGATTATGGGAGGGGCACTGAAGTGTCTTAACTAATTGTGCCTCTGCTATGTCCTGATTGACTCTACAACTGACAACGGTTCCTTGCAAGAGAGGCTGTCTTTCGTGGTTTCCCTGGCACAATGACTAGCCATGGGCTTTCCTGGTTCTTCCTCCATGATTGTGTACATTATCCCTGCAAGACAATGCTTGCCTTGTTCTCCAGCCATTAGGAGCAGACACAGAGTTCTAATCCCTGTGGTTTTGAGATCATCCTTTCCAGTGTATGTAAAAGTCAAAGCAAAAGATGCACAGAATTTTCAATGGGTTCCAAAAACAACTGTCCTTTACTTTCACGAGCACACAGAGCTTTAGACAATATGGCTCTCTAGTTTCCCCATTAGCCATGAGAATTGTTCAGGCTTAGAGAGCAGTGCCCTCTGAGGACCGCAGGGCTCCCTCTTCTGCATATGACTTCTTCCTCTCCACCACAGCAGTCAGCCCCTGCCTGTGCTATTCTCTTCAACCACATTTCTGACTGCTCTGACAGTCAGCTAACCAAGGACCCTGCTCTTGCACACTGCACAAGTTTTATTTGTCCCAGTAAGCAGGTTATTCATTTATCCTTCTCAAGTCCTTCTCTAGTGATCGAGTGTCCCTGGCTCTACAGTTTAAAAGACTCAGAGGCTCTTTTTTTCCTGCTCTGAGAGGTCTTCCTATAGGCATGCTCTGAATAAAATGGGAATGATTTAACTTTCTTGTTTGTGTCTCTGACTTATTTCACACTGTATTATGACATATAGCTAAGAAAAGAGAGTACGCAGTAGATATAAAATACTACTGTTCCAATTAAACAGGGTTTTACGGACCCAGGAGTTAGTGACTATGCAAGGCACAAGGCAAATGAAAGACCAGTCTTACAGCAACTGAAATACTTAGAGGTAATAGCAGCTGCTATCTACTAAAGACCCATCCATCTCAAGGAAGGTACATCTTAATGAATTTATATTAAAACAAATCTTCCTCTAACTTTCTGGGAAAAGTCATCCAATTACTCTGGTAGGAACTGAAAACCAGAAGTGTGAACAGCGCTTTGGAAGAACATAGAATTTTTGTCAAAGCATCTTTTGTTTTCAGGAAATATTAGCAATCCAGAAGGCAAGTGATGGGTTTTAAGGACATAGAATATGTTAAATGACAAAAAAACCCAACCCAAATTAATCAAGGTATTCAGACTTTCTTCTTAACAGTTCTTGAAAGAAGGTGCGCACATCAGAAGGGGGAGTTAAAAAAAAAAGCTCAGAAAAACACTCATGCTCCATGCACTTATAAAATTACTATCACATAGCAGAACATATTTTTAGAAAATTCTCTTGTACATATAAAAGTCAAAGGCTTTTTTCATTTGACTAAAATGAGAATAAAAAAGCATGATTTTCGTATTCTAAATATGCTTCCAAATACATAATTGAAAAAGCCACATGCCAAAAAAAATCTGTAAGCAATAGCACAATAGTTCCTTCTACTACAACATTTTTCTTCACCAGTGTAGTAAATTACAGCTCCAGCCTAAAATTTCATATGTTTATTGAGTGGATTGTTTACTATCATACAATGAACACTGTAACACAAGTATTTATGTTTTAGCTAGTATTTTTTGAGTTCCTTGCATCTGAGACTATAATGAAATTATGGAGTACAGTTCCCCAATTACCTCTCTGCTTCATTATGTTTACCTGTTTTTCCCTGGCAGACGCTGTTTGCAGTGCCATCTGGAATGCATACTGTGGTCTCCCAAACATAAGCCTCAAGCCATGGGAAACATCATTGGAAGAGATAAGCACATTAAAACCAGTATCAACCACTGATCTACCTATCCAAGTGCTCCTGATAGTTCTACAGAGTGCTGGTGTGTTTGCCATAACACTCAATGTACTTATCTTCCAATGCATGGAGATTAAGGAACAGCAAGCACAAGCACTGACAGAGAAAGCTACAGGGAAAACAGTGAATAAACGGGAATACGAGTTAGTGGTGACGAGAATTTCAGTACCAAAACATAAGCATGGGGGAGGGAGAATCTAGTTAATTGCCTGTTTATCGTTATTACTGCACAATTTTCTGTTCTTGATGATATCTTGCTACCTTTATACAATATGCAACACCTGAATCAATTCAAACTATGTTATCCATTCTAATACAGATGTAAAATTTTACTTAAACACAACAACAAAGGGTTGATATTTGCATACATTGGATTTGGTCATCCAAGCTGAATTTAGTTATCTGTGAATCAAAAATATCTGCACACAAGAGTCAAAACAAGCCAGCCTGAAAAGTCACAAATACGGTACTGTGGGTACAAACAGAAGGGGAATGATGAAGGGGCATCATCAGTGAGTACTTGTATATTTTGAGATTTACAATCTCAGATAGGCACATGAAAAAAGTAAAAAACAATATACAAATGCTAATCTAGAAGAAGCTACATTAAAATTCCTTTTGATATGTATTTCAGCGAGTCACCTCTTGTCAAATATCTATCTGTAAACAGATAATAAGCCTTACACCATGCCTTTAGAGTAAACACACTTAGAACACGCAGAGCAGTAACTCCTGGAGCAGAGGAGTCCTTGTAAAACTCCAGTTCCCCTTTGCAGAGTCTGAAATTGAACAGCATTTTCTGCTACACTGCAGCTTATTGCAAACATCCTAGCAGCACATGGACACGTGTTCATAGGCAGACATGAGTGACACCTCAGGCATAAGGACTGTGATGTTCTCCGGTAGCAAGTAAAAGGAAACAAGAACACTCGCAATGATGAGCCTATTGCTGCCATACCATTGAAGCCTTGTACTTAGATGCTTTCAAGTGCCATATGGCCAGTGCTAAAAAACACCCAAGTGAAGAGGTTCTACAAGCCTGGAAGCTGAGAGAATGACTCCACCCTCCTTAAGCTGTTGCAGAAGAAAAGGGCATTTATCCCAATAAAAGCCAGTGCATTGAAGGGCCAACCAATTCCACTTAAAAAAAAAAAATCTGAACATCTTTAAACATGACATTTATTCACCTTTCTTGTGAATTCTTAAAAGATTCTAAGAGCAGAGTCTCCCTCAAATTAAGGCAGAAGATCTATTCTTGGGTTTCTACCTCAAATAGATAGTATGTGGTATAAACTAGGGGGAAGGATGCATATTTCATTGCTCAGACTATTTTTACTCTTGCGAAATAGGCATTGCTGCAGGAATGCATCAAAGTATCTAAGCAAGATAAACTAAAACATTTGGAGTGCACAAAAGTCAGAAAAGTTAATGTAATTTTTGACATTCTGGAATGTGTTTCATTCCATTTAGTGACAATGTCAATAATTAGATTTTGGTTCAACCTCCATGAGACAGCCTAGGCCTGGAGCAGTTGATTTGCTCCTCTTTTGATATCTCACAAAAGACCCATTTATAATTTGCAAGTACACACAGGGAGGAGCTGAGGTAAAAATAAACCAACATCAATGATGGAAAAACCCTGTTGCCTAAACCTGTTTAGTAAACTTAACAGATTATGCCTGTTACACAGTACCATATTTCCATAAGATATGAATCTGCCAGCCGTGGACTTCACAGCCATTCAGTAGTACTCTTTTTATGGATGATTATCTGATTCCTTGGCTTTTCTAGCAATTTCCAGGCTCCAGTTACTATTGATGCTGATGCATGATCTAGATACGTGCCTGAAGCTCCCCAGGGTGGTATGAATCAGCAGTGCCTCTCTGTCACACTGGGTCCAGCAAGTAACATAACCATCAGCAGGAACTAAGCAGCAATTCTAAAAGCATGCTGCCACCCATGGAAGCAAGAGGGTCTCCTGCTAAAATAGCCATCAAATGCTCCCTTAGGCATAAGAGCTAGACATTGCCCAAAGTACACAGCAAGGCATCGTGCCTGACTAGGTTGACATCACCAGGCCTTCCACTTCAACTTTGGTTGACATATTTTTGAAAGGGTGAAAAAGCTCAAAATACTTTTGAAAAGTTTTTGTTTACATAATTTAGTTTTGAGGCAAAAGGTGCCCAGTCATGTTGGATTTCACATTGTCACAATTAATCAGGCAAATAACATCACCAGCAGGATTCTGTCAAGACCAAAAGTGAAATATGTGAAGCAACTCAGAAGATTAGGTTTCTCACCCTTAATTCAAGTCTACAGAAAGAATATCTCAAATGGCAAAATCCGTAATTATATTATGAAAAATAGTATTGATTTTTAAATGTAGTACAGCTCTTGAGTCTCTTCATCACAATGATTATTCACTACAGAGTTGTGGAACAACTAACATCCCTTCAAATTCTACAATAGCAGTCTTATTTTGTTCAGCTGTGAAATCAAGAAAAGTGAATTACTTAAATCAGATGAGGCCTGCATTAGGAGCATTTTGCCAATAGACCAATCTTGGTACACCACTGTGGCAAAGCACTAAGCATGTAATCAGCTATATCAGCAAAGGTCTGCCTTGGACTCCTACAGGAAAATCATCACTTATTAGCAAAACAAGCAATATCAGTAAAGAACAGTTTTGCAAGTAAAATAGTATCTGCTCTAGAGGTTTCTGCTGATGCAGCTTTGTCTAAGCGGGACACTACACTACTTAAATACTTCCAATTGACCAAGCTATACCAAAATATGCTACAGACTTGGCTTGTATTCTGCTCTTAATCTTAACTTGGTATTTCACTCGAAATATTTTGATAATTTTCTATCCCTATGGAATAACAAAATCCACTCAACTTGCCAAGTTGGCAAAATACAAATGTCCTTTGTAGTATAACCTCTCAGCTCAAAACACAAAGCATGGCAAACAAAACTGCTAGACAAAGTACCTGCTATGCCAAAGCAGTTAGGATTGCCACATTGATCAGTACTGGGAACTGATGATACAGGTGACTGCCTAGCATACAGTCCAGGACAGGGAATATCTGCGACCCCAGGGTGTGTACAGACAGCCCTGGGTGTAACACGCTGCCAAACTCATTGCACCCTGCAGTGTGACTAGTTACACAAGCTGGTTTACATCTTGAAAATATCTTTGTGCTGCCTCCCTTTGCCTGGAATGTCTATATGTGCATCAGTGGGAATCACCTGCAGAGAGTCCTCACAGAAACAGTAGATTTTCCCCATGGGAACAGGGGAAATGCACAACAGCCCATCTTCCCCAGTCATGTGAAGCAGTGCATACAGTAGCTTCCATGTAAAGACATGCAGAAGGGACAGTGTGTTTCCTCTCCTAACACTGTGATGACTTCCAATCTTATAGATAGCAATGGTAATAAAAATAGGTAGCAAAGTCCACCACAGTCACGAGGCTTATAGAGCCACTGCCCTAGGCATGTAATTGAGTCACTGGAATCTAACAAGAGGGTGGGAAACAATATAGGGCACATCTAGGCAAGGGGACAACTGATCAATGCATGGAAGTTCAGCAGCCCAAAAACTCCACAAAGATGTGTACAGGCCCTGGCTGCAAGTCAGCTGTGGAAGCAGCACACTGCAGCGTAACAGCCAGCTATGGACAGCTACATGAAATTAATTCATTCAACTGCTTCTCCATTCCCCACAGTCCATTTAGCTGACTTTTGTGCAGAGGTAAGGGAATTTCACCTTTTATATAGATGCAGCTGGAAAGACTTTACACACAAATTATTCCCAGTACACAACACATACTCTAAGTAGTGCAGCATGATTAAATGGTACATGATATAGCATCTTAAACTACTCTGCATCACAGTCTCCAATCTCAAAGATGGCACAGACTCAATGCCACTTGTGAAACTGTAAGAAAAAGCCCAGTGTAACTATAACAGGCCAACATACCTACTTTCATGTGTCTCCTGTTGCTCAATGAGCAGAAAACTTTTAAGTGTGACAGACTGTACCTTTCCTTCTTGTTCATTACATTTTCTATTTGGTATTTACCAAATATACTCCCTATTTATCAGAAATTAAGGGCAAATCTGAACTATATCATTTTTTGATTTATATGCTACCGTGGTTTTGTTGTTTGATGGGTTTTTTTTTAAAGCAACACAGGATTTCTTTATACTTTAAAATGACAAAATTAAAAACTGTCACTATCCTATTGCACTCCGGTAGAAGTATGCTTTACTCTTCCATTGTCTTTTTCCATCAAATTATTGCATTTTCTTTCTTTTCAAATACCTGCTTATATGTATGTGCATATATCTACATGTGTGTATATGGACGTGGAACTTATCAGGTGTTCATGATCTTAAAAAGTGTTGCACAGTAAAGGATAATTTTATGACATGTAACAAATCTTGTCTTCTGTATGACAGTTTGAGGTGATGCAGACTTTGCTACACCTTTGCATGTTTTAATTGAGCAGTATTTATCTTAAAAGAGAAAGTAAATCAGTATAAACACTTTTAATCGACTATAGATACCACTATCATAAAGAAATTTTAGCTGAAAGTCATCATTTTTGTCATAGATAAGTCAGAATTAATGATATTGCTGCATCTGTATGTGAAATATCAGTTATGTCACTTCTCTATCATGAAGCCCTGTGGCTAGGTAGGAGAATTAATAGACGGCTAAACAACTTAAATCTTGAACTTAAGCAAAGTACAGTGCTGTGCAAGTCTGCTAAGTATCCAACTTAAGGAAAAAGTATGTTTTCAGAGCATGATTTTGTGATTTGCTCAAAGAAGTCCTTTTGAGAGAGGAAAGAAAAAAAAATGAGAAACAAAATGTAATCCAAAAGTTTCATTCCTAGTTAACTCTGAACCCATTTTCCAATAAAATATGCTTGATGACATCATTATTTAATCTTCAAGTAATTTAAAAAGCAGAAATGGCTCTAAATAAAGGCATCATTTGGAAAACAAATTTATTTAGGAGGAAAAATAATATGAAATATTTTAAAGTTTCCATAAACCACGTCTTTGCCCTTCTTTTTTGGATAAACACATTCGCTACATTTGCCACTCATTTGCTAATAATCTTGCTTTGTTTAAAGAAAGATTTTTTTTTTTTTAAAAAAAAAAAGGAATTAACTAGTAGCCATCACCACTGACAAGGAAATCTTCAAAGGAGAATTGTCTTCTGTATTTCAACAACATCCCTATGCAAAACAAGCCTCATATTACTTTAAAGAAAGGCTGCGGCCATCTCAGACTGCTGCAACAGAGTGTGCTTATTACTCGCTGCCCCTGTTTGGTTGCAACTCATCGGTGCCAGCAGCTCTAATCTGCTCCCAGCCATTATGACCAACAGTCTACAGACTACCTGTGCAGGAGAATAAATCACTGATGTGAAAGAAAACATAAAATCCTTCCCGGTAATATTTGCAGATGACACAAAAGATAATAAAATGGTAAATACTGGAGAGTTGTCAGTTCCACAGATTGCCTGGCAGTCTGGGCTCACCTGAATAAGTTGTGTTTTAACACAGATGAGCACAAAGCTGTCTATCTCATAACTAAGAGCAGAGATTCCAAACAAAGCCAATAAAATAACCTAGAAAGAGGCATATGGAAAATAGGTGGATAATCAAATTCATATTAGTCCACAATGCAATATTGCTGGTACAGCAAAAAAAAAAAAACGAAAGGTCCTTTGATGTACAAGGAAGTAAACATGGAGTAGCAATAGGAAAGTATTATATAAATCACTACTGATGCTGGGACCTTCCCATTTCAAATGACATGTTTACTATGTGGTTCTAGTTTGTATCTGTGATCCTTGAGCACTAGCACAGGAACAGCTAACAGTCTATACTAATATTCAAACTAAGATGATGTCAAGCAGCTACAAGAAGCATTCAAATTCTGGAAAACTTCGCTTGCTAAGAATGAGAAACCTGTATCAAAGAGGAGGATAAATGATCACTGGTTTACTGTCCTTAAATATCTAAACTAGGGGGAAGAACTGAGGAGTATTATGAGTATTAAACAACTTTTAAGCTTCTTTATCATAGAATTACAGAACCTTAAGGGTTGGAAGGGACCTCAAAAGATCATCTAATACAACCCTCCTGCCAGAGCAGGACCATCTAGAGTAGGAAACAAAGGAAGTCGTCCAGGTGGGTTTTGAATTTCTCCAGAAAGGGAGACTCAACAACTCATCTGGGCAGCCTGTTTCAGCGCTCCATCACCCCCACAGTGAAGAAGTTTTTCCTTTTGTTTCTTTGGAAACTCTTATGTTCCAGCTTGTACTCACTGCCCCTTGTCCTATCACTGGACAACACTGAGAAGCCCCTGGCTCCATCCTCCTGACACTTTGCCTTTCTGTATTTGTGAACATTAATGAGGTCACCCCTCAGTCTCCTCCAAGATAAAGAGATCCAGCTGATAGATTTGGTATGTCTCTGCTACATAAAAGTTAGAAAACTTCAGATGAAAGATAACAATAACAAAAGACGGGATTTTCACACGAAGTTTATATAATTAACATTTTCCTTCTACGAAGGAACAGAAGTTGCAAGACTCTATTACTATCTTTTATAGGTCTTCTAAATGAAAAGAGGACAAAGAGTTGGAACTTTACCTTTCAAAAGCATACCTAAAATACTCCAAGATATCTGTGTTGCTGCAACTTACATCACTTACGTGAGCCCTCACATTGAGTTTTAGGACAAGTTTTTGGCTAAGTACTTATACTATGGGGATAACTATTTCCTCTTTACCCCACTCCTTCTCCCAACTTGTGGAATGATCATATAAACTGTAAGTAAGCATAATGAACTTATTACCTTGTTCACTGCTTCCTTAAGGTATAATTTTTATATACTTAGCATTAACACTTCTGTAATTGTGTAAAGCAGTGTTTTACTGAAAGATCACAATTGATACCTTGATGAATATACACAGTAGCTCAGTCAAATATAATTTGATCTATTTCTGAAACCAGTAATATGGTTAAGAAGAAAAAAAAAAACCACAGAACAAACAACCAAGAAAGAGCTCGTCTGAAAATAAAATGCACAAACAATATGTAGAATATCAAAAAACCTGTCTTAACAGAGAATTAGCAGACTGTGACTAAAATCCTATTGAAAGGGTGTGATTAAGGGACAACATTTAACATAGATTGTGTGCAAGAGAACAAAAGGCAATTGCCTAATCAGTCAATTGACCAATATCAAATTCACTTCAGGATTTAACTCAGAAAAGATACTACTGCAAAGTTTAAGTGAATCTTCAAAATTTGTATGGAACTATAAACTGAACAGTATTTTGTAAACATAAAAAATGGCTCTTTATTATTTAGAGGAAGAAAATTTTCAGGTAATGTATGCATTGTGCCTGCTCTCTATTCAGGCTATGTTCCATTAATCTCAAAGTAAAATAATAGAAATACAAGTATGAAAAAATTTCTGTTATTGAAAACTTATATTTTTTGGGGTGCTATACTCTTAAATGCTCCAATCAGCCAAGGATTAGATGTTCAAATTAATGCTAGCCAGTGATCATTAATCATTTTAAAGTGGTACAGCTTCTTACACAGAGAAAACCCACTCTCATATCTTATACATAAAAAAACACCTCGCTTCTGAATGTGTTTTAAATTCAGTTTAAAAATTTCTTTTTTACTTACTGCAAAAGACACCTAGAACAGCTCAATACTGAGAACCCACAGAATTGCTCAAAGCTACATAAAGGTGAAAACAGATGTAGGAAACTGTAACAGGGATAAAGTTTTGTCAGGCAGCCTCACACTATAAGAATCAGATGATTTATATTAAAAGGCCTGCTACACAAGTTAGCAGTGTCTTCTCTGCCATTAACTGACAGACAATGAATTAAGTGATTAGCTTTCTCTATATTCTAAGAAGAGGTCAAATTTATGAAGAAGAGATGTGTATAATCTTCTTCAAATACATCTATAACATTCACATTGAGAAGAAAAAAAAATTAAAATGTGCAGTGAAGGGACATGCAAAGAAAGATCCACCATGTCAGTTCATAATACCATGAGTTTTAGTAAGGCCAAGTGCTGGGTTCTGCACTTGGGCCACAACAAACCCCAGCAGCGCTACAGGCTTGGGGAGGAGTGTCTGGAAAGCTGCCAGGCAGAGAGGAACCTGGGACTATTAGTTGACAGTGGCTGAACATGAGCCAGCAATGTGCCCAGGTGGCCAAGAAGGCCAAAGGCATCCTGGCTTGTATCAGGAACAGTGTTGTCAGCAGGAGCAGGGAGGTGATATTTCCCTGTGCTCAGCTTTGGTGAGGCCGCACTCAAATCCAATGTTGGGCCCCTCTCTACAAGAAGGACATTGAGGTGCTGGAGAGGACCCAGAGGTGAGCTACCAAGCTAGTAAAGGATCTGGAGCTCATCTCCTATCAGTAATGGCTGAGCAATCTGGGGCTGTTCAGCCTGAAGGCGGCTCAGGGGAGACCTCCTTACTCTCTACAACTACCTGAAAGGAAGTTGTAGTGAGGCAGGGGTTGGTCTGTTCTCCCTAGTAACAAGCAGTAGAACAAGAGGAAACGCCCTCAAGTTGCGCCAGGGGAGGTTCAGGCTGAATATTGGGAGGACTTTCTCCACTGAAAGGGTTGTCAGGCATTGGAATGGGCTACCCAGGGAGGTGATGGAGTCACCTTCCCTGGAGGTGTTTAAGAGATGGCTGGATGTTGCAGTTAGGGAAACAGTCTAGTGGCTGGTAGGGCTGGGACAAAGGCTGGACTTGATGATCTTAAATGTCTCTTCCAGCCAAAATTATTCTATGATTCTAAGATGGGGACCTCTCATACCTGTTCTACTAGAGTAGATCAGATAAAATAGCAGCTTCTTCATTGTGTTCTCGCTCAAGTTAACTCCTAAACATGGAATACCAAAGTCAGTGTTTGAAAAAAAGCTCTGTACCCTACAGCATAAGCTTAAGTAGCAGCTTTGATATGCTACTTGTTACATGTCTTTTCCAGCAGCTAAAGCAATTGTTTCAGACTACTGTATCTTTTCCTCAGCTACGTATTACATGAGTCAGGATACACAAACAAAAGGTCTGGAAAATCTTGCATCTTTCTTAGACAATATCACAACTAAGAAACAACAAAGCTGGAAAAATATAATGACCTCTCAGCCATTAGCAGCTTCTATGTGCTGCATAAATGACCATACTGACCTAAACTAGCAGGCCCAGCTGTAGAGAAACCAGTAGAGGCTTCTAACTCACTTTCACAAGGTGGTGAATCTCCATTTGGAACCATTAGCTCCTTCTCTGCAAGTCTGTCCACATTAAGGTGGTGATGAGCACTTTAACAACCCCTTCAAAAATCCTTCATCTTCCTATGTCCTAGATCTGTTTGAAATCACTCACTAAAAATCCTGGGAGAGCTATTTGGCTCATTAAAAGGTTTATATTCTCATTTGCGTTGTCTGCCAGGGCTGAGATTTCCTGGTCATACAAACTATTTGTGTTTTTGTTTTATCCATTTGATACATAAACAAATCTTAATTTAAACTTTAGAGGCTGATAGGAATGGTTTAGCCTAGTGCCTCCTTTTGTCCATTACACAAATATTTGTGAGTTCGAGTCAACATGTAGTACTAGGGGAGATTATTTTGGTTTGCTAAGTTTGGAGGTTTAGAGCATTTACAGGCTCAGGATGATAATGCAGTACATGACCAAGCTACACCTCCACTTCTTAGACTGAGTTCATGAGCTTTCTCTTCTATGCTCATTTCACCAACTTGCAGAGAAATGAAGTAAAAAGAGCTAATAAGACCATAGTTGTATTTCTGGGATTTAAATAAGACGTAAGTTTCCTTACATATTTATTCTATGCTCTTGATTTCATAAGAATATTCTATTGTAGAACTCTTCCCTGTATTCCTGATGAGAAACACAACCTTTAGGTCTGCTTAATATGGACAGGAAGAAATGAGGAAGAGACTATTCTTCCATCATTGCTTTGAAGATAGCACACAATGGCCACCAAACTGAGAATTTCCCCTCATGATCCAGGTGATACTCTGAAGGGCCACTTTATGAATGGAGTAACTCCCAGGCTGAGAAAAAAAAAAAAAGCCCTGAGCTACCCTCTGCTTGTCCACAACAGAGAGTCCCTGCAGACAAGGAAAAAAAACCCTATTCTTGACACACCATTACACCTTGTAATTTAGCAACAAATAAAACCAGAGCACAGGCAAGGTGCTGCACTCCACTTGGGCTATCTCTGGAGATCATCCACTCAGACTTTGTTCACTGTTTGACACTCCATAAAGGTGAACAAGAGGGCAAAACATAGGTGGCTGAGCAAGCAGAAGAAAGGATTTTCAACCTGGACAAGAGGGAAAAAAACCTTGGCAGTTTAGTTACAGTGAAGTAGCTGGAACTGAACAAGAAATATTTGTTTTTGTTGTCAATTTTGTTTGACATCACAAAAAAAGAGCCTGAACATTTCTGGCTACAGTTGTGGGGACTAGAAAAGAGGAAATAGTCAGGAGTTGATAGACAGCCATATTCCAGGCCACTAACTGATAGGCCTTTGGTTTTTACCTCTGTAGCTTGAGGCATATCATCTACTTCAAAAAAGACAATGGTAAAATCTTTTAAGAATGCTTGGTGTTTTAGTCTCAACTGCTAGTGAAAATACACACAATTTGAATTATTTTCAAGCTTAATTACAGGGGTTTTTTTATTTACATGTCAGCCACCTAAAACAACATAGATCCATGGCAACCAAGGTGGAGGACAATGGGGGAAAAAAACCAAAACTACATTAAAAATCCAATCTGTTCTTTTACCAACAATTTTAGAAACTCTGTTCTACCATGCTCTGTGTGTGATATATAGCAGCAGCTATGAGATTCAATTGCCAGAGGATCATATATAGCCTAGAGGAATTTGTATTATAATGTTTACTATTTTGCCTATTTTATATATATTAGCTAATGCAATCATTAGTTCAGCTCCTCAGGAACTTGTATTGCAGAAAGCTTTTTGCAATTCTTTTCATTATAGTACTATAATGTATTTACCAATCTACACTTTTAAAAACTCTTAAAAAAATGTTACTTCTAGTATATATTAGCACTAAGTTTTGACTAAGAAAGGTTCCTTCCCCAAATGTTTTCTGAAAAGTATTTTTGCAGTAGGTCATAGTATGATCCTTTCAGTAGGTCATAGTATGATCCTTTCAAATTTATACGGAAAGAATTGGAGTAACTGCTAAATAGCTTTACACAAAAGACCTTTAGTAGGTACATGGTTAAGCACAAATCCAGAGTAGGCTCTATGCATAATGCTGCTTTTAATTTTAAAATTATTTGAGACAAAAAAAAACCAAAACAAAAAAACAACAGTCAGGTTCCTAAATCCATGATTTTGCATCCTGTCCTATTCTGAATGGCCAGCCTTTAAAATACCTTTAACTCTCAGAGTAAGTAATTTGCTAATTTGTGTCCAGCCCAGAAACGATCCTAAAGGAAAAACGAGGGTCACACAGCTATTTCTGTTGACCAGCAGTGGCCTTTTTAACATCCATTCTCCCTCAATCTAATCAGGGGAAAGACTGAACCTGCATTAAGAGATACACATGACTATCTAGTACCAAATGTTCATATGCCTTACAGCAATAAATCATAAGCTTTAGAAGTGTCATGAAAATAGCTTGATTTTTTTGGTCTTGACTAGTGAGAAGTTTTTAGTAGCATATCACTGGAAAAAGTACCAAAAACATCCACTGGGAAGAATAAAGAAATAATGTATTGGAGAATTTAACCAGCATGGAATAAGTAATGAGAGAAAATTTCACTAATCAAAAGGACTCTGTATCTTCTGTAGAAAGACCCAGTCATTTTCCAAAATAATCCATGCTTTTTACAAGTGAGATGAATTGAGCTGTAATACTTCCAAATTCATATTTCAGGAATGACAAAACAGATGTCAAAGGCAACACTGTTTCATCACCAGTCTGATTTTTTGATTTTGCCTTTTTTTGAAAAGCTGTTTAGCCAATGCCTATTTGCAATTGCATACCTACTTGTGAGTACCTACTATTCCATTTTATGAGCAGCACAAAAGTGTTTTTAACCATACTGATTATAAATTATCTTTTTTATTATGACTAGGTGGAATCAACTATGTTGCAGCATTCAGAGAAAGGCATTGCTGTATTTAACTGTGCCAAGTTTTCTTATTTCCACAAAGTTTCAAAATCTTGCAGTTGTTTTAAAAACTGATATAAATAGAGCACAACAAATCTGGTTCATCCATTCAAACAAATGGATAAATGTTTGCACTTACTAAACTGAAATTACAAGAGAAGTAAAACCACTGAAGTTCTATGGTGACATTTTAAACCATGCTAAATCTAAATTGCTCCAGTTACCCTGTATACTACCGTTATTTGGAGAGATAGAAGCGAAAATCATCTAGCATTCAAACAGTGCAAGAAATACTTGTAAGTCAACATAAAATCATGAATAAAATCGTATCTGGTATCAAAAGTAGCAATTCACAAAAATGCCAAGCAAGATGGCAGATTTTCACTTTGTCTCAAAGTTACTTTGATGCTGTAATTATACTGTTAAAGATAGATTTCTCTTCTCCTCTTACTTCTGTAAACCAAAATGATACATTTTAAACTGAAGTAACATTTTTCACTGATAGTGTTGTACTTATTACTAGAAAAAAAGATTAATAAAACAAGCAGCAGGTTATAGAATAAAAAAAGAGGGGAAGAGAGAATATGACCTAAAAGAATTATAGTGAGTATGACCTCCTTGTCAAAGAAACATTTTGTTGCAATGCAGACTACAATTAATTTTTAGAAGTTTGGAAGATGAAATCTGCTATACACAGGATGATAATGATAACATTGAGATAGAAAACAAGAATATAGTCGGAGTGTAAAAAGTAAACACTAAGTGACAGAAAGCAGTTAAAAATCCAGCAAGATAACAGGAAATTCATAATGCATTAAAAAAGTAATTTACAATATACCTGTCAAATATATACTTTTATATTTTATCCAGAACAGATTATTAAATACTTACTATAGTAAAACAGAAACATCACTTTAATGCAAAAATAACAGAAGTCAAGCAGATTGCATTTACCTGCCCATAGCAATAGGACTTTTGTTAGAAGCACTGCTAACAATTTCGAGTTACGGACAAAAGCAGGCTCTGTTAGGGCAATGGACAAAGGCAAATGACTGCAAAGCAAGATGACTCAACTTCAATTTAACTGTCCTGTAAGGTACATACTAATTAGCTACAAAGCTATGAAATTCTAGCTAGCATGTTAAGTCTGCTACATGACAGTATAATTTGACTTCTTAAAGGATTATGCAAATTACAACTCATCATTCCATTACACAACTGAAAAAAGTGACAGCTAATTTATACATAACACACCTTTCAAATCCCTAAGATGTGAAGCACCTGTGCAATACATTTTGCCTAGATTTTCTAGCATATACATTCTTGTTTATTACACTGTACAGAAACATATCTAAGATATTTAGTAAAGTCTTAGGGTTTTTTATTTGTTTTTTAGCTTTTAGAGCACAATCTCAAAGTATTAAACAACATATTTCTGTCCCTGCTGTAGAGGTTTTGCACACAAGTAGAAGTGTACGGTTTCAACACAAGGGTAATTTCTGAATAGCGGGCGAGCACAAGCACTAAATGCATGAGCTAGAGGCAAGACTCACACAGATTTCAACATACTTCTGGTAGGTAGATTCACAGTAGATTCCGTCATATCGGTAGATTTTCCTACATTCTGATTGGTTGGGCAGAGGATGCTGGACAGTTATTCTGTAGAGGCATCAAAAACAGATAGACATGACTAGAGGTTCTCTACAGGTAACTGTAATGCAGGACAAATCAGTATGTTGAATTTTTTCCCTTCTCTTATTTTTAAATTAAACACCTTTCTAATCTCTTTAAATCAACTGCCTTGTGCATATAACATCCAGAGTTTCTACTTTTCAAAATTTGCACTGAGAGTAAACTAAATTTCAGTTTTCCACAAGAACAGGGTTTTTTTCCCCCTTTAAATAATAAAGTGGAAGAGGTATAGAATTTTATAAAACAAAATAACTTACATAGTTTGTACATATACAATAGTGCTTATAAAATTATTTCTTGTTTACTGTTGCAATCCTTCCTCAAGCAGAACATTCATTTATATCAGCTGGGAGTTTGCCCTGACAAAGACCAAATAACCCTCCAATTTAAAATGTCAACAGTAATTCTCACATTTGCACAGAATGAGGATATTGTGGCATAACGAGGACTGTGATTGAAGGTGCTCAGCACCATCTGAATAATGCCATATGTTCTCGGATGGACTGAAAGAAAATGAAAGTGATTGGCAGCAATCGGGAGGTGCGCAGCATCTTGTAAAATCAGGCCTTAAAAGATTTGTCAATCATTCTATTATTTATCCCTCTCCAACTCCCTGTTAGCAGAAAATATAATTTGGCTATAAAAATTCAATGTTGTTTTTAAAATATACTTGGGAATTGCACACAAAACAGTACCCACCAATTTACCTCCCCCCCCCCCCCCCCCCCCCCCCCCCGCCTTTGGAATAAAAACACAGTGTAGATGCTATTGTGTCTTTCACAGATTAGTATCTTTTTCCCTTCTAATATAATGGTAGTTCTCTAGAGTAATTGTACATTATTTGAGAAATTTTACACATTTTTCAAATGCAGAATTTTAGGCTGTAAATATTTTTATAATAAAAATTCTTTTCAATATAGAATTAAATTTTATTTTTATTTTTACAGTATTATATCTATATAGCTCTAAGCTAGCCTTGTTTTTTAAAAATTGTGTATTTATTTCAACAGTAATTTGAGACTGTCATATTAAGAAAAAAATTAGTATAATTATCTGGAAATAAACTTTACAAGAAAATGGGAAGTTATCTACCATGTAAACTCAGAGCCTTCCTCAACAAGACTGCAACTTCACAGAGTGGTGAGAGCACACCATTTCATGTATTAACAGCTCTGTTCTCTTGCTCATTTATATTAGAAACCTGGTCCGAGCATGCCTCAAGCACTGTTTTCAGCCCATGGGAACCAAGTGGCAGGAGGGAGGAGACAGCTACATGATGAAGGCAGGACCGAACACCTCCAAATCCTGGGATATTCCTGCATTCACCAATTAAGGCAGCAGCAGAGAGACTTCTTTATTGTGATACCCAGGGCCTTTAGCTTAGAAACCTAAGCGACACACAGTGTATGAGGAAAGTATCTTAAATTGGGATTTGTAACACAAGCACTACCTGCAGGGAACTGTGCAAGCTAGTAAAAAAAGAAATCCAGAAAAGCAGAGTTTCTTCTCTATTGTTTG